>NC_087200.1:141769084-141781584 GCF_015104395.2 Macrobrachium nipponense | reverse complement strand
TATTACCTTCTTTTATTCATTTCGAATGAACACCACAATATTCTTTGGAAGCTTGAATATAAAGTGAATGGCCCTGCGGCCTTGTTCCACATGAATATGGTTCATCTTCTGAGTAATAATATCAATAATAGTATAGTATTTTTACAAACTTGTATGTCTATCCAAAGACCCGCATTGGAATTTAAACAATGCAACTACATAAAAGAAACCAGTCATCCTCCTTGGCGGAACGAAAAACAACAAAAACAAACCATGAAATTCATTTCTCACGCACCGCGCGTCATTACGCTGGCAAATCCTGGAGTAATTCCCAATAACGCCGACCAACACGCTGATAAACAATCTGGCAAAAAACCTCTTGATTTCGTTTCACTTTCCCACTCTGGATGCTTCCGACAACCGTGTTATCTGGAGCTCTACAAAAAATCCCAGGCCCACCCCAAAATTGACTCATCGTATGACACGTCGTTGCAGCGTACGGCGCAGTAGGGACAGTGGGTGGGATTTAGCTACTATTTAGGCAACCAAAATGCTTACACGCACGTAGGTTCATTGAGGGCTGTTTGTCCATCGTGGGAACTGGATGTGAGACTCACGTATTAGCAAATTCCTAATTAAGACACATATCAGCTTTCCTTCCCAAGACCTCTATTTAAAATCCCATTAATGCATGACGTTCATTATATGGATTTTTTCTGAAGAGAGGCAATTTGTTTACTTTTAATCTTACCATAAAAATACTGTTGAATGGAACTGGTTCTTTGAAGTTGACTGATAAAATCTACAGAAATTGTAATTAATGTACGGATACTTGCATAATATGAATGCATATGAGAACACAATAAATATAAATATACTTGTGGACTATTGGTCTTACCAGCAAGATTCCCAGGGTTTGATTTGCCTCTGCTGACTTGACTAGAGAATTATGTACCTGGCGTTGAGTCGAATATGGTGGGTCGCTATCAGAGCGGATAATACACGGATTAGTAAATACGGAAGGCTAACATCGTCTGCTATCACCTCGTCTGATGGGTAAGGACATAATAGTGATATATATAAATATATATATATATATATATAATATATATATAATATATATATCTAATATATAGATATATATATATATATATATAGACCATTAAACCATTTTCCAAGCCCCAGAGAAAAACCAATAAAACATGACAGCGACCGCTGCTGCCTTTATGCCTTTACTACTGAATCGCTCATGATATACAGTAAAGTTCGTGTATAGCGAATTCTAGGGAACTGTCGTCTGCAATTCGTTATAGGCACCATTCATTATACAAGGAGATACTTGAAATGACTGGATCACCTCCCCTGTTGCGATACAGAATGAAACCCAGACGATAAAGTATCGATCCTCCTAAGTGTATAAAGATTTCTAATACATTTCAATAAAAGTCCTCGTTAGTTTAAGAACTGGATATGCATTTCAATATTTAAAACAAAATGAAAGTTATGTTTGTAGTTTTTTTATTTATTTAAAACCTTTAAATGAAAAAGTAGCAACATATTAATTCTTCTGCTTCATTGGGATAACAGTTGTTTCATGTTTCTTTAACGATAAAATAATCACTTGGTTACAACGTGTATCTTTTACTAATAAAACTGCCACCGGGACGTACAAAACAGTTCGTTCTAAACCTGATTAAGTAATAAATAATTCGTTGCATACATACAATTTTAAGTACATTTATTTGAAGTTGGACCAGAGAATTCACTTTCATTCGTTATAAGCCTGAATTCGTTACAAGCCTGTGCCTTATACATGAACTTTACTTATATATATATATATATATATATATATATATATATATATATATATATATATATATATATATTGCTGATAACAGACAGACTAAAACCTTCCAGTTACATTCTGTTAAAGGGTAGAAAATATAAGAAGTGTGGACTGACTTTTTCTCGATACAGAACTATTATAGCGAATATAAAAAAGGCAAGGAAAAACAGAACACATCTATGGGACGAGAGAGAGAGAGAGAGAGAGAGAGAGAGAGAGAGGAGAGAGAGAGAGAGAGAGAGAGACTAATTGTTTTCATGATTATGAGCGACATTTAGGAATTCAAACCAAATTAGACGTGCAAGGTAAAAAAAAAATTACTTTTCCAGGTACGACGATCATTAACGAATGAGAGAGAGAGAGAGAGAGAGAGAGAGAGAGAGAGAGAGAGAGAGAGAGAACAAAGAAGTTGAACCCTTAAGATCAAAACGGGTGATGGCTTCAAGCTCTGCCGGTAAAGAACATCTAATTTCTGTGCAAATGAGTCTTTCGTTTTTATTCCTTTTTTTAACACCTTGCCGCAAATGAATCTGCGGACGTCTCGGAGGCGACAAACTGACAAATGCTTCTAGTGATCTTGTACACAAACTCAGTGTCAGTGACAGTATCAGCGATATTTGTCTCTTCATGTTTTGTGCTGGCAATTGGGGATCACGAGTTAAATGGAGAAATTAATGTGCTACGTTCGGCAATATTATTGCCAGTATTCTTTGGGATAATCTAGTATTAATATTATCATATCTCTAGAGATATTCCTAGAAATATTACTATTATTATCAGTATCTTTTGGGGTAGTTTTGGCATCATCATTATCCTCATTTTTAGGAATAATAATTTGCCAACCCTGTGAGAGCTAAATAAATTAGCTCAGTTGTCTGAGAAAACTAATCAATAATAATAATAATAATAATAATAATAATAATAATAATAATAATAATAATAATAATAATAATAATAATAATAATAATCAACGTTCAATAATTTATTGACGCATTTTTAAACTAACCATAATAATATTAATAATCTAAAATGCCAATAAAGGTTAGGGAGAAAGTTAATTAGTCTTTTGTTTCAAGCACCTATTTTCGATTAAAGACCAAGCCGGGGGAATTTTCCTATATAACCCTGACGTAATAAAACAGTACCGATGATTTTGCAAAAAATATTTTTCTCTTATCCTGACCATGTGATCCCTGGTGCCAGCTGAAGTCGAAACAAAAAATGAACCCAAGCGGCTTTTTTTTATTTATTTACTTTTTTTTGTGGGATCGAGCAACTTTTTAATATTATACACAATTCTGGGTATAAAATATTCGACCTTCATTATAATCTATTTACTTCATTATGGCGATGACATCTCATTTGATCATTCAGCAGATATCATTTCCCCCCTCTTATTGATTCAAAAAATTGTTTTCACATTTTACAGTTTACTTATATCAAACTAAATTAACCTAAATCATATAAAAATCAATTTCCATCTACACATTCTAGAGTCAATGTTATAAAAAATTATATGATATTAAATTCACCTTAAAATCTTCCAAAAGTCCATCTTACACTTAACTAAGTGGTTGAATTTAACTTCCTTCAAAATTTTCCAGAAGGTAATGATAAGCTAACTGATATTCAATTCATGGGCACCAGTGCGTATGGGGCAGGGGTTTGGGGGGGGGTGGGGGGGGGGGGGGGGGTGGGGGGGTTGGGGGGGGGGGGGGGGTGGGGGGGGCTTTGGGGGGGGGGGGGGGGGGGGGGGCCGGGGAGGGGTGGGGGTCAAATAGGGGGGGGGGGGGGGGGGGGGGGGGGCGTGGCGGGGCGGCAAAAAATTTGCACCCCTAATATTGGAAAAAATTTGCAATATTAAAATAAATACATATAAATAATCTATACCATAGTTATTAAAAAATCTAAATAATATATATAATTATATGTGTGTGTAGTATAATGAAAAAATTCTGGAAAGATTACCAATGTAACTTAGTGTATTTATTTTCTTTGTCGCATCTTGCTTCACTTAAATGATTGGCACTGGAATTCCACAACATACGTACGTACATATATATATATATATATATATATATAAGATATATATATATATATATATATTTATAATATAATATATATATTAATATTTATATATATATATATATATCCATACATATATATATATATGATATTGTGATATATGCATAAGTGCTTTAGTCAAAAAAGAAATGAAGGCACTGGTACTGTTTTTGGAATTACTCTGCTAGTTCAAACAGTCAAAAGGGCTGCCTTGCTTGATACCAGAAACTATTCATGTACGTATTAAGATTTGCCCCACTTGGAAAATATGCTGCGACCCCCTTGATGAAGTTCAAATTCCTTCGACACCTTCCAGTAGTTTATATTATACTAAATTAAGTTATAATTTAATTTCCTACAACATCTTCTAGGATTTAATGATAAAGTAAATTACATTATATTGAATTAAATTTCCTTCAACTTCTACAATTACTACAATTGCAAAGGAGACAATCGCCAGATGTTTTTCCTACCTATGCAACCGTTAATTGAAGCTGCTACCGTTAGCCGACTTACATCGTATTGGCTGTTTCGTTTCCCACTTTTACCGGCATCCTGTGCTGAATAATAATGATCATGATAACGAAATATTTTCTTCATCAAAATATATTCATCAAATTATTCAATGCACATTTCTATCTTTACTGAATCGTTAATAATACCACGTTTATTTTTCTTAGAATAATTATGTAAATATTCAACTTAATAAACAATTGAACATTCAGTAAAGAATCCGAACAAAAACGGAAATATATATGCGATAAATGTTTTTCCTCATTGAGAAAATGACTGCGAAAAAAAACCCCTCCATACTCAATGAAAAGTTGCAGCGTGTTGAGTACACAGGATAAATTCAATATCTGTATACACGAATTATTTTCTCCTCAATGCAGACGTTTGGTTAGCATCCCAATAGAATTTGCCCGAGTGCAAAAACTTCATTACCAGTTTACCGACCTCATATACTAGTTGCTATAAGTTTTGTTTAGCATATGAATATTTCCCTTAATGTCATGTTAACAAATATTATTAACCATATAAATAACAAGGCAATAGTGAAATGTAATGTGCGGTAGCCCAAGATTTAACCTCTGACTTGATAGTCTAAGATTAATGCAACATACTTTTATTATCAAAGGCTCTTTTTATTGCAAATGCTGATGTTTCGCTACGCACTGAATTGCGCAGCTCATCAGCATAACCACTGCAACCAAAATTTAGGTCTATTACGCCTACCATAATGACTGCAGGAAATTCAAATAAGATACCTGGAAAATTAAAAGCTCCGCAAAAATATTATGGATACCTAAGAATCAACGGACTAAAACCTCATTACATTTTAATCACAGACTGAAAGTGGAAATGTCTCTTTAACGAGATATATTAATCTATGTTCAAACTCCACTATCAGTCTTATCAGGGAACTTCCAATAGAATGATTAGTTTACTCGTGAACACCTGGTAAGCTACAGATACTATCTTATATAACCTTGAAATATTTTTACTCTTCCGTTGCCTGATAATGTGAAAAACATACAACAAACCTTTCAATTTGTATTTAGGTGCTCGTCAGTAAACACACGGATCTGCCACATCGTTATCAATTAATAGCGCAACCTGATCTTCGTATTTTTGTCCAGTCAAGGACACACGACCACGAATCATTCAGGGCAGTCAACCTCGACTTGACTGGTGATTATTCACTGAGCATATGTAACAGATTTCACCAACAACCAAAAGCCATATTTCTTCCAAATACGTCCAACATTCAGCATTACGATGCAATGACGTAGATAATTACACCGGAACATTTGCGAGTATTCTCTGATTATTGTTGCGGCCACATGTACTACTACTACGGCCTTTCAGAGTTGACAGTTAGTAAAAACGTTTTCAAATCGTTTAGTTCCAGCGACCATCAAGTTCATATCATGTCTCCTTGCTTACATGAGGAATTTCTTCCATGTTTTTGTCAATAACTTTCAATTTGCAAAAATACCTCACACTTTCAAAATAATTAAGAAACATCAATTGGTTTAATTTTATCTTGAGCTTACCTTTCCTACCATCACACCCCCGAACTGCGTGCACCCTTGGGATGGCATTACCACTACCGCCCTCTGTCGCACCCTGTTACAACTATCCTTTCTGTTCCTTGACCGCTGCGATTAGAAAAAGTTTCTTTTCACCACCAAGAAATTTCTTTTCAGAGTCAACCAACCACCAAAACACTGGTAAAAACACTACGATCTTCTCGACTGAGTCTCACATCGTGAACGATTCAGGAAAAATAATACAAAGAAGAAGAGTCTAGTAAACTCGGTGATACCCAACACCATCAGACAACTCTTCCCTGCAACCAACCAAACACCACCACTTAATTCATTCTCACAATCGCTGAGACGATCACGAACTGTCACATGCTCAGTCTTCAATACTGTGTGATTTGATGCCCTCAACCTGGTCTTGTGGCCCGTTGGGAACAAAATGCAGACTCCTTAAGAACTGTCTAAAAGAGAAATAGGAAACCAGTCCCGTCACACCCGGAAGCGTGATTCACACACCAGCTTCTCGGAACAGCTTCAAGAGTGGGACTGAACGAGATACTCAGGACGGGATGGGTATATCATGGGACAGGGCATTTTCTCTCCCTCCTCTGTCATTGCAGGAATGATTAGTGTGGAAAATGTTTCAGTCAGCAGCCACCTGCAGACGATGATGTGATAATGTCATGCCACAGTCTTAGTCAGTCGTTGAAGAAGTCATGAGCTTTATATTTTTCATTCAAAATGAAGCGAAAACTATGTACGAAGCAACTCGCCACATCGAAGGATAGAACCACAAAACAAGTTTACATTTTTTATGAAAGTTAAACCTTTCTAGATGAATATAACGCTTTTCTTTGCTAAAATTGTAAACAGAAAAAGTTTCCATAACTAAATACCTTTCCTTTCCACACAAATAATGTTCACAACAAATAAAAACCATACCAAAAGGGGAACGAAAGTTCCGCTGTCCGTCTGAAATATTAAGAAAACGACCAAAAGCAGTGACCACTAAAGTGGCAATCCAGTGATACAGCAAGCTCCGCCTCTCTTGTGATGTCATAGATATGAGGGCGGAACTCACCATCCATGACATCACCGTTTACCACGTTCCCGGCACCTCATTGGCTGGAACATCCATGACATCATACACACGACTTTCTATTGGTGGAGCACTTAGGAATGAATAACATACCTTCAGTCTGCCTTACTTAGCACGAAGAAAGATCTGGAGCTCAATAAAACACATAATGCAACATAATAATAAGTAACAATAAAAAGAATTTTGCTGAGTTCGTAGGGAACGCTCTCTTCTCTTACTCATCAGGGCAATTTAGTTCTTTTTTAATATGAACTAAACAGGCGATTGCAGACAGTCGCTTTCAAAATTTGCAAGCTAGTCGAGAGAGAATGTACTAACCTTATTAGCAACGTTTCCGTCACTTTCAAGAAATATAGAAAGTTATTAAAACGCAAACGCATTTCCTCACCCTGATATCATATGTTGCAATAAGACAAGATGTTCAAACCTAAGAAAAAATTGCAGCTCTTGACGGTGACATGACACGAGATCCATCGCAAGTAAACCTTCATTAAATGAGATTTGAACCTTGCAGGATATACATAACGTAACGACTCTTCCATTCCGTCTTTATAATCCTGTCTTCATCATGAAGAGTCTTCAGTATAAGAGAAATGTAAGCCTACAACGTCATTATATAATACAACAAGTTTTGGTAAAAATTTCCTACAGCTTCTCTTTTTTTCCCGATTCCTAAAGTTTCTTCCTCGCGAAGGAAAAAGGTAGGCGCTTTCCTAGCGTTTCCACCCAATCCATCTTCCCTCTGTTCCGTAACCATGTGTTCTTCCGGCCTGGGCTAGGAAAGGACATGAAGTTGTCTGCATTGCCCTTTGATTGTGAAGAAATGAAGAACTTTTTCGATTCTCAGTATACTGTAAAAGAAAACTATGGAGATGGCTATTTATTTGTCTGTCCGTCCGCACACCCTCAGATCTTAAAAACTACCGAGGCTAAAGGCTGCAATCTGGTACGTTGAACATCCACACAATCAGCCGCCAACACCACCCCCAACCCCACCCCCCGCCCCTCATCATCAAACATACCAAAGTGCAGCCCTCTAGCCTCAGTAATTTTTATATAAGATTAAAGTTAGTTTTATGATCGTGCGTCTGGCACCGCTGTGGGTGCAACAACACACGACACCACCGGGCCGTAGCTGAAAGTTTGATAAGCCGCGGCTGGGAGTTTCATGGGGCGTGACTGAGAGTTTCATGCAGCATTATACGCTCTACAGAAAATTCGATTGCGTCGAAGAAACTTCAGCGCATTTTATACAGGTTTCTTTTTCATTTTTCACTTATTAATGACAAAATTTCCTTTAATCTATATTTGGGTTATTACCCTTACTGTCAAAAAGACTCATGAAAAACAAACAGATGGACGGGAATCTTGCCTTAATTGTGCCTCATCCGGTAAAAGACGTTTGGTACCTTCAGGATTCTTTGGTTTTGTTTATTTTGGCCCTAAGAATTGTCGTTCTTGGCGAATCCGTTTACAGCTAGATACATTTGCATGTTTCATCAAATGCACTCTGGTAAACTAATTCTATACACACACACACACACACACAAACATGCATATACATACATACATTCAATAATATATATATATATATATATATATATATATATATAATATAATATATATATATGCTATATATATATATATATATATAATAATATATATATACATATATAAATATATATAAATATGCATATATATATAATATATATATATATATATATATATATATACCTATATATATACATAGATATCATCACAAGGTGCTCTAAACCAGATGATTGAACCCTAATCCCATTGTTCTTGAAGTGCGTCATATATATATATATATATATATATATATATATATATATATATATATATATATATGAATAATTATCACATCGAACCGTGATCCATTTATATATTAATTCAAGCTACAAATGTCCTTTAATATCTAATATATATGTGTGTGTGTGTGTATGTGTGTGTGTGTATACAGATAAACAGAGAGACTTGTAATATTTGTCGCCTGTCGTAATGTTACGAAATCCGCTTACGTATTGCACTCTGAAACCGATGATAGTTCCGTAACCTTTTTCCATAATTATCTTCTGGTCAGCTCGACTTATTGTCCGGGTATCGCACCTCTCAACAACTCTGCGAGAGCTGAACGAATGATGAATGGAAGAGGCGATAACTGCGATGACTTAGGAAGACTGACGTGAGTCTTCGTCAAGAGAACCATCACTCACCCTGCCACCTGGGGAGATGCACGCCATGAGTTAATCAAGGGTCGTCAAGTTTTAACAAACAACGTCTCAAGCGACTGAGTCGTGATTCATTTACGGAAGAAAAGTGTAGACAATAATGGAAAACACTTCACAGAATATAACAGTTTTATCAAGACCCAGGCTGAGAACATGAAAAAGCTTTTAGCGACATCGTGTCGAGATGCGCGGGATGCTGCAATACCCGAGCAATATATGCAACTTTACCATAAACTAAAACCTATTTGCCTTTTCCCCATACAAACTTTGGCTTTAGAAATTGCTAACTTCCGTTTGCAGGAAGTAATCTGGAAGCATGTTGCTCATAGGATGTCATCCTCTACATTACCAGTAACTTACCACAGTCGACTACCAGCCAAATATAAGATTCATTGCTGACATCATCAAGGAGAAAATGGGAATTGAATGGAACGTGACTAAATCGCTTTGTCACATTCACTGTGATATTTTTTATATTTACAATTATCAGGCCACAAATGTCGTTTAACTTCCAATTCACTGTAACTCCGGAATACCTTACGCCTTAGACCAATTATAACTGATAAATGCTTCGTAACTAACCAGCGGGATTCGAAACGATGCATTGCTCAGAAACAAAGATATACAGTGACTCTGACCACTGAACCAAGGTTGATATAAAACCTTGCACTGAACCATGAATCCCACTAGTGACGAAGCACTAATCAGTTATACTTCTCCTTAAGTTATACTTCTCCAGGTGTAGATAACATGATGTCAAACGTTGTTAGCGGCAATGTATATATATATATATATATATATATATATATATATATATATATATATATATATATATGTGTGTGTGTGTGTGTGTGTGTGTGTGTGTGTGTATGTATATATATATATATATATATATATATATATATATTATATATATATATTTATCATATATATATATCATATCATATCAGAAGACAGGAGCAGCAGGTCGGATGATACACGATCGAGATGTCATGGAATGTCGTTCTATTTTCATACATTTATTTAAGAGTCGACGTTTCACATCGCTTGATGCATTTTCTAGGCTGAAAAAGTGGTTAAAAACAATAAATATTCGTATATATAAGGTGAAAAGTATATACAAATTTATATATACCTTTTGTATATACCTTTCACATTATACATTGAAGTATTTTTTGTTTTTAACCGCTTTTTCAGCTAGGGAAATGAATCAAGCAATGTGAAACGTCGGCTCTTGAATAAATGTATGGAAATAGAAAGACATTCAATGAACTCCCGGCCATTGTATATATATATATATATATATATATATATATATATATATATAATATATATATATATATATAAACAATAAACAATAAGAGAGAGAGAAAGAGAGCGAGAGAGGGTGGAAACATAACCTCCTCAAGTCCTCAAATATACGATGAAAAAACTATAAAAACCAAACATTAATTCCCTCTTTACGACCCCTATCATTACCTTTCCCTAGCAGCGGGGCTGGCCATCTCTCATTGCTTTTTTTCTTCCCATTTCTTACTCTCTTGGACTTTAAAGTGCAAAACTAACAAATAGGACCTATTTAACGCGTCCTTAAGATAAGAACTGCAAATAAAACTCACTAATAAAATTCTATATGCATCTATCTTGAGGAATTAATAAAAACTTGAAAATGGAGAAAATGTTTTATTTTATTTTATTTGTCATTTAATAGAAGGAAAACAATCTAAAATGTAAAAGTTATAAGTCTCACCAAATGGATATAATAGGGAATAAAAAAACAAGTAAACGACAAAAAAAAAGGCGTTCGTTAGTACCCAAAAACAAATACGAGCCTGATCACCAATTAGGTCGTAAACATTCATATTAATGACAGGCTTATCGTCAGGCTTCAGTGCAACTGAGTTCGAGTATACAAATCGAGATATTCACCATAAGTTTGAAAGACTGAGCGAAAAGAGGCTGTTCTAGTGGTATGATGATTATAATCTAGATACTATAAGAATAAAATGCAGATGAAAATCTATTTGTAGAACATAAAATGGTAGTGGTATAAGTGAGCAAGGCATGTTTCATTGCGTGAATATTGACAGTGTACATTTCTCTGTATGTTTATTTATACAATAACCACAACATCATGTAGCTCCTCTAAGTTCTAACATATTTGGATTCGTTTTCCACTGAAGGCCCTGAAATACGAGGGGATATGAATGAAGAGTTGCTCCCTCCCACAAGAAATTATAATGAAGATGAATAGAATTTTTTCGTTTTTGTTTACGTCAATATCCAGAAAAAAATATGAATTGATATTAGGTAGTTGTTTTGATCTTGAAAATAAATGAACACGAAATCTGGAAGAAGGCAACTTGCTACTAAAGCAAGATTGTTGAAAGCATAGAAAATTACAAAATGTACTTTTCCGTTTACATAAATAATCAGAATACCATAATATGAAACAATATCAATCTGTGTTTTTGTTCACACAAAAGAATACATCGTTTAATGACACCGCATTCATATCTAATTATAAGGGTAAAATGTATATAAAAAAACCGCACTTTAGTTAAGTGAAACCCAATTTCGTAGGAATCTCTTCACCTCTCCATATTGCACTTGGAAATAAATATCATGGATTATACCAATGTTAATCTTGAAGGGTTACACTATTGTCGGAGATAAAGCATCTAAATTTGAAAAGGCAAAATATCAATGACAAGAACAACGGTATTAAGTGACAGGGTCATTTATTTATACAACACAGCGGCTCCGTAACACCAAGGCCGACTCAGACTTGTTCTTCAAAAGGGCAAAAACCCTTATGAAAAAATATCATTCATCGGGCAGACAAAAACCACTACATGGGATTTTTTTTTCTTTTTGTACTATGTCTTGAGTTAAGTTGTAGTGCACCTGGCTAGCTAGTTGGTTTAGATTTAGCTAGTTTGAGCCTGCACGGATCCCCGGCCTGACGAGTTGAAGGGGATAAAAGGCCTAATGTGGGCCTCTGGATTCTGACCAAACCAGCAGAGATCAAGTTAGCTTGAGTCAGGAGATCCCCATGTGTCCAACAGTTAATGATTACTGACATTACGTTACACGGAAAAAAAGAAGAAAAAAAAGTTTTCTTATCTACTTTATTTCTCCACATCTATTCGTTTTTGTTATAAACTATTGTTTTTAATAAAAACAAATTCGGTATAAATTTCATTTTTATAAAA
>NC_087200.1:141764084-141766584 GCF_015104395.2 Macrobrachium nipponense | reverse complement strand
ATGGCTGCCATTTTATTTGATTGTTATCTTTGCTTCCTGGAATGATAAAGAGACATTTTTTTTTATTGAATCCTATGTTTTGAAGGTCACAGAATTTTACTTTGGGCTAAAAAAATGCAGTAGTAAAATTAATTTGCATAAATCATTAATTCTTTTTAAATATTTGCTTCCTAGCAGACTGCTTGATTGAATGAGGTCACGTCTACATCCTAGATTTAAGTTTATGTCTTTGTTCAATTAGGAGGAAAGTAATAACCATAAAATAGCTTATGTACAGTGGCTTCATAATAGGATCTGATAGGGTTTAATGGTCGTCATATGATATATGAATGAGGTCATAATTTACAAATTATGCTGTTTAGTTTAATTAAGGTGTCCATCTGGGATTTACATGTCTAGGAGGCGTCAACTTTTCTTTCATATGCTATTTTCGTTTCGTTAAATATTTGTGATTTACTGCATCAACTTCTTTAATGATGTTTAGTGTTTAGTGGGTTACGTGCTATTTTATGATGACGGTTTTCAAAATGATGATGTTTGTGTGATTCAGGAGACAATGACCGCTTTATGTTTTATTCAACAAGAACAATCTAGTTTCATTTCCTATTCGAAATTATTCCTCTGTGTTATTTAATTAAGGTGAATGATGATGATGATAAAGATAACGATGGTCATGACGATGATGATGTTTGACCCTTAACATTAAACAATTAAAAATTATTCCTGTACCATTAACATTTGTTCACTTTCTCAGGAAAGAATGTTCAAATGTGTTGTCGGCCATCTTGGATTTACGTTTTTTTTTTTTTACTTAAGAAAAAAGTAGTATTAAAAAGTAACTAATTTGTAATGTCCTTATAATAGCATTTCATAAGGTTTTATGGCAGTCATAATGATAGCGTATGGGTGACGGAAACTCGAAAAATGATGCTTTTGAATTTATGGCGGCCATCTTGGATTTACCCGCATAGTGTTACCTTGAGAGATACAACTTGGCAAACAGCAAAAATGAATTCAGCACAAAACACACACACACACACACACACACTAGAAAAGTTTATTTGAATGCGTTGACTCCAATATGCCCGAGGTTGTCAAAATTTCTGAAAATCAGGCTAGTCTATAAGGTGATATCGGCCAACACATACCCGATGACTGCAATGAAGTGAGCGGCAAGTTTGGGTAATGTCTGTGGACCGCACATCAGCTGTAAATAGGTACCGGCGTCTACTACGGTCTGGATACATGTGAGCAGAGCTATAATATAGTAAAATGACCTCTAAAGGCTGTATCGTTGTGACACTTGCCCACTGAAGGCCTATAGTAGAGAGAGAGAGAGAGAGAGAGAGAGAGAGAGAGAGAGGAGAGAGAGTGAATGTATGTATGTTATGTAATTGTATGTGTCTATTATATGTATATTTGTATTATATAGATATATAATATATTATATACTATATATATATATATATATCTAATATATATATATAATATACATCGATTCCAGGAAAAGACCCAGAGGGTGAGAAAAACAGGAAAGGTTTCCAGAACATTTGAACATTAATTTATATCATATGACATACTGCAAAAGTTCGAATAGCATGAGATAAAAACGTTAATGGGACACTGGAAAAAGTCTGCTCTTTGGAAGAAATAAACACCAATTCCCTCGTTTCTCGTCATTAAAGAAGAAGGAAACGTTGGAAGACAAAACTATTCTTTCTTTAAACTCGCTTATAAAACTTTAGTTAAAATAATACGGTTTGCGGTGAAGTTCTGTTTCAGTTTAATCGCATTAAAACTCCCGTAATGTTTTATAAGACAACTCCAATCAAATCACTGAACAGTGCATGCAGTTCTTCTTCATATTCAGACATGCATAATTCCACTTTCCTGGCAAGTCCCATCGCCATAAAAGTTACATTTCCTGTGCCTGTCGCTATTACATCCTGCGTCGCCAGTGTAACCTACCATTTATAGACTACAAAAATCCACACAGCCAATAAACGTAGCAGAGGATATACACAGCTTAACTTCGATTTAGAAACATCAAATTTCAAGCACATGTGCCCCTATATCTCAATTACATTTCGACTGAAATACATTCTGTAAAGCAGAATTATTTTTGGCAGATGCTACGTGGCCAGAGTGACTTTCAGAAAATAAAAAATATTACTAAAACATTTAAATATTAGGTTACTTTATTCACGAAAAAATTAAAACTACACATTGAACACCGTATACCTACGGTAAAGCTATTATTATTTCGAAAAAAATACATATGATCGCAGTCTAACGCTAGAAAGTAATCTGATCCATGATGTAAAACTTGATGTCCATACATCACAATACACTCAAGTGAATAATTAAATTATGACAAAATAAATCGCACTTTAACTGGTAATAAGATTGTTAATAAGATTCCGCAGTTAACTTGGACATGACTGAAAATTGCAATTCAAACATTATTAAATACGAAGAATAACCACTTCAATTACTCTGT
>NC_087200.1:141701584-141761584 GCF_015104395.2 Macrobrachium nipponense | reverse complement strand
ACCATTACGTGCACTACGATGTATTCAACCCTGTATCTTGGAGAGAGAGAGAGAGAGAGAGAGAGAGAGAGAGAGAGAACCATTTACTGTGCATTACGAATGCATTCAACCCTGTATCTTGGAGAGAGAGAGAGAGAGAGAGAGAGAGAGAGAAACCATTTACTGTGCATTACGAATGTATTCAACACGCCAGGAACCCCACATTAGAGAGAGAGGTCGAAAAAGCATTAACTCAATTTTTGAAACCCACAAAAGACGAGTTACAGAGATCTTATTTTAAGTCGCAACAGAGGTCATGACCTCTGAGAGATCTAGTGACCACCTGTTTCCAAACTTAGGCCTACTAATCATCAAAGTGAGAATAACCTGTCCGGAACCATTAAAATACTAGATCACGTGCAGAGGGAGTGGCAGCTAAAGGTACGCCTTCCAAAGGGAAAGTAAATTTATTGACATAATACACGCAAACCCTCAAAGTACTTTGTGATGATTCATGAACGAAGCTAATGAGAAGCGGCAGTGGTCATAACAGGTAAGAATAATGGAAATTTTAAGGTGACATGCAATTCATTACCAAAGAGTAATAAGGAAAAAGCATCAGCAAAAATCTCCATGATGATTACCTCAGCGTTGATAATCCTCTATATCTGGAATAACAGGGGGATAGTGGAAATCATAAGAATTTTCAACTCGAAGTGATAATAAAGAGATACCACCAATAACTCAAATAACGATAATTTCAGTATACTAAAAAAAATTAATTGTATCGTCAAGATAATAAGAAAAAACACTAATCATAATAATATACGAAATTTTGAGATAACATCTCATTCATTACCATATTCACAACAATCAGAAATAAAAAAAAATTTACAAGGTGAAAATTTTAATGTAATAACATACAATTCCTTACTACAGTTACAGTGGTGAGAAAGCTCACTAATAATAAAAATTGACGTGATAACTAAAAATTATTACTACGACCATAATAATATAACAAAAAGGTAACAGAAATGAGTAAAATTTTGAACATGCCTATAAAATGGCGTCCCTCAATTATAATTGCTAATAACATATACAATTATAATCGAAAACAGGGTACACCGAACAAGCCTTTAAAATTCAAACTTACACAAACTGACTAGCTGGCGTAAAAATTTATCAAATAAATAAATGTTAAATAGATACAGACAAAAGTAAACTGACATCTTAATTTACTTTGATTCGGGATGAACCATCCAGCAAACAAACGCAGAAGAATCTCCATAACAAAGGCTGTATTTCTACGTGAATTTGAGACGAACCCCTCAGGCAAGCTATTCTACTCTTTGAGAAACTAGATATTTTGAGAGAGAGAGAGAGAGAGAGAGAGAATGGAATAGAACGGAAAAGGAAATACTTAACTGCGCAGACTACCGTTATAATTTCGCCTGAACAAAACTGAAGGAACTTAAGTAGAACCTTATGGCTTACTCATTACCGCCTACAAAATGAGAGAGAGAGAGAGAGATTCACTGAGTTTAAGACTTTCTAAACTCTAATAAACAATTTGCAAGAAAGGGTCTTCATTATATGAAACTCTAAGTATGAAAAAATCAATTCGACTTTACTGTACCTAAAATCAAAAGGAACAAGATTTTGTGAGTGAACCCGTGCAATAACACACACACACACACACACACACACACACACACGCACACAGACACACACACACACACGGACTGAGAATGATTCAAAAGTGACCAAGTTCACTCGACAAAGTTACAAACCCGTACTCAAATGGCCTGCGAAAAAAATGACAATACGAAGCAGACAAGACGCACGGCGATCGTTTTGGCTTTACGATGATTGCATGCAATATCACACCGATATGAGAGACTCGGAGAAAACTAATAGTACACGCGCTGGAAACGGCGATCGCCCAACGCAAACAGGCGATTGGACACGAGATGGTCGGCGATAACGGCCCGCGAGCGCTCCGAAAAAGGCCCGAGTTACCAAATGCGGGGCGGGCGCGAGCCAGATTGGAGCACAGGACGATAAAGGTGCGAACGAAAATGGTTCGAAATCCAGGATTAAGAAGTCTGTAAGGGATCGGACACCAGCGGGGAGGAGACAGATGGGACGAGGGTTAATTTCTCCTCCAGCATCTCTTAAACAAACATCTGCCCTCCATTAAAATCCCTCGTAAAGAGAACTGAGTCGTAAATAAAAATGGACTTGAGCTTGCGCGCTTTATGACGTCGGGTGAAGGATGGCCTTCGAGATTCATATTTGATGAGCTTTGCTTCCAAAGGAAAAAAAGCTGATTCAGGCCCACGAAAGCACGCAATTTTCACATCTAATCAAAAGGCAATAGTTACGGAAATTGTGTCGCCTTCAATTATAAAGATGGCGACAAAAATGATGGTGATAAACGGGTCTTCACCCAAAATGTCAAAAACAATAGCAGATTCATAGCAGCATGCATATTACGAGCAATAAAATGCAAACCTAAGAGGAAAAATACTAACAAAATGTCCTATATAACAGTGTATTCATACCATCTTACACATTTACAATCAATAGTATGCAGACACATACAAGTATAAAGTATATAACTACATAAATGCATGTATATATATATATATATATATATATATATATATATATATATATATATATATATATATATATATATGTACGTATGTGTGTGAGTGTGAGCATGGTCTACCATGAGTGTGAGCATGGGGACGCGTGTGCCTAAGAGCGTTATTTGGTTAAAAACAAGGTAATAATATTCTAAATAAAATGAAAATTGAGCATATGGCGGCCAACATCAGTAAAGAAATAATAATAATAATACGGAAGTGAACAACAATATAATTAATATATGACCTCCATCACACAATGAGCTACAGAAATAATAAAAGATGTGAAAATAACAACAGTAATTTCTGGCAACAAAAGCACCATCCAAATAATAGCCAGTCGCTAATTACAACTTACACGCTTCGGCACCTCAACAATTATTGCGTCTTCTCTAAGCAGATGCTGCAACAGGCACGCGTGCAGGTTCGCTTTACCACAAGAGCTGAGGTGCGGTTGCTTGATACCGCAACCGCTTAAGCGTGCGTGCAATAAAAAATAAAAAAAGAAAAGAAAAAACAAAACACACAAAAACCATAAAGTTAACCACATAAACTTAGAAAAACTTTTAAAATAATAAGACAGAATTCTTCGTTAACACAGGAATCATGAAGGTGAACCAGCCTTCCAGTGTAACTCGAAACGAAGTGTAGTAAATTCGTCGCCTAATGAGAGATTATTGCTGACAGATGCGCACGACTCTGCTAGATTAAGGAACTGCTTCGGACGCTGCACAAATAAAAGGAATTCACAAGAAGAGAAAAATTAGCGGTTACAACTTCATAATAGTTTTCATTTTTATGGATAGTGGCGATGTGAATTGAAGCTTCTATAAAAGATTCCAGTTTTTATTTATTTATCACATGCTCAAGTTATGAGGTCAAGAATGTTATTGAATAGGGTCGTATGAAAAAATAAAATAAAAACGAAAAGGATCGGCAATTATTCGTTAATTTCTCGCTTCTGACACGAAGTATTTTTTATTGAATAATTTTGCAGAAATCTTACGCTGTGCTTTGTGTGTGTGTGTGTGTGTTGTGTGTGTATCACTGATGCCTAGAATGCCTAATTTTTTGTGTACCCCCACCCCCCATCCTCCCCTAAGAGTTATGGGGCCAGTTCCTTAGCGGAGAAATAAAAAAGTGACATATGTCAACAAAGATGAATAAACATGACCAGTGCTAAAGCAAGGATAACACTCTTTTGCTAGACAGATCACAACTTTACCAATGTTTGCTGAACAAATAAATAAACACACCTTTGCACCCTTCATAGTTTGGTTTCACACAAGTATTTTGGGATGAGGATGTTAGCCTGGTGTCCTCGCAGCTAAGACTGGACAAAGATCACTCCTTATATCGAAAGAGGATTTTGGGACTTAACGGAAGTTTGTAACTGTCCATCTCCTCGTCCGTGAATCGAATCCTGATTCTTTTGCAGATGAGGAGAATATATTATGTTTTGTGCGTACCTATAGTATATATATATATATATATATATATATATAATATATATATATTATATATATATATATATATATATATATATATATATATATATATATATTATATATATATATAATATATATATATATATATATATATATATATATATATATTCAGTCATTCTTTTGCAGACGGGGAGAGGAAAATAAACATACATAATTATGTATAAGGAGGAAGATTAAACTTTGTTATGGTTAACAATGAACACAGCTATGCATTTTGTCACCTTGCCACTGACCATGGCAAATACAGTGAACGGTGAGTTCAGAATTTTCATAAAATTACCTTACATTCCGGAAACAACAGATCATGACATCGTGGGATAAAATCTATACCACGCAAATCACACTACAGACTACATCGTCTTTACCAGGTACGATTTTAACGCTGCGTCAAGAGATACCGCTATTGACGGGAAGCAGCGAAGAGCGCTGCTGTGAAAGCACCAATGAAGGTGTTAATACCCAACAGCAGTTTGAGCTTCTGGAAGCTAATCACAAACGACTTCATTATCGTTTGATTCATGTTCACGAAGAGAGGGACGATCATCACCCGAGCAAGCTGTTAAGCGCTAGCCAGGAAAACCGTAGAATCCCGAAAATATTCAGGAAAATTCCAAAAATAACAATAATTCCAAAAATACACTATATGAATGCATCGTTAAGAGTGATAAAAAAGAATATTAAGAATGAATGTAAAAATGCGACTATATAAATTTAACGTTATGCAATTGCGTGTAAAATTAGACATAACAAAAACTTATATATAATAGACATGGATTTAAATTGAAGATAATAAAAATATTCGTAATAAACGATTATAAAATGCTTGAGAAACTTAGATAAAAAAAATGGATGCGAAATCAAAAACATTAAGAATGAATGTAAAGTCAAGATAAAAAAAAAATGGACGAATAAGATTTATATAGGAAAAAAGATGTCAAAACAACTATAAACAAATAAATAAATGGGACTGAACTGGAAAGATTACAAAGCAAAAGGTGCAACGGGATCACGCATTTTCCATAAAGCTCGAACTTAGCCAGCTTGACAAAACGAAAATCACAATGAATATGAAGACAGGGCCCTTAAAAATCAGATGTAATGGGTGACACATAAGATCACCGATCTTAAAGGAGAATAAAATAAAATAAAGAAAAATGTACCTATTTGCATAAATATCTTTCTTAAATTTTCGAAAAGACGTGGGATCCCCGACTTACTAAAATCATTAACAGAGAAATACTTGAACCTAGCATCATGTAGACGTCTGAAATGCTGAAGAAAAAAAATCTAGAGCCAGTCACAGAAAGGCAGGTTCTGCAATAAGGTTACACTCAATAAACGGAAGTTGTTAGAAGAGAACAGCTCGACTGAAGGGATCAATTCACATACGTATGGACACCATTAAAAACAAATCGTTCAGCAAGCTATAAATGTGATAGAAGGAGGATGTCACAGGCAGCACCATTGCATGACCCAGATCGAAATTGCAACTAGATCAGTCTGTCGTATAATCCGCCCAATGAAAGGACGACGAGAAAATGAGGAAGGGACTGCATTAGAATCATGGTCACGTATTCAAGGTACTGAAATGAACAATTTTCATAAGTTTTGGGGGTGGATGGGAAGAGCCCTGTCCTTGGAGTTCACGTAAATCTCGAGGGTTCAAGACCTGGAACAAACATCAGACTGCTAGACAAAGGGTTGTATCTAAAAGAACTTTTAGTAAGAAAGCTATCGATCAAACATGAAAACTATTCCTTGCTGGCATTAGAAGTTATTAGGATTTTAGGAATACTTTAATCTAAAAGTTATAGTTAACTCCGTATAAGTTTACCCTTGCCAAACTGACAGGGGCTGGGCCTGCAAGGTATTCCAGTGAGGAAGAGGCGTTTCAAATAAGACCCGTACCTAACAAATATCAAAAGTTAATAGGAATACAAAATCTCTAAAAAAAATTCTTAGTTTTCTTTAAGCTATATTTACCCTAGCCCAAAGTCAAACTGATGGATGGGCGGAATTCGTCCGGAAAGGTATTCAAATAAAGAAATTACCCACTAACTACGAAAGGCATAGCTCTTGAGTCTCTAAATCTACCGAGTCTTCAAACTCACCGACTTCGCAGGCGATGCCGGAAGTGTCATACTAACTATCATCTCCACGAGCTTCGGAAAAGTATCCGAAGTTGATGTTACGAATTCTATGAAGCACGGAAACAATTATAAAACCAGAAAGCCATTTCGATAAAGAAACATGTAGCGAAAAAGATCTTTATATTAGATTTGAAGGACAAATACCAAGGGATTGCCGTTTTCGAAATTTAATACTTGAGTGCAGTCTTACGCTAATCAATGCATAAAAAACTGATAATACAGGTTTGAAGTCATACCAGCCTAAGGGAAACAATCGATTGAACAACAAACGCATAATAATAATAATAATAATAATAATAATAATAATAATAATAATAATAATAATAATAATAATAATAATAATAATAATATCTATGCGTTTTAATAAGAATAAAGTCCATGCTCTTCTGACCTGTCCTACGTGAATTTATGCCCGCTCCGGATAATAATAATAATAATAATAATAATAATAATAATAATAATAATAATAATAATAATAATAATAATAATAATAATAATAACAATAAAATTTCGAAGCGGACCCTCCCGATCTGCGAAAGAGAGGCCCCGTCACGCGTTCCGAAATGAGACTAATAAAAGGTGAGATAAATGAAGATGACTGGACCTTTAGAACATGACGAATGGAGACGAATGAGGAGATGGCGAGAAGGGTCAAAACAACGCCCACCTGTCATCCGGGCATCAAAGGGTCACCCATAATTAACCGGCGACCGATGGGTGACCATTCATCATGATCTCAACTACAAGGGGCTGCCTCGCTGTCGAAACCCATAATGATTCTGGGTGTTGCGTCACTTCGAAGGTACACACGGGATTATTTTGGTTGTTGATCATCACTGTAATAATAATAATGATGATAACTTTTATATACTATCCCTGAAGCCATCAGCGGTGTTATTTCTAAGGTACCTTCATGCACGAGTATTTCTTTTATACTGAGCAAAGCAAATGTAATATTCCTGCGGATATATCTATATAGATATATATATATATATATATATAGGATATATATATATATATATATATTATATATATATATATATATGTGTGTGTGTGTGTGTGTGTGTGTGTGTGTGTGTGTGTATGAACTTTGTCACATCACCGTTATTCATATACGTGCATTAAGCTACAAATATTCTTTTAACTTTTAATATCAAACTCACTCTACCTCGGAATTAATATATACATATAATATACACACACACACACACACATATATATATATATATATATATATATATATATATATTATATATATATATCCCCAAACGGTAGGTGGCTCCTGGGAAAAGACAAGGCAACGTCACTGCCACATTCGCACTTTAACTGCTGAATCGTGTATGAACTCCTTGTTCAGAAATCGCCCAGAACATAAGCACATTCACACAACTACACAGAACTGTCATCAGCAACACATCAAATCCCCTACACACAATGTGCCATTTACCTTCATCTTGCAGAAATTCTTTTCTTTCCTCATACGCGCCATCTATCTTCTTTTCTTCCCCGCCTCCCAATGACACTTTTCCACCTACCATTCTCCGTCCTCTACATATGACCGAACCATCTAACAACATTTTTGCTAACTTTGCTACCAATTCCGCATATTCCCACGTTTATTTTCCTTTCGGTTCTCATGCCACATATAATAGCAATTCATCTACTCAACTTCCATTTTTTTCCATTTAATTTGCATTCTACATCACTCTACATTTTATTCAGGAGAGTTAGCGCCACAATCGTCATCTTACTTTCTAAGCTTGGCTTCCATATGTACGAAGCTTTCAGTTTTTTGCATATAAACCGATACTCACTGTGTTTCAGGCATTTTGACGCGACTCTTCTCTCGTCTTACAATATTCAAAATAGTAAACACCTCAAAAATTATAAGAATCTACTCATAACCTTATTATAACTGACGTCAATCTCAATTTTCTCCTTTTACATACACTTTCAAACTCTTCCACTAGTCTCTAAAGTTTCTACTCAGTCTCCCCAATCAATACTGTATTTTTTTATAACATTGGCCGTTCCACACTATTTTATTATCCTAAAATTTTACACCTAAATTTACTCACCTTTCTCTGATTTCTAACATTCACAAAGATTTACAATCAGCCGTGGAGACATGGCACATCCTTGTCTCTCCCTAGTTTAATGTAAATCCACCAATCGCCTATCTATAATAAATTTTAACAATATTCTGACACATGCCTTCTATACCATACAGTCTAAGTGCTCCACACAGACAACGATTCTTTCATAAGCTTTTTCGACGTCCATGTCTTATACAAACTCAAATATTCTTCTCCAGTCAAATCTCCCGTCATCTGCCTTACTTTCGCAATCAAGGATCCTACCTGGTACCTTCCTCGATAGATTAATTTATGTTACGCCCGAATATGTCTCCTCCATTACATTCG
This sequence comes from Macrobrachium nipponense, assembly GCF_015104395.2. Lineage (NCBI taxonomy): Eukaryota > Metazoa > Arthropoda > Malacostraca > Decapoda > Palaemonidae > Macrobrachium > Macrobrachium nipponense. The sequence goes on along the minus strand of NC_087200.1, from coordinate 141,752,873 downwards.
CCCAGTTCTTCGTATAAGTCCCTCATCCTGGTAATCCAATCAGTAACAAGTGTATTTCCATTCGGTAACTTCTCAATTGCCGTAATAATGTCCTCAACGGTTATATATATATATATATATATATATATATATATATATATATATATATATATATATATATATATATATACACACACACACACACACACATATATATAGATAGATAGATAGAAAGATAAGTATGCATATATAAGGATATACATATATGTGTATACAAATGCGTATACACACTCACGCAAGTAAAACTAGAAGTCACCAAAAGAAGAACAAATGAGAGACGGCTCCTTGCGCATCCTCTCCTCCACTATTCAGAGAAAAGGACAGAGAAAAAAAATAGAAACAAAAACTTCACAACCCCATTATCTCTGCCCTTTCTCTCTTACGCCCATCATCAAGGGCGCCCGCCTACTTCCTACCGTAAGAATAACCGCACCGATGGTGACGTGGGCGTTTATCAGGATGGCAGAGATTAATTCAAGTCGGTTTACTCGTAACCGCGTGACTCATGTGAATAACAAACATGTAAACATCAATAACAGCAACGAAAATAGCACAGAGTGGGTTCTGTCCCTATGCTCTGATAATACATGACGCGATGTACAATTCTATTTCGAGTTTATTTATTAGAATAACCCCCAAAAATATGAGAAAATAATTTTTATGGTTCAAATATGACATGTTACACACACACAAACACGTACACACCACCATACGATATATATATATATATATATATATATATATATATATATATATATATATATATACATATATACATACACATACATATATATACATGTGTGTATATGTATAAATACGTGTATATATGTATATATATATATATATATATATATATATATAATATATATATATATATATTGTACAGACTTCTAGTGACACGTACAGCATTTTACTCTGAAAAATGCGCAAACCAAACGTTTTAATTTTCTACTCTTCGTTAATTCGGTGGTCTCCCTACAGACGAATAATTATATACGTATTTTGCTCTATATCTACAAAGCCAAAAACTGCGCCACCAAAAATTAATGGTTGTGAAGACCTAAACCACACACACACACACACACACACACAAAATGCTATCAATATTATTAGAATTTCTCTGTGAGTAAAAGGTCTACTGCAAAGAAACCATACTTGTCGGAGGTATAGAGGCAAATTTGACCTAATTCATATCAAAATCAAGACAAGGTGCATGTCTCTGCTCCTTAGAAGCTTAGACACATCGAAGAGACCCAAACAGTCTGGAATTGTATACGAATTTCCGTATCTGGGACACATTATCACAGAAATCTAAAAGATAACGTTGATAATGGAACATGTTTGTGTCAAAGGGAACCATTCTGCTACCGTTCTGCTCGTAGCACCTTGGTCTGTCTCTAAGGATGTCACTTTTGGATAAACTTTATCCCAGAGATCATAAGACCACGCTAATGCTTCCTACGGACACCATTCGCTCTCCTCTTTAACTAGGGTGACCATACGTCCCCCTTTGAGGGGGAACAGTCCTTCTTTTTGACTCTTTATCCCCCCAAAAATTGCGGTCTTCGGGGGACGCCCTAATGTCCCCCTTTCAGCCTTATCTCCCACATTTGTCCTCCTTCTTCCATCTGTCCATCCGCCTGTGGTGTTTTCGCATGGTAACACTGCGTCCCGGGCTTTAAATAGTTACGCTACATGTAAGTTTTAGGTGAATAAAAGGCTGTCTGGGTTTACATTTGCAACTGAAAAATGTTTTAATAATTTACTGTATGCTGATTACACCGTTAGTATTCGAAATAGGATATTATTTAAAGCCCGGGACGCAGTGTTACCATGTGCAAACAACACAGGCGGATGGACAGAGGGAAAAAAACAGAGTATAGTTATATAAATTGCAAAATTGCTGATTTTTGTTTTCTTTTAACAAATCTGTATGGTTTCCCACACTGACCCATACACCGCATGATGCTTAGCTTTCTTTAAACAAATGGAAGAAGGGAACTCGTGTGCATTCTGTACACGCATGATACAGTGAACAACTGATCCTACAATTGTCGATGTCTGTGTTGATAATGTATTGCCCCGGCTAGTACGCAACCAGCCCTTGACATACGATGTAGTACGTATATTACGGTAATCATGTCAACCAAAAGGAAAGCTACTTTCAACAAAGATTTAGAACAAGAATATCCTTTCATAAGGAAAAGAGAAAGTGAAAGTGATGTCAAATGCATAAAGTGTATACATCATCTTTTTCGATACCGAATGGGGGAAAATATGATATTGAACGTCACATAAAGACCGATAGACATACGTGCCAATGCATCCGCCTTATAAGCAAGTCGATGAATTTACAACGACTCAACATAAGTGCAAGTGCACATGGGCTAACTATAAAGTTTTGTCCCCCTTTTGCAAGTAAAAAAAATGGTCACCCTATCTTTAACTAAAGCAAAAAAAAAAAAAAAAAAAAAAAATCTCTATTAAGAGAAATATGGGAAACGAGAATGATGATGGTGTGGTTCGTTTGTTTTATAGTTTTGTGTAGAAGACTACTGAGATGGCTTTGTCTGTTCGTCCGCACTCAAATCCTAAATACTACTCAGGCTAGAGGGCTGCAAATTGGTATGTTGATCATGCACCCTCCAATCATCAAACACCTTATTACAGCCCTCTACTGAAAGTTAAAGTTAGCCGTGATCGTGCTTCTGGCATCGCAACAACACAAGCCACCACGGCCGGCTGAGAGTTTCATGGGCCGCGGTTCTATTTTCGGTCGCCTTGATATACGCTGTGCAGAAATCTCGATCTTCGGCGCATTTTTTACCTGTTTTATTACGGTTATCCTCAAGCAATTTTCTGTCAGTGTTTGCATTGGTATTATCATTACTATGTTTTTCTAATTCATTTTTATTGTTATAATAATCATCCCACTGCCTATCTCCACTGAAGGTCGCGGCTGACAGACATACTTGTGTCTTGTTATATGCTGTTTCTCGCCATTACTTTACTTTGTTCTCTGCCAGAGCTGATACTCATTCCTTGAGTTAATGACCGCTAATGTTAGCAATACTATTATTAAGTAAGGCTAATCCCTTTTCTATCCGTCTTGTGAATACTGCTCAGTAACGTTAGTTTAACCCACTTCTAACTTTTCATGCTTATAGCACGTAGGATATTATTATTATTATTATTATTATTATTATTATTATTATTATTATTATTATTATTATTATTATTATTATTGTTGTTGTTGTTGTTGTATTTAGGTCGAAGACCCTCTTTCAAACATGTTCTATTGAAGGAGATTGCTGCTTCAGCTGCATTTATTTTATAGAAGTTCTTATCTATTCTTCTTATTACGGCTTTTTAAGTACTATTTAGGTTGGCGAGTAATGTTTGGACGCAGTTGTTCAATCTTTCCTTTTTATCTAATCATATTGCTTTACTCTCTCTGTACAGCAATACAATAACTATTGTAATATATAAATACTGCTAGGATGAATGAGAAACTTCAGATTTCAATCTTGAGGAAAAGCACATTCATCTTCAGTATAACTTACTCGCATATGTCCTAGGATGAAATATCACGTAATCCTTAGAAGAAGGTCATTGCCGGATTATCATAGCCATTAAAGTTGTTCATTATTAAACACGTTATGTAAAAAACTACTAATGTTTCTTGGAAGAGTTCAGACTGATGAAGTAAAGCTAATAACCGAGGGACTAATAGAGGAAGAGCGGCATGAGTTTAGACAACTCTGGAGTGTACGGACAGTTTGCGTTCTGAAGCAATTGCACGAGAAATCTGAGAACATAGGCAAGACCAGAAACAAGACATACTCTACATAAACACAAAGAACACTTTACTACAATCCTGATAGAAATGCAACGTGAAGGTTGCAGATGTAAAATGTAGAGCTAGTTTATGAAGAAAGCAACGGAAGCCTAAAATAAACCATTTAGTAAGAGTGGCTGATTTGCTATAAAAATCGGTCTCAGACGAGGATGCCTTATATCTTAGAGGCTGTTCAATATTTGAGTGTTTTAGAGTGGTGAGAGAAATCAAAGGAAAGAGAGAAGATAGGATTCGCCCGCTCTCAAGGACAATAGACAGACTGAGTTTTGGAGCCAAGAGCGTTTGTAGACGATGCAGTCTTATTTATAAATAATAAAAAGAAGTAAGGTAAAGTTGAAAATGAATATTACCAAGTGTAATGTTAGGAGGATAAATGGTAGCAGGAAGATGGACCAGTGAATGGTGGTGTAGTCATTCATAGACTTACCTGGTATTAAGTGCAATGAATAATGTCAGGATGAAAGGCGGGTAACCTTCAATACAGATTAAGCAACAAAGTTGCAGGATCTTTTGAAAACCTGGGAGGCAAATATTTGTAAGCCAGCCCCTTTTAACCTTCAAGAGGGAAATCAATGTGAGAATGAATGCATTATTACTAAAAAATTAAAATGCAGACTATGACGAATGAAAATCTGAGAAACGATAAATACACTGCATCGTTTACGTCTTTTTAACGCTTGGAGTAAGAATCCTAATTACTTTGAAAGGTACACAACATAGTTAAGTCACTTCACTTTCTACAAACAAATTACTACAATTCCAAGTATAAAGGTAACGATTAGATATATATATATATAAAAAAACAGTAAATAAGATGTTGCTGCCACTCTTCCTACTCTTATCTCTGTCCACAGGATGATATATATTTACGTAACAGAGCAACGGCAGTCACTCAAGTCACCGACTTAAGCAATGCTTATAGCTAACCACAATACCCTAGATGTTGTGAAAATTGTATTCCTTTTACTATTCACTCCTGGAATTCATTGCGAAGTCGCCTTTTCAGGAAATACAAAACTCGCTTACTTGAAGTTTTAAAGTTTTAAGGTCAAATCTTGAAAGTCAGGATAATGATCCAATTGTAGGTTGCTGTTGGGTAATGAAAGAATTTATATGTATATGGATATGTATATGTATATGTATATATATATACACACACACACACACACACACATATATATATATATATATATATATTATATTTATGTATGAATATATATTGGGATGTGTATGTGGGCATAGGTAAACACACACACATACTATATACACATGAATTTTCCTATTATAAGGAGCAGTTCCTGCACTGTTACCTATCTGCCTCTTTGTTAGTATTTTAGAATGAGGTTGCTAATCCCGTGCTTCTATCTCTATATTAGCTTCGACGAACAACAGTCGGCTACCTACTAATCGCCGTTAACGACAACAGAGGCACAAGGAGTTTCAAGTAACATATGCTATCCCTCAGTCTTGACCTGGAATCGAAGCCTTGGCCTTTTTCCATAAGAGAGAGAGCCTTAACCACAAGACTCATCACCACACGAGAGAATCCCGAGAGAATCAAGGCTCGAATCCAAGTCGAAGACGGACCGGTATTTTTGCAAACTTTTAAACCTACTGCGCCTTTGGAAACTCTAACAGTGAATGAGGTACCTGGCAGTGAGCCATCTACAGGGGCTGACAGTTCGCATACAAGAACATCATACTCATTTCTCAGTAAAAGACCAAAGCCCATGACAAGAGAAGCCATCCCACCATCGCCCATCGCCCGACGATGATTTATCCCAAGGTTATTCCGTCAGAATAAAATCCCGTTCTGTGCAGTTAATGACGTCTGTAATGAGCCAACGCCAGAGTCAGTCACATCCTTTCGTTGTAACTGGACATAAAAAACCGTTTTACATTTTCACGGGGACAGGCAGGACTCCGAAAGGTTAATCTATGCGGATCCATGGTGATGATGATATGCACTTCCTGTCTCTCCGTGGGATGGGACTTAATAAGTACGTCTTAGTAACATTTTTTATTTGTGCCAGTTATCATCATCGCCTTCATGATGCAAATAATCACCATCGTATCATCATCATCATCATTTTCTATCATATAAATTCAATTACTGTAACAGATATGACTCATTGATTTGTACGTGTTCGATGTCATCTTCCAATGTTACAGTTTCAATTTAACTTCAGTTCAGGCTTAACTTGTAGGCATGAATGATGCCTCTAACAATACCTAGTGCAAATGGGACGGATATGTAAAAGATGGAATATCATTTCTAGTCAAAGAAAGGGAAAAAATGGGTATCTATCGCGAAAGTGAATGAAACTTATATGGTGAAATATACCTTTTTTTATAATTTCAATATTAACAGAATAAGCCAATAAGTAGTCTTCGTACGCTCACCCACCCGAATTCGAAGATTAGTCCGAAAGTGAGATCAAACTCTGTGACAAAGCAGTCCTTAAAACTTTGTTTAAATGTCGCATTCCAATAGTATATCGAGGGGCGCGCACAATAACAAGTGCACACACACGCGCACACACACATATATATATAGATATATATATATACTATATATATATATATATATATATATATATATTATATATATAATAAAAGTGCTACTTCAGTTTGTGAAACACTTTATCCTTTCCAATATATCTATATATATATATATATATTATATATATATATATATATGTATATATATATATATATATATATATATATATACTATATATATAAAGAAAGTGTTACTTCAGTTTATGAAACACTTTATTCTTTTGATTTCCATAAGTAAGTGATCACAGATCATAATGGTAATTTTCGCCATTTTTTTTAATAATGAAAACGTCAGTTATGCAAACCCTCCATGGCCTAGTACTCAAGGAAAAATGAAAACAATGACAAAACTTCCATTTGTAAAGCTTAATTCATACCTGTGAAAATATCGGCTTATCTGGCAACACTTGAATGGAGTCAGATTAAAACGGAACTTCATGGGACATGAAAAGCTATTGGGTCTGCAGTGATCTGTAATCTTCTGTACTTCATCCCCAAACATTTGATCACCTTTTTCCTTATCTTATCCAAACTACTGACGTTCGTCTCGTTCGAGTATGTCCCATCTCCCTGTCCTATCCAAGGAAATTGCAATACCAGGTTAAATATATCAATAACACAATTTCCCAAATTTATTCCAACCTAATCACAACACCAATTTTAATTTCTAACTGTATGTTTAAACCCAGTATTAAAAACAAATGTCTGCTAAGTTGGCAACACTGACTCAACGGCGTAATGCCCCGAGCCATAACGAAGCAATCAGCAAAAGTTATCTTGCGTCACTCGATCACCAAAAATACCAGCGCGATGAATCACCCGATATCTCGGTAACACGGAAACCTCAATCGCGCTCAGTGGCTGAATAACACAACGAAAAGACCAGCATGGTTAGCATGAGGTAAGCTATCGATTACGCGGTCAGAAATCTTCATGAATCGAGAGTTAGTCATCGAACGCGATCTCCAATGTATGAGGCCGAAGAAAGAAAGAATAAACAAGGATAGCGTGTGAATCATACAGCAGGAAAATAACATTCAACGTCACTATTTAGTTTCCGTTTCTTTTAAGCAGGTTTCAGCCCATTTGATGTACTACACACGTGACTCTCGGCTTACAACGGAAATGACATTATCTACCTTTGAAACTCGTCATTCATAAGTCTGGTAGTAGTTTCGTTGCAGCTGATATACCCATCTCTCTCTCTCTCTCTCTCTCTCTCTCTCTCTCTCTCTCTCTCTCTCTCTCTCACATGGTCAAGTGGTGTCACCGTGACCCTCGCCTCTATCAGAAGCAAGAACCCAAGTTCATTCAAGGCCACTATCCTGAAAAAAAAAATAAAAACTTTGTGCTTCTGTTTATTTAAGCAATGAATTATGTTAGAGAAGAGATACAAATAACAGAAGTAAGTACTCATTGCTCTATCAAAATGCATACCATCAAATAAAAAAAGGGGGGGAATGGCTGCACCCTTGCCGGGGGGAAACCATTCATCATATACTATTTATTTCTGTCTTTCGCCAAGTGGGTACTTGCAAAATAGAAACCATTATGCAACATGTTTTAGAAAACTTTTACTCTTATAAGTAGTACCTTTTAATAGTAAAAAAAGATATAACTCAAGCCACTTGGTAAGGATATCCAAATTTAAGTTATTTTAACTTTAAGAAAACTAACAGAAGTGACTTAAAAAATAAGCACTACTCTACAAAATGAATATTCAGGAAGTCTAAATTATATTAGCCCATCAACAGTTTTATTCATAAATTGTATTAATTACGCAGCATCTATTTGATAATCCCATCGGCAAGAAACAGGCCCAGTCACTATCTTCCTCGAGCTTCACATAGACAGCAACTCGAAAAAACTGATATGCTCCTTCCAACTAAAACCAAGATTTACTTTAAAAATATTTTGCAATGCGCCCAGAGTTAATGACAATAATTAAATATGAATTTCGTCATGTCAGTGTCATATCCTAAGCAGGTTTGGTATCGTTGTAATATTTTGTACCGGGTCAGATATTACCCAAGTTCTAGCAACGTTGTCTACAGATACATATAAAATATACACATGTATATATACTATATGCACGTGTATATATATATATAATATATATATATATATATATATATATATATATATATAATATATATTATATTATGAATGTTTTTTTCTGTAATACAACAGTATAATAATGAAGATAAAAGGCCCGTAAAACACTATTTGAACGTTGCAACAATATATTTCTAACACTTCCTTCTGTGCTCCAGTGGTCAGGAGGTCAGGAGCACAGAAGGAAGTGCTCGAATATATGGTTGCAACGTTCAAATAGTGTTTTATGGGTTTTATCTTCACAAACACACACACACACACACTCACACACACACACACACACACACACACACATATATATATATATACATACATATATATATGTATGTATATATATGTGTATATATATATATATATATATATATATATATATATATATGTATATATATATATATATATATATATATATTATATATATATATATATATATATAACAAAGACCACTCCTTCAACACTGCAAATACCACCTTCGCCTCTCCCCACCAATTCTTTCTCAAGAGCACCTTACATGGCAACTTAACGAATTCCCAGTGGGAAGACAAACGGACCTCGTTGATTGTTCACTGGGATTGTTGCTTTGGTACACATAGTATATAACTCTTAGATCGCTGCACCTCATGTTGATGAGGTCATAACCTCGATGATGGTTACCATTCGTCTGACTGCTCCTGCTCAATGGCCATCTAGTTCAGGGGTGCATTCATCAGTCTTAGGTAGACTTTACTTCTGTTTCCTTTAAAGTCTCTTTAAAATATAGCTGTAATTATCTGCTTCAGAGAAATACAAGTTCTGGCTATATGAGGAGACTTAACATCATGATCAGTGGAAATGATTCTTTGCAACTTTTCCGATTTTCATTTTGTCAGGCAAACTCTTCTTTCCCTTCTAATATGAACAGCATTTTGGTCATGGCAAGCAAGGCTACTCTGTGTAGTTCACGATTTTGGCTGTTCTGATATTATTAATCCACTTATTCTTCTTCTAGTAAAACGTAAATACTCCTGCTTTTTACCTTTCCTTTTTGAGGCATGCGCATCTTCATCCCCACCCAAGAGAGGTGACAGCTCCAAGACTTCTTTTTGAATTCCACAATCGATCAATTATTTCAAACTTGTCTCAACTCTCACAGGTTCAAATATCAGATATCCAACTCTTCAATCCTATCACTAGGATGACTAATGCACTGAAAAAAAAGATCAAACTAATTTTACTTTCTATATTACCAATGTCTAGTCATCTTCTCTCTTGACATTTAAATAATCTGTTGACTTTGTTCATGAATCATGATGTATCCAAGCCCTTTGATAATCAGAGATAAAGGCCCTGATTACCAAATTCCTGTTTTGAGCGTTACTCTTCCCTGCGAACTCATTGAAAGCCTCTTATCTAATCACTTTGTATCCGTTGATGCCACCGTGTCATCTGCTTCCACCCCGGAGAAACTTTGGTTCAGTTCCACTACACACCTCTTTATCAGGCTCCTCCTCCCCACCCAGAAATCTGCCTCTTCTCCAAATTAATGCTCTACTGATAATTCAGTTATTTACATATCAGAATGAATTGCAGTTAAAGCCAATTCATCTAAATCTAGAACTAATAGGGTGTAATAAAAATGTTCGTAAAAATACAATAAAATAATAATAAGAAATAATAATAATAAAATAAGAAGAAGAAGAAGAAGAAGAAGAAGAAGAAGAAGAAGAAGCAAGAAGTGGTCAAAGCAGGGGTCGTCATCAGTGCCGGTATTACTCCGTAGGCGTAGTTCAATTCCTGTTTGAATAAAATAAAAGATCCCCTTCAGCATTTTTGTAAATTTTAGAAATTCCCAATATGAATATTGGCCAGTTACTCAGAAACATCGCTGAGCCTGAGAAGCGAATTGTAAGAAAAATAGCAAAAACAACATATAAGATCAACTCGCTTAATTCTACCATTCCCTTTAACAGTATTATTATTATTATTATTATTAATTCACTCCTCCCGACGGTGGGCAACGTAGGGCGCCGCCCGCCGGCAACATTGACCCGATCGAACGGACCAATCAAGCTGCCCCTGCCCAGTACTTATGCTCCCAGTCTCCAGCGTCCGCCACGCGTAAGAGCAGTGCGAGCTTACCAACCTCTGCAAGACGGCTTGAACTCAGGGACTTAATCCTCTGGTTCAGCCAATTGAAAACGCAGCGACCATCAGACAGAGCCACATGGGCCACAAAAATAAATACCGCCGAAACGACCCCTCCAAACTAAACAACAACAACCAATTCCAATCAGTTCCGCTTCCACCTTTGTCCTTGCAAAATGAAAACGATGATACGGTTTGGGAAACGTTGGAATTCCGTTACGCCCTTAGACTAAGATTTGTTAACCACTTTTGTTATCATATCAATAAATTAGTAATTTTTAGAGAAACATTTTTTTTTTCTTTTTCTTTTAACCAAGATATGTTTAATTTTTTACAGTTAAACGTCTGCCAGCTATTAGCAAACATATCAGCCCTGATTGAGCAAGAAAATAATAAGAAGGAATTGAAAAGGACCAATATATAAAATCAATTACCACTGATGCTGCCATCATCTTTAAACCAAAATATTTATTATTATTATTATTATTAATTTATTTCGTTAGATGAAAACCTAATTCACATGGAACAAGCACACAGGGGTTACTGACTTGAAATTCAAGCTTCCAAAGAAGTGTTGGTTTTCAACCCCCTCCCAACGCAGACCCACACAACTGCAGTAGTAAGTAGTAACAGATGGGGAGGCGCGGAACTCAGCGACATCCTGAGCGGCATTGTCATTGAACACTAGGCCATACCGACTCAATACAGGAAACCACCACGGTAAATAAGCAACAAATCAATGCTATTTATTCAGGGTGTTCCCATGATAAGTCCATGCCTTACAATATTCCATAGGTCTCTAACAGCCCAGTGGTTGAGCAGAAACTCCGGTCCAATTGAATCCCCACAGGGGTGACAAAGTTAAGGCATATCTTAGTTTGATCTAACCACTGAGCTGATTAACCAGCTCCTCTAGGGCTGGCCCGAAGGTATTAGATATTTTTACCCGTGGCCTAGGAACCAAATTGGTTACCTCAGCAAACGGGGACTTCACAACTTATTGGGGTTGGGATCCGGAAACATTATACAGAAACAAATGAATTTCTAAAAGCACCAGAAACAAATTCCTCTGATTCCACGTTGCCAGAGCGGGGAATCGTACTCGGGTCTACTTAATCGGTGGGCGACCACATAAACCACTCCTCCAAGGTGACTAACTACTTATCAGTTTTAATTCCCCTGCAGTATTAATTTCCGAGGTAGAGCAAATTGGATACTGAACGATGAACGACACTTGTAGCTTTATGTTTGTGAACGAAAAAAAAAAAGTCACGGCGATGAGATTATATATAGATATGTTATATCTATATATATATTATATATATATATATATATAAATATTATATCTATATGTGTGGGTGGTGGTGTTGTGTGTGTGTGTGGTGTGTGTGTGTGTGGGGTGTGTGTTAAATTTACAAACACATGGAAATTAAGATTCTTACTCAGCATCATAAAATGTCTCTCAAAAGAACGATTATAGTCCCTTGAGATCATCTACCATTTTGTTAACCAAATGTCAGCCTCCCCCTCATGCTGCCGAACCTTCATGCTTCAAAGATCAATTATGCTGATATATGAGTGTTTATAATGCATCTTTATTCTACGGACACAACCTTATCCTTATCGTCATCTTATATCGTTGCGAGAAAAAAAATTGTTTTCTTTGTTCAAAATCTTGTTTTTGGAGGTTCCGTCAGTCCTGGAACATTATAGATTAATTTATCACCTGCAGGATTCAAAACTTCGGACTTTTTGTGCCAATCATCAATGGGAAGGAGATAATTTTTATTTTGTTTTTTCATATTTGTTCTTTATTCATAAATTCCTAAAGACATTTATTTATTCAAAATGGCCCATTCACGCGCACTCCCCATTTTTCCCACCTCACGACACTGTCTCATTATTCAACCCCATTGTTTGACACCCACATCCATCCCCATCCTTTAAAGACAATGTGATCTTGGCGAGACTCTCTCTCTCTCTCTCTCTCTCTCCTCTTCTCTCTCTCTCAGTTTTAACGACCCACTCCCTGGCTGGTAACGATCAAAATGACTCTCATCCTGAACTACTTCCCTCCAGACTCACCTTTCTACTTTAGGTCAAGAAAGGTGAGTCATTTTCCACACCCAGGATGAGTTACAGACTCATTGTGAGAATTACTCATCCCCACTCACTTTTCCTCACCAAAGGCAAACGCCATCTTTGCCTCTAATGCATAAAGAATGAATTAAACAAATACCAAATAATTTTAAAAATTCGTTCAGGCGTCAGAGAAATCAATCGTACATAATTAAGTCAAGATTGGCCGACAGCAAGTAAAAATGATATAAATGTTAAAATACGCACAAATCGACAATTACCAAAGATTTAAAAGTACATAAGGTAACAAAAAAAAATCTAAGGCAAGTTTTGAATGCCCGTGGTGTTAAGAGGAATCCCAAACGTTAAATTCTGTGACAGTCAGCCAGTAAAGAAAGGGAGTAAAAAGTTTCAAGCATCAAGACACCCCAAGGCGGCAACGGGATCAACTCATTTTTCAGAGAGTGAGAGGGCTCCGGGTATGGTTGAGTCCAAAAACATCTTCAGCTTATGAAGGGCGTCTTACACAACGCCCAAATCTATTATTTTTCATCACTTAAAACTTGTTGAATAATTACTAGGGGATTAAAAATGGATTTTGCTAAACTCTATAAAGGGTGAGGAAAAGGTAAAACAAATTAATTAGTACTTAAATAAATAGTCAATTTATTTCGAGACAAGCAATAATTTAAGTAAATGGACGTCTGGTTACCCATACACACACACACACACACACACACACACACACACACACATATATATATATATATATATATATATATATATATATATATATATATATATATATATGTTTCGTTCTCTGACGATGTCTTAGTAAAGACGAAAGCGCTTGGGTTTCTGCCTATCATTTTCCTGTGGTTTTCGCTTATTTAATGAAGCCACGTGCATCTACTGTGATTTTTTAAACACGCACACACACACATATATACATATATATATATATATTATATATATATATATATATATATATATATATGTATGTATGTATATGTATATATGTATGTATGTATATATATATATATATATATATACATATATATATATATATATTTATAATCTATATATTTAATATATACATATATATATCTATATATTAGGGCATAGTTTTTCTCTTATACAATTTCATTAAAAGCAATAGCTTTAGTGCATCAATAAACTTCGTCGGTACGAAGATACCTGCATGAAACTTACTGATCCAACTAAAGCAATTGCTTTTAATGAAAATATATATATGATATATATATATATATATATATATATACACATATGTAATATATATAATATATATATATACACACACATATATATATATATATATATATACATATATATATATATATATATATATATATATATATATATAAGAATGAGAGAGAGGGCTGCAAACAGCTCAAAAGTCAGCCTTCAATAATAAGGTCTGGAAAACACCCAGGTAAGAAAACTCACCCAACAGGTTCCTTCGACAGCTTACTAACAAATATTCCATCCAGACACATTAATTGGTTTGATATAGAGTCATTGAGACGTCCTCGTAGAAAAAGGGTCATTTGTATAAAACTTACCCAGAGCTGGTCCTCAAGGAGAAGTGGTAGACGAAGGCCTAACCAGCTACCTCTGGTAGAGGGATGGGCAGATTTGAGGCCACACTTTTTTTAACAATACATGCATTTATTAACACGGGTTTTAGATAGGCAATTGTGTTGGTGTTGTGAGTGTGAGTGATTGCAAGGTTGGGTGGAGGTATCTCTCTCACAGGAGAGACTTTAGTTGAGAGAGAGAGAGAGAGAGAGAGAGAGAGAGAGAGAACTGGTAAAAGACCAATGTGCATATGATCTCTCTCTCTCTCTCTCTCTCTCTCTCTCTCTCTCTCTCTCTCATATCAAAGTGAATAGAGACAATCTAAAATATTTAACATTATGGTTGTGCACACAAACCCTAATTTCGTCACAGGCAGACTTCTCTGTATTTCCCAAATGATTTGACATTTACCCGGTAACTAGCCTTCACATAACAGTCACGTCCACGTTAAAATGCCGCAAAACACATTCGAAAATGAAGAAACTTCATTGAAATGAGATGAAGAATGATAAGAGATTGCAAGTTAACAAAAAGAAATGGGGTGAGTGAATTGCAATGCAGAAAAAAGAGGAAATAGGCAACATGGAGTGTAATTCATGTAATTAATTTTTTGGGTGGCGGGGGGCGGCTTTGGAAAAAGTAAATGATGAAAAATACTTATATGTGGACTTTCATCAAGTTTTCTTGTGTTTCTTCCAATGAATAGTTCCCAAGTGAATCAATCACAAGAATTATCTGTGGTTCGAATTATACACCAATTATACAAGAAAGAACAATATCGAGGATGCATCGATGACCACAATCACTGTGATGCCACGTAACGAAGTATCCCGCGCAATCGTGAGGTCTACCCAGAAACAGAGCCAAACGAATGCATATCACCAATGGGTCGCACATCACTCGACCTGGAAATAATGAGTCAGAACCGCCTTAACCAGACCGGTGATTATGTCTTATAGTTCCGGGTTACATCGACGCTCTTCGCTGACTCATATATAATGACTTGGCCTCCGGATAAAAAAAGAACAAGAATGCACATTCTAGAAACTGAGCGGCGCTGTACAACCAGAGGATTTTGACTCGCCGTTCTCGTCAATCAGACCAAAACCCTTCATTACAAGCAAGCAGTGCGTGCACTGCACGTCCTCTCCTCACAGTACCGATTCTACCGACGAAGGATCATGACAGAGTCAGTGATGTTATGCAACAGGCAATACTAACTTAGATCTGAATCACTGATTGCAGCAACTTCTCAACGACCAATCGCATCTTCTTAACTATCAACTGCAAGATCTCAGGTTGAGGATCACTTGCAGATGAGGAGCTGATTTTCATGAATCGAGCAAAGCATAACTGCATTAAAAAGAAATAAAAAAAAACGATAAAAAAAGAAAAAAAGGTATCCCAAGAGAGGGGGCATATGCAAGTAGAAAGGAAATGTAGCCAATTGGTTGAAGGTCGAGTTGAACAGAAAGAGGGAAGACGGTTGGGGAATTGAGAGAGGAATACGTGGGGAAGGGGGAACGGGGGGAGGTTAGAAGGGAGAGGAGGAAGTAGAGGAAAACAGCGTGGGCTGTAATGCACTGCCTTGATAACGTCGGCACCATGGCAACCATCATCAAACGGCCAACTACGTCGTTATGGTCACAAATGAAGCAGAATTTAATACACTTTCCTTCCGCGAATTAGGACAACTTGTGCCATTAAAAATATTACCATTGCAATTGCACAAATGAACAAATAAAATTCTAATTTTTATTCTCTTTACATACACTCACACAAGCACATACACACATATATACCTATGTGTGATTGTGAGTGAATAAGTGATTCCCGATAAGTTTACATATGCATGCATGCAAGGGCAGAGGTTTTCTCTTTTCCTTTGTGTGCTAAAGCGTTGAGAAAGCTGGTCTTGTGACCTAAAAGCAATCAAGAATGAAAAACAGTTCTGGTGAGGAGTTTGCTTTCAAGGAGGAGGTTGTAGATGAGGTTTGACTTTTCAAGATTGAGGAACTGCCGTCATGATCAATCAATGAGGTCAGTCGGATAACAAATGCGCAGTTGTTTTCCTATGATCAGATTCATGGTCCCTTACGATCAATTCGCTCTCAATTTACTGTATTAAGAAGAAGCATAAAGCCAAACATAGAACCAGACTGCAGAACGAATCATCAAGAAGAAAGAAGCAGGTAAGAGAAAATACACTCGAACACTTTACAAAAGTCATAACAATATATATAAGATTGCTAGATTATATTCAAGTTAAAGGTCTTGTATTCAGTTCAGTAAAATATAGAACACGTATTTTTTAATAAAAAAAAACCTACGATTAAATTGCATATGAATACTTCTAAATAAAAAAAATATGTATTTTATGTTTAGTAAACATAAAATACATATTTTTTATTTAAAAAAGCATAGAAGACCTATATTTTTAACTCTTATCAGAGCCTAAATATGGCCTTTGTACCTTGTTCCAATTCTGAACATTCTTCTACACAGTTTGTTTCACGAAGACCAACTGGACCAGTGACACTAGTGGTTAAATGAAGGCAAGGACAGTAAAACTAAATTAATAAACTGTCTTTTTGTGTGTACCAGTTCTCTCTCTCTCTCTCTCTCTCTCTCTCTCTCTCTCTCTCTCTCTCTCTGAGCTTTTAAATTGATTTATTATCGTGTCTTTTTCGACATAATAATAATAATAATAATAATAATAATAATAATAATAATAATAATAATAATAATAATATAATAATAATAATAATAAGAAAAATCATATAGAGAAAATAGTTACTACTTTATTGTATTCTGTTATAAATTGCATTACATAAGCAACACATTTAACACACACGCTTACACACACACACACACACACATCATTTGCGTTTGTGGCTTAGCAGCAGACGGACTTCCTCAGAACTCCATTCCGGGATTCTTTCAGTCTCCGAGAAGCCGGGAAGGAAGAGAGTTCTGAGACTCCGCGGCATTTTCCAAAACGAGGCCAAGTGACAGGTTGCTGCTGCAAAACAAACTAAAAATGAATTTTATAATGTGCATTGCTTTGTGGATGTTCCTAGCAGGAACATTTATGTGTTGTAATCGCCTCGGATACGAGGCTTCCTTACTTGGCCCCAGGTCTGTGGAAGATCGGGGATACGGATTTATAACCACATCGACGAAGGAAGGAAAAAAGATACCGCAACGCGGGAGGACGATACTCCAGCTGGTTGATCTCATCAAGAGGATGCAGAAGTCCAAAGGAGTGATGGACTCTCGTGTTGCAAAAAAAGGAAAAGAACCAGTGAAACGGAAGGCTGAACATCAACCAGTGCGACGAACTAAGAAAGAACAGCCTGCTGCCAAAAAGCCCAAAGGACACGAAGAACGGAGGGCTCGAAGACCACCAGCTACCCAGAAGCCCAAGGGACACGAAGAACGGAGGGCTCGAAGACCACCAGCAACCCAGAAGCCCAAAAGGCACGATGAACGGAGGGCTCGAAGACCACCAGCTACCCAGAAGCCCAAGGGACACGAAGAACGGAAGGCTCGAAGACCATCAGTAACCCAGAAGCCCAAAAGGCACGATGAACGGAGGGCTCGAAGACCACCAGCAACCCAGAAGCCTAAAAGGCACGATGAACGGAGGGCTCAAAGAGCACCTTTCAAAGAAACCCCTCCAGAACACAATAAACGGAAGGCAGCCAAACCACCTGTTAGGCCGAAGATATGGCAGGAGGTACTGGAAGAAAGAGACGAACTGGTCTTTGCGCTGATGGAGCAGATGGAGTACTTGTCTCCAGTCTCTAAAAATGTCTTGTTCATAAACCACTTAGACAAACACATCTATGAACTTGAAGCGGCTACAAAAGACCATTTGGAAAAGGTGATTACAAGAGTCAAGCAGTGCCGCTGCCAAGAGTTAGCTCCGGAGAGACAAAAAAAGCCGCGTCTTGGCCGGAGAAAGCTAAAAAAATTGCTGGCAGAACGGAGACTTTTATTGGCTGCGCTGTATTTACAAGTAGAAGGCATTGATCCAGAGGAGGAGAACCTCTCTATCATATATCACCTGGATGGTCACATACTGGACCTCCTTCTGGCTGGAACAGGCGCGATGGCAGCAGTCATAGCAGAGACCAAGAACTGCCAATGTCAAGCCTACGAAGGACAAGAGAAGAAGAAATGGAAGAAAGTGAGGGAACAGAAGGACGACTTAATCTACGATCTGATGGTCCGGATAGAAAGAAAGGAACCAGTCTCGGCATATCTCCCGGTGATAAATCACCTGGAACATCACATCTTGGACCTCGAAAGGGCAGCAGCACATGAGCTCAGGCACTGTGATAAAGAGTATAAAAAAATGCTCATGTCAAGCTGCACTGCCCAAGAAATTCCAGAAAGATCGGGAGAAGAAGCCGTCCTTTGGGATGATGAGTTGGATGAATGTTCTGAGAGAAAGAGATAATCTAATGGAGAAATTATCAGAACAATTAAAAGAAGGGGACGACTTCACACTGAGGGGACACTATGAGAACCACCTGTGGCTCCTCCAGCGAGCAAAAGTAGGAGACATTGAGTTCCTTCTGGAAAAGGTGCGAAACTGTTGGTGTCAGAATGCATGGGAAGATGGAACTTATGGACAAGAAAGCACCACTCAAGAAACGGAAAGCGTCATACAATATTCATCCTCATATGGATTTGAAGATATTCCAGACGACAGAGGCGAATATTCGCCTTCTCGTGAAAGTTCGCCCCATTATTGGTTTGAAGACGTTCCAGGAGACAGAAATGAATATTCGTCCTCTTATGAAGACTCCTCCCATTACTCTCTTGCCACCATCGTCGAACAGATAGTCCAACAGCAATTGCAAGAGGAAAAGAACACCCTCGTTGACGAGATGAAACGGAACGACGAAGCGAGAGAGCTTTTAATGAATGAGAGACGTGCTCTCGATGCGGAAAGAGAACTCTTCTACCAGGAAAAGGCAGAGCTCGACATTGGGCGACAGCAGTTCCATGAAGAGAAGACCGCCTTTCAGGTGGAACTCGCTCAAAGGAGGGCCGTGGATTTGGATAGGGAAGCCCTCAAGAGAGAGATGGAAACTTTCTGCATAGAATTCGTTGACTGGAGAGAAGAGCTGAGAAGAGAGAGAGAGAAGCTTCTCAGGGATCAAGAGAGGCTCGTCCAGGACGAACTGAACTTGAAATTGGAGAGGGAAGCCCTGCAGAATGAGAAGAGTCTCTTCGCTACCCACCTCATACAAATGAGAGGAGACCTGATGAAGGAAAAAGAGGACCTCATCATGGCCAAGGAGAAGCTGAGGCTAGACACTGAAGCCTTCACCAGAGAGAAAGAAGAATTCGATCGAGAGTCTCGAAGACGACATGGCTTACAAGAAAGGAAAGACGAACAGGAAAAGGATTCGAGACTCGAAGAAAAAATTCAGGATATAAACTGTAGAACACTCGGCACCCAAACAAAGAGACGGAGGAAAGACATGGCGCAGGACATGACGGAGGAATTCAGAACTCATGAATCTTTACAAAACACAAGAACGGAGGATGCCAGTGAAGAGGAGGTTAATGCAAGCACGAAGTCTACTACAGCTGACAAACTTCCGAAGACGGAAACTCGAGGAGAAAAATACACCGTCGAAAGATACTCAAATAATTCGTCTGTAGAGAGTCAGCTGGACATAGTGATCGACGAACTTCGTAGAATCTGCGAGAAAATAACCCTAATGGACAGCAAATAAAGATGGTGGAGAACTGAATGCAGGTATAGGAGAGAATTCTGAAAATGGTTCGTCACAGGGAGACCAGAGCAGGAGGAGGATGACAGCCAGCAGCTTCTTGGAGGAAGGAGGACCAGCTCTCAGTTTGAGAGCTAACAGCTGTTTGGAGGAAGGAGGACCAGCTCTCAGCTTGAGAGCTAACAGCTGTTCGGAGGAAGGAGGACCAGCTCTCAGTTTGAGAGCTAACAGCTTTACGCAGAAAGGAGGGCCAGCTCTCAGTTTGAGAGCCATCAGCTGTTCGGAGGTTGGAGGACGAGCTCTCAGTTTGAGAGCCAACAGCTGTTTGGAGGGACGCCAGCAGGCCACCAGAAGGCCCCCAGAAGGACCCCAGAAGGACCCCAGAAGGGATACCAGAGGAAGACCAGAAGATGATTCTGTGAGAATAATCTAGAAGACCGGCTCTGCAGAAAGAAGGAACTCTTCCTTCGAGTATGCTCTGTCCCTTGATGAAGACTTCTGATAGAAGATCTCTGTCAAATCGGACAAATAGTCGGATATCTAGATCCATTCCTGCAGATGACACCTTCTGGTTATTCTGTGAGAATAAATTCTAGAGACCGGCTCTGCAGAAAGAAGGAACTCTTCCTTCGAGTATGCTTTGTCCCTGATGTAAGACTCTTCTAATGAAGATCTCTGTCAAAGCGGACAAATAGTCGGATATCTAGAATATTCTTACAGATATCTTCTTTCTGGTTATTCTGTGGGAATACTCTAGAAGACCGACTCTGCAGAAAGAGGGAACTCTTCCTTCAAGTATGCTCTGGCCTTTGGATGACGACTCTTCGAAAGAAGATCTCTGTCAAAAGGCGGACAAATAGTCGGATATCTAGATCCTTCCTGAGCTGACACTTCTGGTATTCTGTGGAATAATCTAGAAGCCCGGGCTCTGCAGAAAGAAGGAACTCTTCCTAAAGTATCTCGGTCCCTTGATGAAAGCTCTTCTAATAGAAGACTCTGTCAAAGCGGACAAATAGTTCGGATATCTAGAACTATTCTTTTACAGATGTCTTCTTTGTTATTCTGAGGAATAAAATCTAGAAGACCGGCCTCTGCAGAAAAGAAGGAAACTCTTCCTTCAAGTAGCTCTGCCCTTGATGAAGACTCTTCTAAGAGAAGATCTTTGTTCAAACGGGAACAAATAGTCGGATATCTAGAAATATTCTTACGATGTTTCTTTGTTATTCTGTGGGAATAATCTAGAAGAACGGCTCCGCAGAAAGAAGGAACTCTTCCTTCCGGGAGTATGCTCTGTCCCTTGGATGAAGACCTTTCTTAATAGAAGATCTCTGGTTCAAAGCGGACAAAATAGTCGGATTATTCAGAACTATTCTTACAGATGTCTCCTTCGGGTGATTTGTGGGAATAATCTAGAAGACCGGCTCTGCAGAAAGAAGGAACTCTTCCTTCGAGTATGCTCTGTCCCTTGATGAAGACTTCTCATAGAAAGATCTCTGTCAAATAAGTGGGACAAAATAGGCGGATATCTAGGAACTATTTCGTTTTTTAAAATGTGTCTTCTTTCTGGTTATTTCTGTTGGGGGCAATAATTCTTAGAAGGCCGGCTCTGTAGAAAGGGAAGGAAACTCTTTCCTCGAGTATGCTTCGTTTCCCTTGGATTAAACACTTCTTCTAATAGAAGGATCTCTGGTTTCCCAACACCAAAGGGGACAAATAAGTCGGATATCTAAGGAACCTATTTCTTACAGATGTCTTCTTTCTGGTTAAATTTGTGGTAATAATCTAGGAAAGACCGTGCTTCCTTGCAGAAAGTGGGGGGGAACTCTGCTTCGAGTTGCTCCCTTGCCCTTGATAAAAGGACTCTTCTAACTAGATCTTTGTCATAGCGGACAAATCGTTGGATATCTAGAACTATTCTTACAGATGTCTTCCTTCTGGTTATTCTGTGGGAATAATCTAGACGACCGGCTCTGCAGAAAGAAGGAACTCTTCCTTCGAGTATGCTCTGTCCCTTGATGAAGACTTCTAATAGAAGATCTCTGTCAAAGCGGACAAATAGTCGGATATCTAGAACTATTCTTACAGATGTCTTCTTTCTGGTTATTCTGTGGGAATAATCTAGAAGACCGGCTCTGCAGAAAGAAGAAACTCTTCCTTCGAATATGCTCTGTCCCTTTGATGAAGACTTTTTCTTTAATGGAAGATCTCTGTCAGCGGACAAAATAGTCGGATATCTAGAACTATTCTTACAGATGTCTTCTTTCTGGCTATTCTGTGGGAATGATCTAGAAGACCAGCTCTGCGGAAAGAAGGAACTCTTCCTTCGAGTATGCTCTGTCCCTTGATAAAGACTTCTAATAGAAGATCTCTGTCAAAGCGGACAAATAGTCGGATATCTAGAACTATTCCTGCAGATGTCTTCCTTCTGGTCATTAAATGCAGCTGATGCAGCAATATCTTTCAATAAGACTTATTATTATTATCATTATTATTATTATTATTATCATCATTATTATTATATTATTATTTTGTTTGTTAAAATTGACTGCTGCTTCAAGCACTATGAATCTTGTAAAGAGTCTTCTCTATCTTCCTGATGACGGCTTTCTCGTTGTTGCTTAGACTGGCCAGCAACGCACCAAAGGGCATGGTAAAATTCGTTTGAGTCATTTGATTTATTATTACTTATACAATTCTCTCTCTCTCTCTCTCTCTCTCCAACGCGACGTTTCCTCCTGATCGACAGGACATTATCAAGCGATAATTGCTGAGGGATTGCATTCCAGTGGTTGTTTGTTGTTTTTGATTTAGCTGACCTTGTGTCAGCACGGGCTCTTGCTCACAGAGCAGCCCGTAAAATTCCAGTGGCGAGTCCATCTCCTTTTATCGTGGTGTTGCGAGCTCTTGAGTACGGTCAGAGCACCTCTGCGGCAGGTCGGGTTTTCATTGGTTCCTGGGAAGGTGACTCATACGGCGGGCGTTTATGAGTCTTGCAGACCTTCTCAGGTGGGGGGTATCACCGGGAGCCTCTTGATTGGCTTCTACCTGAGTGACGTCACCCCTGGTATTATTATCATGTGCGGTGTTCGTTTCATGCGCGCTGGTACTTTCGTTGGGAGGGAGGGGTGTGGTCCTCCTCACACACGTCGGTATCAGGAACGCTTCTTGCTTCTTGGGTGGTATTAAGGGAGGCTTTTCTTCGAGGATGAGCAGCGCTTCTAGGAGACGCAGACGTCGTGGGTCAGGTGCTCTCCCGATGATCTTAATATTCCTGACGATGTCGTCTCTCGTGATGTTTCTGTGGTGTACTACAAGGGCGTGCTGCCTAATGGCGCCCTCCTGGGCGTGGCAGGAAATCCTTTTTGACAGGCGCATCGTCGTCATGCCGATGTAATTCCCAGGGCATCCTTGGGCGGGGCATACGTTGGACTGCTTCAGGGGGTCTCCTACCGGCGGGGAGGGGTTGCTCTTCATCAGGAGGTCCTTCGTACGCCGATTCTTGTAGTAAATAATGAGGGACACTCTCTTTCCTTCCTCCATGGGGCGGACGTGTTCCTCTATTATTTTCTTCATGGCTGCTTCGTCCTCCTTGTATTGGTGGTGCATGAAGGCTTTATAGAAAAGTTTGATATCCTCCGGGGGTGGAATGTTCCTTCTCTCTTCCTCCGTCATGTACCACTTGTCAAGGGCGGCTCGAGTTTCTCGGTTTACGAGTTTATTCGAGTACCCATTGTTAATTAGCATCTGAGATGCTCGGTCGAGTTCGACGCGTGTGTCCTGCCACGTCGAACAGTGCGAGAGGGCCCTCCTGACGAAGGCCCTGACGGTGGTGGTCTTGAACCGCGCAGGACACTCGCTATCGCCATTTAGACAAAGTCCAAGGTTCGTAGCTTTGGTGTAAACTGTAGTCGCCAACTTCTGATTCGTCTTCGTGACAAGGACGTCGAGGAAGGGGAGCCGATCGTTGCTGCTGTACTCGACAGTGAAGTTGAGTGCGCTGTACTGCAGGAACTTTGCTGCCGAAAAAGGGCCTCTACCCTTTATTTTCCCCCTTTTCCGCAGTCAGCTTGCACGAAGATGTCATCGATATAGCGTCCGTATGTGCGGGGACATCTATGTTGCGAGAAGACCCTTTCTTCCACTTCTCCCATGTAGGAGTTAGCGAAGAGGACTCCTAAGGGGGACCCCATCGCTACGCCGTCCTTTTGGCGGTACATCTGTCCTCGGTGGGTGGTGAAAGGGGCTCTCTTCGTACAGATATCCAGCAGAGTTCTTACGGAGTCTTCTGGGATGTTAGGGGGTCTCATATCGGGATTCCTATATACCCGCTCCATGATGATCCCTATCGTCTCGTCGACTGGGACGTTGGTGAATAGGGACTCAACGTCTAAGGACGCCATGGTTCCCGCACCGGGGGAGTCGCGGATCTTCTCCAAAAATTCCACCAATGAGGTGAGGCAGTCACCTGGAGGGGATATAGGGCGTCAGAATTTTATTAAGTAGTAGCGAAATGTGTTTTTTGTCTAACTGTTTGCCATAAAACGTTGTCAAAGATAAAGAAAGTACTGACTTTCTTTAAGGGATTCTATGCTAGTGTGCCTGAAAGGCTTCCTACAGAATTTTGTACCAGTTGATTTCCAACACAGTTGGACAATAATAAAAATCAACAGTTTACCAACAGTCACAAGTAGTCAGAAGGGTTGGAGAACTATTTTCGGGTGCACTGTAAGTCACTTTCACGTGTGTGCACAAAAACACTCCGTTTTGTCAGATTTTATTTAAAAAGTAATTCCGTGCGAAAAGAAAATACAGGACCCCCATGTCACAGTTAAGATCACTCCTAATCCTTTGGCAAGTCATCACCAAGAAGGACGGTATATTTCCTAAACTAAATCTGAAAACGAAAACTATTATACGACGAAGTTATCACGAAATTCTTGCTGC
Organism: Macrobrachium nipponense; assembly: GCF_015104395.2. Taxonomy (NCBI): domain Eukaryota; kingdom Metazoa; phylum Arthropoda; class Malacostraca; order Decapoda; family Palaemonidae; genus Macrobrachium; species Macrobrachium nipponense. The sequence goes on along the minus strand of NC_087200.1, from coordinate 141,727,802 downwards.
ATTGTATTATTCTACGGATATTGAGCAACTAGGCACAACAGCCTATTTATGTTTAGTACACCTTCGCTTGTTCAAGTAGTGAGAATATTAACGAATGTGTTATTGGATCATCAAAAGACCAGCAAAATTCATTCTAAAGGAATGTATTATACTAATTACGAAATGAAAAGATAAAGATAGTGAGACTTCAAAAAGTTCAGTAGTATTAGTTTAAACTGCAAATCTTATATATATATATATATATAATATATATATATATATAATATATATATATATATATATATATATATATATATATATATATATATATGTATTGTCACACATGTAAGCTGCTCTCGTTTCTCTGTTCTCTTACAGTAAGGACAAAAGTCCCATGCCGGATGGGAAGAAAAGTGAAGTGGTAATCCTGCTTTTGAGAGGGGTCAAGTCAGGTATTCGGATTAGGTTAGGCATATGGAGGATAGGCATACTATAATATAGTAGTCTCTTTATATCCTTGCCCCCAGATCTACTATATTTCTGTGTTCTCCTTTCTGCTGGTCCTAATTGTCTTTTCAGGAATGTTGGCACAACCTCCTTAAGACTCGCCATTCCCACAGCCTGAGGGCGCATAGACGAACAACAACTCAACAGAAGACTGAGAGAACGATAGTACCTACTCATTTGCAGGGCACACCTTTGACCTACTAGGTCCCGAATCCTGGGCTATATCTCTGTCTGACACAGTGACACACTGGTTGGGTCACAGGAGACCTAAACTACAAGCAGTCCATTCAGTTGTTAATGGAAAACTTATTGGATCCTCTAGCTACTTCGCAAAAGTGCACATTGCAATTTGGAATTCCCAGTAAGTCTGAAATGAGCAATTAAGTACCAGTTACTGTTTCTCTCACAAAATCTTTCATTTCTTTTCCTTAGAATTCATCTCTCAAAATAAAATCCCCAGCTGAATATTAGCATGTGAGCTTCCCATATGAATTAAGACTATTGATGAAATTATCCTTTGCTCAGTGACATAGAGTAAATCATGCCTCCATTGTAATAGATTATTGCAAGTGAGAGAATCTTTTATGCACGAATCCTTATCTGGGAAATCTACTTCCAGAGACGTGTTATCTCGTCCCCTCGTGTTTTCTGCCACTGACCTACCTGTGAGAAGTTGCCTTAGTAGACAATTAATTCAACCTTGCTACAATCAAGCCTCTGTTTCTGCAGCTGAGCGTCAGATTGTAATCCGTATATTCACGAGCCACGGGGCTCCAGTTTTCGTTACCATTGTGTAAAATTTATATTTCCTTCTGAAAGCCAGTTAACTTAAAGTTTGTTGTTTGATTATTGTTTCACTTGTTTTGCTGGATCGCATACCAGGCATGATTTATTTCCTCTGCTTGAACTGAGTGAAATAAAGTAATTTAGTAACCAAGAGCTTTCATGGCAAACTTTCTTTGCTTAGATGTAACTAGAAGGTAAGTCATCTCTTTTGTTACCTGTGCTCACATCTGGTTTTGGGTGAGTGGACCATAGGGCAATTTTCTACATCAATATTCATGTCATGTAGCCAGACCCAGACATATATATATATATATATATATATATATATATATATATATATATATATATAATTGATATGTATGTATGTAGTGCATGTATGTATGTATGGTATTATGCTTTGCATGCATGTGTGCTTGCGTGTATAGAATAAGCTTTAACTTATAGGAGAGAGAGAGAGAGAGAGAGAGAGAGAGAGAGAGAGAGAGAGAGAGTGTACACAAGATAAAAGAAAACCGTAACCTACTTTTCACCAAGCGACCTTAAAAGTAAATAGAACGGGTTACGTGTAACGATGCTCTAACCCACACCACCGCTTCGAGAGGCCGCGTGATCATAGCCTCCGAGATTCCCGAAAGTGCAATAAAAAGTTAACCCTGAGATCATAAAAGAGAGAAAGAGTCGAATGTCGCACAATCCTTTCTCTATACTACATCTCATTCTTAACTTGGCACCGTGGAAGAGTTATGTAATGCCAACCGAGGTCGACGGCTAGGAAATGGCACCCATAAAGACAATGGGTTGCAACACAGACCACGGCACTCGGCGGGGGACACTTCGTCAAGAAGATTTCGCCACAGATCCTAGGGTGATTCCTTAGTCATTTTCGTCATAATACCGGTGACAAAGAGTGGAGTTCTCATGAAGCTGCACTCAACATATGCAATATATATTTATATCATTATCATTATTATTATTATTATTCAACGCCATAGAACCCGGTAGATATGTAGATCAAACTACTAATCATTATTTTGATAACCGTTGTTCCAAAGAAAACAGAATAAATGTCATAACTAACGGAGAGAAGACGGGAAAGAAGAGACAAAATAGAACAACAAAAAGTACGGACACGGCAGCAACTAAATAAATATTTAAACACAAAACCAACAAAAAGAGACAAAAAGACAAACTGTCAATATTGCATGACGCCTTTAAGAACAAATAAAGCGCCTCCTAAACACACGAGAATCTGAATGACGCTATAAATTTATACAATAAATTTAAATTCAGGGCATATACATATATATATATATATATATATATATATATATATATATATATAATATATATATATATAGATACATACTACATATATATATTTCACACACACACACATATACTATGTATAGATAGAAAGATTTATGAACTAGTGTGTACATATAAACAGACATAAACACAATGACGCAATATATATATACACACATATACATATACATATATATAAATATATAGGTATATATATCATAAGTATTAAAAAAATTAAAATTACCAACACTAACACACCACAAGCTATTAAACAAAAAAAACATTCTACCGTCATATCATTATTAGTAATAATATTTCCGAAAGGGATTTCCTTAGCAAATGACCTAGATAAGGAAGAGGTGAGGTCAAACGGACATATTTGAAAGAAGTTATTGCATAACGGATTTAGGCAGTTAAAAGGGTAACTAAGCTGTTCAATTCTGTTGATCATATCCAAAGGGGAGAGAGAGAGAGAGAGAGAGAGAGAGAGAGAGAGAGAGAGAGAGAGAGAATTAAATACAACAATCTATAAACAAGGTTAAGATAATATATCCCCATAGAAACTAAACGGCATTATTATTATTTATTATTTTTGTTATCATTATTATTATATGACAATAAAAATTAACATTTAACAAGGTCATGAAAAGGTACCGCAACAGGGAGTGACCTTCATGCTTATATCGAAGGACAGAAAGAGAGAGAGAGAGAGAGAGAGAGTGCAGGACTACGGGCCACCCGCCCTCCCTACCTGCCAGCCAAGCGGCCGAGATCGGAACGCCTGGCATTTCCTGAGCGCGTTCGTTCGTCCGTGCTTGCGCGCATGAACGTGAGCGCCAGAGAGTATGCAGCAGCACGTCTCGCATACAAACAAGCAAAGCGAACAATACAGTCGCCAAAGCAACTTGACTTATTATTCGGTGGGCGTGCATGACATGAGAGAAGCCGCTTAATCATGTTAAAACATCAAAATGGCTAAATCACGTTTAATTTGGTGTAGGGGAAGGAAGTTAACGAGAGCTGCGGGCTGATGTGTGGCTGCTCTGTAACTGGTCTGGAGATTTCCGTTTGCGAACTGTTTTCAAAAGATACTTGCGAAATGTTCGACAAGCTTTAAAGCATATTTTTTTTCTGATTGGTTGCGTTATTTTTGCTTTCGAAAATATGTTAGTCAAACGAAAATATTTATGTTTAAAGAATATAAAGAAATAACAAAAAATGCATTGTAACATTCTGTTTTAAAAAGAAAACAAATCCAAAAACGCAGGCAACAGAATTTTATGCAATTTACCAACTTTAAGAGAGATTGAGGAATAATGGCTTATTAGTTATTTGTTACTGTAAGAAAAAAATATCTAAAAGAGCAGATGGCGGCATTTTAGTCATTCAGCAAATAACATGTTGGCTATTTGTTATAATTAATAAAAAAAATTGCTAGCAACGGAATTTGGGTTATTCAGATCCTTGGAATAAGATTAAGGATCTGACCTTTTATCCTTCCAGCGGAGGCAACGGATCAAGTAATTGGAGAATGCACTTGTGATGAAGGCCTTTTTCAAGGTAACTCGATACTTTCTAGTGACCTACGACCTCTATGGAGCTTGCTGAAAAATATTTTAAGGTTTTCATACATTTCTTACCGTTTTATCTTCACCAGTAAATGTAAAATATGGCATGTAAAGATGACATTTCTATATGACTCAGGATAAAATATATGCCGCTTGGAAGACGGAATCTCATTAAAAGATGTACACTTCAAAGGATATAATAAACACACTATACAACAAAACGACTTTTAAAATAAAGACGCTATACAGCTAAATAATTTATCCGAAATATTTGTAGAAAGATAAAAACTTATTAGACCCACCCCAAAAACTTTAAATCATGCGACAGCCGATTCAGTGGAAAAAAAAAAGCCATCGAGCAAATTCATTCATTAAGATTATAAGGACTGCTCAAAATGCTGTACAGCTAAACTATTTAAAAAAATATTAGAAATGATAGAAAAGTTACATGCATCAAAATCCAATAACAACCATTACCTTAACAAACGTTATAGAAATGGACAAATAAGCTATACCGGTGGGCCAAAAACCTATTTCACAATGTATAGTGGATAATACAAGATATAAATAAGAAACTTTTCTACAGACGAATGAAAAATGACACAAAAACTAAAAAATACCCTTTCTAAAATGTATGGGGAACAATAAAATATACACACGCACACACACATACATATATACATCATACATACATATATATACAAACACACACACACACAACACACACATATATATATATATATATATATATATATATATATATATATATATATATGTGTGTGTGTGTGTGTGTGTGTGTGTGTATATATATATATATATATATATATATATATATATATATATATATATATATATATATATATAAAGATGGAAGAACGATAAATGCAAGTGGGTCATAAAAAGAAAAGAACAGCGAGCTTCCTGACAGCAGTTGTGACAACAAATCTCCTCTGTTGACACACGAGGAAACTTACTCACCGTCATTAGACTTTCAACTCAACTGAAAGACGCCCCTCCGCCATCAGCAATAACCGTGAATGAAAAAAAAACAGCAACAACAACAACAGCATCTAAGACAACAGTGAAAGCAGCTTCCATGACAGCCTAGTGGCCTCTTTCATCATTGCGTGAGGTACCCTGCTGTCTCTCTGTCCGTCTGTCTGTCTGTCTGTCAGTCTTGAGACAAAGAAAACACTTCACAAGGAATGTTATAACGATGCTATCGTCTCGGAATGGGACATCATGAATGACGGATTATAAAAAAATGACAGAATAAACCAACTAAAAGAGATATAAAACAAGAACAAATGAATGAGATGGAAGCTGATAAGACGACTTGAAGATGATGACCATCTAGAGGCGAAGCCGAGCATCCTCCAACAACGACGTCATGACCATCCATCAGCTGATTAAGAAAGAGGAAAGAAGTGTTGCAAGTGACGGGAAATTGAATTACGCGCACTCCCTCGAATCTCGGCCATATAATGATCTTGAGTCATATATATCTCCCCTGTCCATCCTGTCGCCAATCCCTCAGAAGTAACAGGGTGCGACTTCATCAGAATTTCAAGTCCCGCATCTTTCTTCCTCCCAGCTCCTCTTCCTTCTTTCGTTTGGGTGATATAAAGCCATTATACTAAAACTCAGCTCAGACATGTCCCGGAGGATTAGTTCAATATAAAGTTGTACATATAAAATCTCATATGAAACTAGATGATATCTTCTAGGTCATAAAAATAAAACCTCAGTTGAGGCCTATTGTAGACGATGAAATTACGGAACGAAAACAAAACCTCAATTAAACAATAACATGAAGTATATATAAAAAAATATAAAAACTTAGTTGAAACATTTGCGGGATAATAACCCTGTTGCTGTCTTACAAATACACTTCGAACCATTTTTTGTAACCAAACCTCAATGTAAAGTTACGCAAATAAACTGTCGAAATATTTTCCGAATGACAAGCCCTAAGAAAAGTGTTAAAAATAAAAACAGAGTTGAAAGGTTTTCATCTTAAAATACGGGTATTTTCAAATTGCGTTCTGAGTAGGTTTGTTGACAGGTCATAGTAGAGGTGCACAGTTTTGGTACAAGTCTAAAACCTGCATAATTGCACGTCATATGCTCCTCGGTGTTTTCTGAGTAAATAAGAGCAAGACATCTTCGTCATATGCTTCTGTCGAAAGTAAACAGACCTAGGACTAAATCACAAATGCATATTTTTTTGGTTTACATAACATACTACTTTTATACAGGATATGGTTGAAATTATGCTTTAAATTTTCATCTCTCTCCGTCTCGCCCTCCACCATCTCTACATAAAACCTAACGAATCTCTTTCAGTAAAATTAATCCATACTTTTACTTTGCTACACTTGAATGTTCTTGGACAGTCGGAAGACATATGACCCTTGAAACTTGGCATAGTCTACGAGATTTTTTTTTTATATAACAGATGGCTCCCTTGTCCTATGGGTATGAGGTTGCTGTCATGAGTTATGAAAAGTATTACAGGATTTGTCCTGATAATCCACAAACATGATAGCTTCCCGGAGAGAGACTTGTCTGTAATGAGGATGAGATGAGATTTAGTGGATTAGAAATGAAATAGCAGCCGGCCTCGTGATCCTCGCTGGAGGATTCGGCCTTTGGCATCCAGAAATCCTTCCTCAGCTGTCCTACTACATCAAGATCAAATAAGTTTATCCTTCCTTTGTGAAGAAGGCGGGGTCCTTAGAAAATTCCAGATTGGATAATTATCGCAGTCGAACAAAATCTGTCATTTCAGGGTCTTAAACAATTTCCAATTCTTACCTGTTATCATTCTAATTCAGAAGATTAAACCTATTCATATGGAACAAGCCCACAGGAGCGCCAATGACTTGAAATTCAAGCTTCCAAAGAATATGGTGCTCATTAGGAATTAAGGGAAGGTAAAGGCAAATACAGAAAGAAAAGATCTCACTTACTATAAAGAAAAATAAATCAATAAATTCCATATCTTTCAAAAAAATCGCCGGAAGCAACTGGTCGACAAGGCCGGCACACTTTGTAAGGCAAATGAGAAATCCGCCATGTTTGCCACAACAACGCGGGGAGGACAGTCAGGAGCGATGTAGAAATTATAAAACGCCCAGAAGGATAAGATTAGGTAAAGGCGAAGGCACTTTCCTGATAATCCACCAAGCAACTTTTGATTTTTCATCAGCCTGTCTTTTGCACTTTTCGGGAAAGAAAACCCAGTAAGGTGAACACGGATACAGTTTTGAAAGCCAAATGGAACGGTAATAAAGAGGAGACTCTCGGAGAAAGACGACACAGAAGAGAACGATACGAAATTAATGGGCAATGAGGTGGCATATCTTATAAGACTTACGCCAAACATTATTTAAAGGCTAGAGCCAATTTGCATCAGCTAATTGATTTGGCGCCCTATCTTGGCCCACCGTGAATTGGTTAAGGTATTTCAAGTTATTAACACCAAAGCTTTCTCATAGCGGGTAACTACGTGCAAATATGCACCTTCAACACATGAAAGAATATGGACTCAAGTACATATGAACACCCCTTCACATCACATCAGAAAAATGCCTCCCACTTCCCTGTCCACTAAGAGCCTCTTTAGAACGAAGAAAGCCACAATAGCTGAGCCTAATCTCTTCACAAAGAAGTACAAAAATTGGTGATGCACCAAACCACTAGGCTATAAGATAAGCCTCACTCCAATCCAGAAGAAAGAAGAAATGAAGGAAGGGCCAAACGCGGCCTACCATCACCACCTCGTGTGTCTTCTGACACGGACATGAGTGATGGACAGATCTGGAGATTATAAATGTGAGCAAAGTGTGAACAAGACGAGCACAACACATGCTCCTCCGCGCTCTACAACTCCAAGTAGGCCGACGGCCGCCATGTGGAAAAATACTTCACCCACCGAGAAAAAAATATGTAAACATTTTCTCAGCAAAGGACATGAGTAAGTACAGCATTTCTATTTGCATTTTCTTTTTACATTTCTGTTTGACAATTTTTAGACCAAACATATGCAGCACTGCTGAGAAAAGAAGTAAATCTCTCTCTCTCTCTCTCTCTCTCTCTCTCTCTCTCTCTCTCTATTTATATACATACATACATATATACATATATATATATATATATATATATATATATATATATATATATATATATATATATATATATATGTGTGTGTGTGTTGTGTGTGCTGTGTGCTTTTATTCTATATATATTACATATATATATATATATATATATGTTTATATATATATATATATATATATATATATACGTATATATATATAATGTATGTATATATATATATATATCTAGATATATATATATATATTAATTAATATACATATGTATGAGTCATATCACATTACCATGATTCATATACATACAATGAGCTACAAAGTCCTTTAAATAAACTAATTCGCTTTACCTCGGAATCAATATATTTTCATATATGTTAACCGAAGGGGTATTTTTTAGTCGATAAGAAATTTGTCGGCTCACGGGCGCGAACCATCGAACCCACCACATTCAGGACGCACAGTGAGCCGACAATTTCTTATCGACTAAAAAATTCCCCTTCGGTTAACATATACGAAAATATATAATTCCGAGGTAGAGCGAATTAGATATTAAAGGACATTTGTAGTTCGATGTATATATATATATAAAATATATATATATATATATATATAATATATATATATATATATGTATATATATATACACACATATATACTATTATTAGTATATGGCTATATACGTATATATATGTACGTATGTATGTATGTGTGTGTGCGAGAGCCTGAATGTAAGTATATATGTATATATGTTTACGTAATGGTAAATTCTATTTATAATACCAGTTTTCAGTGTTTTTTTTTAGATGGCGATAGAAACTCCATGCTTGACTCGATGACATCTGGCCTTGCTCTCGGTGATCAGAATCCCCAGTCTTGAACAGACCATTTCAAACCAATTAAAGAAATCCACTCAGGAATGTCACCATAAAACTTATAAACATTGAAATATTCTCATCAGGTAAGACAAGAATTTCAGACTATTTATTCTCAAAAAAAGATTTTATTACAAGTCTGTCATCAAGGCATCACAGAACGCTTGAAGAAAGTACGGAGAAACATATAGCAGCCCCAAGCAATAAAATGATTGCACTTGTTAATAGGAGAGATGAACAATAATAACAATGCAAGCAATAAACACGTCAGAAGATGCATTCTTCTGCAAGCAAATCCTCACCTATATTCAATCAACAAACTGCAAGATATATACAATCAGCGCGGTTAAATTGAATTAAGATTTAATGGGGAAGATATGATTCAAGGGCAGATTCATGTAATTATCTTTGCTGAGAGAGAGAGAGAGAGAGAGAGAGAGAGAGAGAATTAAAATTCAGTGGGCATCTTCTAATTGAGAACCTCAGGTAATCTTTTACCTACGTCAATTGGGTTTTTAATTATAAACCCAAAGTGGCCGTTAAAAGTATTACCGCTTATTATCATTATTATTTTAAAAGAGGATTAAAATGGAAAATTATGAAAAAGCATCACAATCCTCCCTTTCTTGCCTTGAAAAGGCGAACAACGAAATCCAATTGAGGAGTCTTCAAGGGGGTATTGTGTATCTTGCAGTTAGCAACTCCGGGATATATTAAAAGAAAAATGCAATTTGCCGAAAGAGGAGTTTCGCCTCCTCGAAACTGTCCTTGAGGATGTCGAGATGGACGATCGCAAGACGAATCTTGAATACCTTTGGATATCAGGCATGAAAGGTCATTGGTTATGTTGCACTGAGCGTCCCGAAGTTATTCGGCCACCATATGACGTCCTTCTCAGAAGTGGTGAATCTCAGCCTTGCCTGCCCCATCTCTCTCTCTCTCTCTCTCTCTCTCTCTCTCTCTATTCCTTTATACTAACACCAACCCCTCTCTCAACCCAACCCAATGCATAACACTAATCCCCTTACCCCCCACCCTCTCTCTCTCTCTCTCTCTCTCTCTCTCTCTCTCTCTCTCTTCTCTCAACTCACACCCCACCCACACACATAGGTCCCCAAACCAACACGATGACAGGAACTTATTAACGGTCATCAATCCAAGAACATACCAGACCCAATGCTGATCAACTTACTGATCGAAGACAGGCGGTGTAGCAGACTGCATTTAATAATATTCACCCATCCAAGTACTGACCAATTCCCATGTTTCCTAATTTTACTTATCAGCAGATCAGCGGTTTAGTGTACGTGTTATTCTGAACACACACACATATATATAGCACAAGCAGTGAGTGACATTAAGCCATTTCCTAAAGGATGAGGAGCACTTACGTTTCCTGTGGCACACCCTGGAGAAGGCACAGATGGAGAGAGAGAGAGAGAGAGAGAGAGAGAGAGAGAGAGAGAGAGAGAGAGAGAGAGAGAGAAACGGCTTCCTTAGAAGTTACGCCCTTCCTCTACGAAAGATAAAGGTTCTTGGGCTGGTCATTCTTTTTTTTACATATGTTATTATTACTCACAATGATTCAGCACATTAAAAATTAAGTCACCGTTTACATTAATTATTTCCAAATATTGCTGTCAAAAGGTTCTTTTTAATTTCTAAAAGAAATTTCACCTGAGACTTAATTGCTCTCTCTCTCTCTCTCTCTCTACTCTCATCTCAACACAAAAAAAACACAACACACACACACACACACACACACACACACACACACGTACACAACACTCAATAAACCTCAAACAGATAAAATCATCTAAATTACAACGAAAATACAAGTCCAAAACACTTGTGAATATTCTCTCAAAAAGGAACCCACGTAAGCAAGGAAAATCTTTAACTGAAGTTTCAGTCGACTTTCCATTACAAAATCTTTTGAATGACGTCATGCACGGATCAGCTTCCAAGGTTATCGCTACTTATTCCATTCGAAATAAGTGATAAATAATGAAACTATTTGTTGAAATTGTAGTTCCAACAACAAACACGAGAACTAACCATAAAAATCATATTTACAGTCCCTCTATCCTTGGTTTAAATATATGATTCTTTGTAGTATTTCAGAATTAAAAAGTTTCAAATTTTATATGTTAAATTGCAACCTTTAGCTAATCCAACCATAAGAATTTAAACTATATATGATTTAACTTCACGGTATGGTAGGAAGGAAACTTCAAATCTGCGAGAATAATTGCACAGGTTAATCAATTTTCGATCCTTTAGCCACGAATATCTAATACCATCAAACTAAATGGAATAAACAGTTGGCATTGGAAACAAGAAAGAGCCAGAAGCATCCATGACAGAAAAGGGGGCGGGGGAAATCTAATTACCCTCAATATGAGAAATAGAAAAAAAAGGGCGATTCAATTCTCTTCGAATATTTATGAAGTGACGTTAAGAGGCTTTTTTTTCAGCTTAAAGTTATCTACATAATCCCTGCATTCTATATTCATGATTGATAATAATAATAATAATAATAATAATAATAATAATAATAATAATAATAATAATAATAATGGATAAACAAATCCACAGCTATGTAAATTACATATATTTAAATTTAAAAAAACAGCAAGGATAGCTTTCGGGAATTCTGTTCGCGCTACTATGAGTTTTTTTTTTAATAATAATACTAATAATAATAATAATAATAATAATAATAATAATAATAATAATAATAATAATGTTTACCAATATATAGACAGTTTCTTAATCTATCATTCATATTAATATGTAGAATAAAGGAACCTTGGTCCGAGCTTGGGGAAGGAACGTAATGTCCATAGGACTTGCTGTCTCGATTCTCGTTTTGACGTCCTTTATAACGGTATCAGTACACTCGCAATAACAGTAAAAGGTAACAAGAAGATGAGATCACGCGTACGTGCTTTATGACACCGTGAGATTAGCGATATCAAATGGGATTTTACCCGGGTCAAAGACCCTTGAACTTCAGACAGTCGTACTACCCGCAGGAATTTGGACTGTGTGAAGAGTCTGATGAAATGAGAGAGAAGAGGAGAGAGACGAGAGAGGGACGAGAGAGAGAGAGAGAGAGAGAGAGAGAGAGAGAGAGAGCACAAACAATAAGTATAATGGCTGTGATAATAATCTACCCGTTATTATAAACTTGAAGGACAGCAAGGTTTGTGTGTGTGTGTGTGTGTGTATTTGTAATTTGTGCGTGTGTATCCATTCACTTAAATTACGCAGGTTGGTGTAGGGGATAAAGCGCTTCCTAATTAGCCTACATAATGGAGTAGAAATCGTCTTGTACATGAGCTAATTAAATCTATTGGACAACCATCCATTAGCAATTAAATATTCATAGGTCACATATCAATATGGAATAGTCACATTCTTGGACATAAATGCTTACATACTACATGTCAATACGTGTAATTTATTTTCATATAATTCTATAAACACGAACGTGATTTTATAGTTACTTACAAACTTGCAATACCACACACACACACACACACACACACACACACACACACACACACACACACACACACATATATATATATATATATATATATATATATATATATCTCATTCGAGCTACAAATGTCCTTTAATATCTAAATTCACTCTACCTCGGAATGATATCTTTTAATATATGTACCAAAGGGGAATTTTTTGGTTGGTAATATTATCAACCAAAAAATTCCCATTTGGTACATATATGAAAATATATCAATTCCGAGTTAGATATTAAAGGACATTTGTAGCTCGAATGATATATAAATGAATCACGGTTCGATGTGATAATTATTCATATATATATATATATATATATATATATATATATATATATATATATATATCTATATATGTGTGTGTGTGTGTGTGTGTGTGTGTGTGTCAGTCGTAATCAAATTGCAAGCAATCGATATATATATATATTTATATATAGATAGAATGGATGCTTAGTAAACGTGACAGAAAATGACGTCAACAAAAGTACAACAAGAGTAATTAAAATGTAAGTATAATAAGCAGGATCTAATATTCCCCCGTATGGTAGACAATCAAAACATTCGGTTGGGAGGTGGGGGGGGGGGGGGGTGGTTCGGGGACCAAAACATTAGACAGAAGAGTGGGAGGGTGGGGGGAGGAGGAGGAAGAGGAGGAGGAGTCATGAGACACCTGAAGGACACCGGTCTAGCAAGCCAGGAAATGACTTCGTTAAGCAAGAGGCCAAGGTCCACTTCGAAAACATTTGACAGCGAGCGCGTTATCAGAGGGACAACACGAAAGATAATAATGAAAATATTTGATTATCTATCGCGCCATGATGCGTGGGAAAGCAATGTCGTGGAGAAGGGCTCTTTAATATAGCTTAGATATCGAGATTGTTATGGAACAAGCTGATAAGTCGCCTTCAATGCCGGGAGTAATTTTACTGCGAGAGTTCCCAGTGACAAAATAAATATAAGAAATATATTTGTTATGAAGATATTAGATTAGAAAATAGTAAAGAAATCTGTAAGTTGAATAGGAAGAAGTAAAGCAGAAAACTATAGAAATATGTTAAGTATATACATTCTCGAAAAACAATTCAAAATACATATAATTTTCATTGTTTGTCTCTCTCGCACGCTTTCTCTCTCCCTCCCTCTCTCATACATACCAACACAAACACACACACAGACACACACACACACACACACATATACTAGTAAATGCGTGTGTAGTATACACAGGAATAAAAAGGAAAAGAAGCTCAGCATAAGACCCTTTCAGCCGCGACCCATAAGACTCCAATGAATTGACGAAACACGTCGTATCACTTATCTACTTTATCTACTTGGCTCTTACAGAACTCCCCGCGATTTCGATTAAGTAGACTCCTCACGTCTACATAAAGAAATGATTCACTTCTTATCTGGTAAAACTTGGGAAAAAAGCCACCCGAAATTATTTATCCTTCCGCACTTATCAGCATCACTTCCTCTCCCTCTCTCGTCATTCACCTACATAATATAATACTTCCCAGATCCTGTCTATTATGCCCCGCGTATGAATGGTCAGAATGAGCTCATTCATGACGTCACCATCCTGTGACGTTTCACATTGTGTAGTAATGAGATCATGGCGACGACGTCATAGATGGGTCGGCTTAATGTTCTTTGTTATCGTTTTTGTTTTCCCTTTCCCCATCGTTTACACATCTAAAATGATACTAATACTAATTCTGTGGCATAAAAATTGATGAAACCCAACGCCTACAGCTATAACATTGAACTAGAGTAAAGGAGCTACATAGCAATTATGGATGAGAAGCAGGAAAATGACGACTTGACACGACATGAATTCCAACCGATCATGACGTCATATCCGTACGTCACACACTTCCCACCAATGACGAAGCGTGAATCACAAATCGTAACACAAGAACTCAACGAATGGACAAATCGGGATATACAACCCAGCGACGTCATAACCACACAGACCGACAAACCACGAAAACTATCCTTTTTCCCAACCAGTTAAGCGATGAACTGATGACACAGGAGGTTGGGAGGGACGTCATTTCATAGGTTCGACGAAGGGAAACGTGTCTGGCGATATTGTGATGTCAGTGCGGTAATTTCAGTCTGGTATGAATAGATCAATTCCATTAGATTCGGTAATCTTCATTTATTCCTTATTAATTCATGATTCTTATTTGCTTTAAATCATATAAGCGTTATATATGATAAGATAAAACGATTTCATAACAAGAATGTTGAATTTAATTTTATGTACAGGCAAGCGCATATATTATTATTTTAATCAATTTCTATCTCATCTCTTTCCATCGTATACACATACATACATACATAAATGAATAAAAATGTGTGTGTATGTATATATATATATATATATATATATATATAATATATATATATATATATATATATATATATATAATATATATATATATATTTAAAAATCCACTTAAGAAGGTGAGTGAAAACCGAGACTTTGAACAAGTACTTTCGTAGTTTAGAACACATTTCCAAGTTCAAGAAGTGATATATATATATATATATGATATATATATATATATATATATATATATATATATATATATATATATATATATATATACATACACATATAAACTCTTGCAAAAAAGAATACATTATAAATCTATATAAAACTATGGAAATATAATAAATATGTTGGATGTTATAAGTATTCCTAGTGCGTCTTGAGGAGGGAAAACTAGGAATTGGTGGATAGACGGATTGACGGAGATGTCAGAGCGGAAGGGCCACAATTTCCAGAAGGCTCTGAACTACTCGCAAGAAGGAAAGATAGGAGCTGCGTGTTAGGTGTAGACGAACTAATGATGAGCTATTCAGGTACTTGAAACAGCACATACAGTGGGAGTTTTCTGCAGAACGTATTCCCCATCGAATCAGCAGATAACTGTTGTCTGTTTCCTCTCTCTAGTCAGATTATTAGGTTAAAATATAATATATATATATATATATATATATATATATATATATATATATATATATATATATATAGGCTAATCATACTTGGCTCAGTGGTTAAAACCCAATTGTAACTAATATCTAATCTTTGTCACTTGGAGCCAACCCTCCCAGGGAAAAAGGTTCATTGCAAAGCACAGGCACACGTACAAACACTTTCTGCGTATGTATGCATATATATATATATATTATATATATATATATATATATATATAATATATATTATATATACATATATATATGTGTGTGTGTGTGTGTGTGTTTGTTGTGTGTGTGTGTGTACGCGCGCACTCGTGTGTACCGTTGTCTGCGTGTTTAATATATGTAAAAGGTGTGTGTGTGTGTGTGCGTGTTTGTCAGAAAAGAGAGAGAGAGAGAGAGAGAGAGAGAGAGAGAGAGAGAGAGAGAGATGTTTCACAACATTTCCCTTGGATATTAACGTGCACTTAGTATTGATTCGGTCAATTCATCTGACAAAAGAAAAAAAAAAAGTTATATCGTACAGACATATCGAAGTGATATAACGAGAAAATCTAAACTTCAGTTTGCCAACTTTCTCCGAGAGACTCCTCTTTGATAAAAGTGAATGTAATTAAGTTTCCCTCTTTTATTTCATGATTATGTTTTTTGTGTTTGACTATTTCTGGTATTAGTGATAGCAACAATATTCATTTCATAATAAATTATGTCTAAATCAACGGAACTATTTTCATATTTAATTTAAGAAACATTGGAGTTGATTTTGAACTTTTAGAAGAACGATAAGAGAATTTGAGAAAGTGAAAAATAAAATGAACGCCGTTAATAAATCCATTACTGACAATAAATCCTCCATAAATGATGGTTTTCCTCCCCATATAAATAATATTTACAATAATGAGACACAGTTGACAATCACTATTAAATACCAGCCTTATTATTATCCGCATTACAGCAAATCACCTTTTCTGTTGACTAATAACAGCCTAAAATCAACGGTAAGTAAATTAAATGGAAAAATAATATATTACCCGATTCTGACAACAATGATAATCATTACTTTCAAAATTGTCATAATACGGCGCCTTGAAAATGATAATGATCATATAATGCCAATTCCTCACCGTTGCAAAACCATTGTTGTAGGGCCTAAAGTATGCGATGAGGTGGCGGAGCTGCTAAAAAGTCTACGATAAACCACTGCGCTGTTTCACTTCTAGGACTTAGTAGGACTACTTCATTGGAAACTTTAGCTGCGTAAGTTGTTTCTTAATCAGCCATTTAAACTTTTTTTATGTATATATTAAAATCAGAGGTCAATTAGGCCAAATATTTTCATCTAACTATTCCATTCAGAAGAATTCTTATTTTACTGGAATATATATATCAATATACTGTTTATACGCATATAGTACAAGTGTATTCGTTATTGATTTTGCCGTTAATCAATTATATATTTTTTTTATTTTTTCAAAATTATCTGTTTTTTTTAAACATAAAAAAAGAGTCCCATTTGACCCAGGGCCATAAAAACCCGTTACCCCGTGTCATCGCTAATGAGAATCCTTAAAGAGGAGCTGAATAACTACCATAACAACAATGACATCAGGCCACTTGGTAATGAATAGTGATGTCATTCATTCAGGCGAGGGAGATGCTATCGGAGGCAGCCTCCAAGAAAATGTCAGCAATCCCAATTCCCTTCTCCGAAAGGGGATTGCCACTTATCGGTTGCACAAACGAGAACCATTTCCTATCCTAGAGACTTTCCGAGGGGTCAACTGCAACGGCAAACTGATGTGGCAAATTTACGACGAAAAACGCGAATAAAGAATAACAAACAAAATTCAGAAAGCCCCTTATCAGTCGCCACCTTTATACGAGCGGATATGTCGGACACTATCTCGGCTGTCTCGCTTCTCTCAGACGCACAATTGTAGGGTTTCCTATATTTATCTCCAAAGGGCAGCTTCTTTAAAGAAAAAGAAAAACATCTCTCCTTTTGGCCCCTGTCCCTGTTTTGTTGCGGCCCTTGCGTAACCCTTCTCCGAAAATGATAGACGTGGAAAAGGTGCTGCCCAACCACAGTCTTTTTTTTTTTCTTTCTTAATTCTCTTCTTTGATATCAGTGGGCGCGTTTTATGGCATTCCATCTGGGGGAACTGCATATCCAGTTTTCTCTTATACTAAAACTATTAAGGTAACCTCTGACCTCTCCAGAATTACATTTGTAAGAAAAGCAAATAAGTAGATGTCTCTTCTAACCTCAGATGGACAGGTGGGAATCGTTCTTCCCAAAAAGGACTTAGACGTCGATTTTTATAAATTGTGGAAAAAATTGCGATAAACTTTTTGATGAATAGCACCAATTATTGAAAATATAATTCTTTTAAAACGTCTCTGGAACAGATATTTTTTATTGACAATTCTCTCTCTCTCTCTCTCTCTCTCTCTCTCTCTCTCTCTCTCACCACACAGCACACACACACACACACACACACACACACATATCTATATATATATATATATATATTATATATATATATACTATATATATATATATATATATATATATATATATATATAACGTATATAAACATAAATATAAATTATACGTATATATTAATAATTATATATATATATATATATATGATATATATATATATATATATGTATATGTATATATATGGCAAGATAGATAGTCCACAAAAAGTCATCTTAAAGTTATGGAAATTAAGAAACGCGAGAAAACTCCATTAAAGATTATGCCACTCACTGACCAGTGGCTTCATTAAGCTTTATTAAGATCAAACCATACAAATGATCTAACAAAAGGCGAATGGTGGTCTTAATGAACAATATTCTTCGGTGAATTCATCTTCACTTAGATTACTGTCTAACAATGATGTAGCATTTTTTAATCTAATCAAATCTTCAACTGAATGAATGACGTCATTACTAAGAATAGCCGTCTGGTTTATCGTAACCCTCTACTGCTCGGTGAAGGAATCGTGAAATCAATATAAACACCCATTTATGGTTGCTTGATGTAATACGTAATAGAAAGTTAAACCTTATGCATGATTATCGCACAGCATTTGCCAGATAAAAGTGAGTTAATTAACGTGTTAAACTTGTCCGTTGCCTATAGGGCCTTATCCATAATCTGGTTCATCTTCTCCCATCGTTAAGCTGAAATCTTCTCTTAAGGTAAACTCACTTAAATATAAATATTATGAGAATGGTCACTGAACAGCGGCCCTCTTAACAACGTGACCAAGACACAATTAGCAGATGTCCTTGAACGCGCACTTACACACACACACACGCGCGCACACGCACACACACATATATATATATATATTTATATATATATATATATATATACATTATATATATATATATATATATATACATAATATATATTATATATATTATTAATATATATATTATATATTAATTAATTATTAACAGGAAGGGTGAAGAAAGCAAAGTGCAACGGGATAAATGTTGAAGTCTAGACAGTGAAGCCCAAGAGGAGATGACAGAAAAAACAAAAACAGGACGCTGTGACAAAGCTGTCTATTCACAGCCAGGAGTGTAAGAGTAGCCTACAGAATTATGAATGAAATGTCAATGCGTGAAGAGAAAAAAAGAGAAAATACCTGTCAAACTGAGGGATGGGTCAATAATATCAACAGAAATGGAAAGACAACCCTGACAGGATTATTGTTACCAGGTCAATACCAAACATGTATGTACTAATGAATACATTCACGGTTTATGAAGTAAAATCGGTTATAACGAACGAAGGTAGATGGAATGGACAGGCTACTATGGAATCGCCGATGATTTCGTCTGAAAATAGCGACACTTCTTATACCATCTAGGCTGTTTTGAAGGGTATGGAAACAATTCTGATAACAGTACCGAAGAAAGAAACCTGCTAAAAGTAGTAATTATAAAGACAATGCAATCACATCAGTTGTAATGATTTAATCAGTAAGCTCATTTTCAATGGTCTGGAGAAAGAAATTAATAGAACAGTTAAAGAAGAACAATCCGGGTTTTAAAAAGCCCAGCCGAAACTATTCATGAACGAGGAAAATAAAAAGTTGACGTTGACAGCGTTGTCACGTGCACTTGCAGTCAACAGCTGGAAGCTACAAGAAAGTACTGTCTTACCGAGGCTGCTTGATCTTCTCGTGAACTTTATGATGAAAAAAGTGGCTGGTTATTGAAGGTTTTTAAGATGAAATAACAACAGAAGCTTGGCAGGATTACAACAAGTAGACAATGCTGTTTTAATCAGCAAAACACCACGGTGTTTACAAAGCTTGCTAAATAAAATGTATAACATATCAAGAGAGATGCGACTTGAGGTAAATCGGTGTGAAACAAATGAGGAAAAGGTTGCACAAAAAGGATAGAACAACTATGAATAGGGAAAGTGTTCGAGAGGTTGAATTTTTCAAATATTTTGAGGCAATAATAATCTTGAGATGGTATTCCGATGAACTGAAAATCTAACATCAAACAACGGGAAATGGGCAGAAAAAGATGTGGATATCAAATAGACTGAAATTGCACACGAAAGTATAATTATACATAAGACTAGCAAGATCTGCATTGCTATACGGACCTGCATCTTGTAATCTTGTTATCACAATACAACTATTCTCGAAGATTTTGCGATTTGAGAATGAAGTTCCAATTAGAATATCATTTGCAGTCAGATGGTAGGGCAGAGTTAGAAATGGTTCCATGAGGGGAAGATGGAGATCGCTAGGCGTGTCCTTCTCACCACCTCAGGAGGATAGTACGTGATAGTGTCTGCTGTGTTAAACTGGACGAGTTGGAAGACCCAGACCTACTTGCTTGAAAACTTTGAGGAGGGAGACTGGAGATCAGAGGAGATTTGTGGAAACCCGGCTTAGGATAGGCATGAAGGGCGGAATTTCACAGAGGCCCTTTGCGTCACACGTCTATGATATATATATATATATATATATATATATATATATATATATATATATATATATATATATTATAATCTATATATATATATACATAGTATTACTTATATTATTCAACATATATATGTGTGTGTGTCTGTCTGTTTGTTTGTCTGCATGTATGTGTGTGTTTGACTGTATCTATTAAATAAACCAGCAGACAGCTAAACACCTGGATAAAAACATGACTCATAAGTATTGCAGCTTGCTTGAATTTTCTCTGCAACGAATACCAACTCCTTATCTGAATACACTTGGTGGTCAAGGCAATCATAAAAACGGCTTAATTAACAGAATAAATAGAAAAAAAATGTTAACCTTAGCTATGCTGCATAAACCGCAGAGTAATAAGGTGAGTGACAAAAATAAAAATGCAGGATTGATAAGAAGGTAAATGCGTTTAGTATTGGCTAATTTTTCTTTTATTTCTTAAATTCCCTTATTTCTGGTTCTTTGTTGTTTTACTTCCATTAATTATTTCCTTTTTTAATTAAGTTATTACCCATTTGATCCATAATATTTTTAATCTTAGTTCCTCGCTGGACGAGTGGGTTACGTGCTCCCCTACCGATTCGGTATATGCGAGTTCGACTCCCCGCTCTGCCAATGCGGAACCAGAAGAATTTATTTCTGGTGATTAGAAATTCATTTCTCGGTATAATGTAGTTCGGATCTCACAATAAGCTTTGGGTCCCGTTGCTAAGTAACCAACTGGTTCCTAGCCACGTAAAACTATCCAATCCTTCGGGTCAGTCCTAGGAAAGCTGTTCATCAGCTCAGTGGTCTGGTTTAACTAAGATATACTTAATTGTCCTCTCTTTATTAAAATCCAAATTCTTGATGATAAGCTTCTATCAATATATAATCGAAATTTATGGTTTTTCATCTCTTGTCCTACATTTACATAGTTTTTCTTCTTAATTTTGTTATTCTTCTTCTGTTCCTTGCATTTTTTCTCTTGACTGATCTTTCCGCGTTTTCTTATTCTTCATTATATAGACTTCTTCCTGTTATTCCATAATTTCCAATGTTTTCTTTCTACTTTGGTTTTCTGTTTCAGAGCCTTGGCCCCTTTCTTCGTCTACTTCCCTCAAATCACATTTCTTGATCATTCTTCGAGTCATTGTTTTCAATGTCTAATCTCATCTCCCCGTTTATTTGTATTTCTCGATTTTTAAAGTGTTTCATCATCACACTCGAACCAGCGCTGCTGATCGCATTCTTGGTTCCTCTTTCAACAACTTACACCAAGCTCCAATTTTTTCCCGCCAAGTCCGTCTCCCTCCTTCGTCGCCTTCTTCCACAAGCCCTCCGGCGGCAGTGGCACCACCACCGTCTCCACCGAACGGAAGACAATCGTCTTCTCGGGGCAGAGAAGAGGCAGCCTCCGCCAACATGAAAACCATAAAGCCTTCACCAGCGAGACGCATTAAACTCCTCTGGAGTCCACTTATCAACACCATCGCCCCAGACCACATAAGCTTTTAAACGATTTGATTCTAATTTCCCGCCCTATATAAACGGCTTTTAATCCGACGCAGATGAGCCCCGCTTCCCCAGCGGGTGGGCGACCCACGCGCCTATAATGTGCCTCCAAAAAAAGGAAAAAAAGGATTAACCTGTTGTTTAACTGCCGCTCCTGAGAAGCCATTTAGCCTCTGATGCCGTCGTACTCGAGGGGATGAACTATATAAGCGATCTCCTCCCTCCTGTTCAGGAAAAGGCGATCAGAAGAAGGATGCTGCCTTTTCTCTGACACAAAAGGGAAAGTCCAGAACAATTTGGAAAGTCCAAAAACACAAACAGAGAGAGAGAGAGAGAGAGAGAGAGAGAGAGAGAGAGAGAGAGAGCTTGAGCTTACTGCAGCCTACTTGAATTACACAGTTCTTGATATATAACTGAAAAGAATAACGCAAAAACTTCCTTTAATTTCCCACACTCACAGATAAAATGAAGTCTAGCATTGAAAAGAACAGACAACAGGCACAGTAGCCTTCTGGATACAATATATGATTACAGGAGTGTACGATAAAAACGTCTTAACAACTTTACTGAAACTTACCTTGGAGATTGTGTACATTAAACATTTTGAAACCAGAAATCTTTAGAAATACCCATTCCAACTTTCATATTTCTCAGATGGCTCCTTTTAGAAAATAATCTTAAATAAAATAAAATAAAAAGTGAAATAAATACTCCTTCAAAATTTATGAAAAGATGGAAGTTGTGTTCTTTGTTTCATTTTATCTATATAAAGATAGATAAGTAATTCGATGACAATAAATAATATATATATATATATATATATATATATATATATATATATATATATATATATATATATATATATATATATATATATATAGATATATATATATATATATATAATATTTATATAATATATATTATATATATATATATATAATATATATGTGTGTGTGTGTGTGTGTGTGTACATATACATATATGCTATGAGAGAGAGAGAGAGAGAGAGAGAGAGAGAGAGAGAGAGAGAGAGAGAGCATCCCTGCTACAAAACAAACAAATGAAACGCAACTGAAACAAACGAGAAATATGCATCCTCTCTCAACGAGACAGGGATGGAGAGAACAAGAGGACAACTGTTGCACTATCAAGTGGACAAGTGCTAAAGTGCTGCCCTTCCACGGGACACTCCTCCAGTGGCCGCAGAGACGCCAACAATGTAACTCCACAGGGGAGGGGATTGGTACAGTACCTCTCTTCCTTTAAGGGGAGACTCTATCGCTTCCTTCATTGTTAAGATCCCCTTTCTTTCTGCCATTTTCTTTTTCTTGCTTTCCTTGGGCCTCTTCTGGAATAAGTTTGCCCGTCCCACTGGACTTCGTTTCTAGGGAAATGCTAAAAACACTTGCAGACACTGGCTAGACCGGGCAGTCAAAACACAGCTCTATCATGTAGAATCAAGCGGTTCTTGATTAGAGGAATCCTTTTATATCTAAAGTGCGTCGTTACGTACAATATTCTTTGCCATCTAGAGGCTTTATAACTTCTAAGGTCCGTTTCTCTATACCCTTTCCCGCATACAATAAATAAAATTGTTCGGACTTCAGAACCTTCAAGAGAAGAGATTAGGATACTATTACTGTACGTACATGTGTGAGAGAGAGAGAGAGAGAGAGAGAGAGAGGTTCTGCAACCAATCAGAGAGTACGTAAATGAGAATGACATGGGTACATATATCAAATAAAACAAGAACAGAAATCTCGGCGAAAAACAGTCTGATCCAAAACCTTATACGACCAACACACAAACAAACAAACAAAAGTAGAACTGAAGGGCGTGTTGCTCTCAAGTGAGGGTTTCCGAGAAGATTTGAGTAAATATGGTAAACAAAACTCCAACATGAGGTCATTTGCATATTTCAAAGACCATTTATTAACCTCACAAATAGCCAGGGCCCTTTGTTCCATTAGACGTGTGCAAATTACTTTTAAGCTCATTTTGTACAACGAGAGAGGGAATCTATTTTCATCTAGAAAAGGTGCATGGCAGTTTTACCTAACAGAATCTTGAACAGGTCGTTATCCTACTCATTTTGAAGCAGGCTTATTATCTCCTTGTTCGTATCGTTTCTAATCAAACATAACTGACAAGCTTTTTGTTTAAGTATATTCACACCCACGCACATTTAGCTAAATTCATTCTGGTGAATTTAACTTTAGTTGACTTCTCTCTACCTATCTATCGATCTATTTACCTCTCTATCTATCTACGTATGAAATACATACGAATACAGATAGATAAACGAATTAAAAATGCACGCATGTATTTACACATATTTTGTAATTCACTAGCGCATCAGTTAAGAGAATAACCTCCACAGACAAACAATCAATTCAGAGGAGAAGTTCTCTCTGTGTCAACCAGCCTTCAAGATTGTCTTTGGACACCCGCGAAAGGGTTGGCAGCAATGCGTCGTTACGTTCGTCAAGGTCTGTTGACAAAATCTCCCGTGATATACTCACACGGATCTTGGTCCTGGGTGACGATTTCGGGCGGGACGACATGACTGTCCCAATTCACCACCGCCTTCGTGTACGTAAGTCTGAAAAGGAGGTTACTTGGCGCGAAAAGACAAGGTTGGATCACCAGGGACGTTAGGTACTGAGCCAGAGCTGGGACCAAGGTGCTTTCCGAAGCTAGAGAAGCTGGCCCCGGGTTGGACGACTACGACTCTATGCGCTCCTGAGATAGACGACTACGAGTCTATACGCGGAGTTCATTAACCCTAAAATATCTTCGCTGAATTAAGGTGAAATAAATATATGAACACAAAGCATTTAATTAATATAGAAATTAATTTAAACGCAACAACTGAGGCATATACCTAACTGCTAGAGAGCTCGTCCAAAGGGTTTGTTCAGAAATGAAAAATGAAAATTCGAACAAAGCAGAGTTAAAGAAGTTGGACAAGTGAGTCAGCGACTGAAGGTGACGTATGAACAGTAAAGGGCAGAAAGCAACGCAGCTGGAGGTCAAAGAACGCTCTGAGGTACTTTCAATATTGTCTACAGTGTGCCACACAAAGCACACAGCAAATGATACTCCTGGTATGGTAGGGATAGAAGAATCTTATGCCATTTCAGAGAGAAAGTCACTCAATCATCGCCTTCACTGGAGTTCCAAACACGCCACTTTCCTTACCTCCCCTTTTTTCTAGTTTTCTCCAGCCTGTGCTAAACGGGGCATTAGGACGCCTGACCCACCGGCGTTATACCAACTTGGGACCTTGGTAAAATAATAAAACAATGAAGACTGCAGCGAACCTCGGGATTCAGTGCAACAAAGTGGAAAGCCACATGAAAATAGTAATGCTCGGGACATGATGGAAGATAAGGCACTTATAGTAACGCCTCACTTCCAGCATGGAACTGGTATTTATCTCGGAGGTTACAGATCTGGCCTGGCAGAGATAGAGGGCGGGGATCCCAAAATTCTAAATCTTCTTGTCGATCAGATTCGAAACTGATGCAAGGGCACAGGTCTCACATTTGACACCCAAGGGTATTCGAATATAAGCAGACTTTTACAATAGAAGTGATGAGGTCAATATATATTTTTTTTTATATTAACATTCGAAACGTTTACGTAACATGTTATGTCCCACTAATATATATATATATATATATATATCTATATATATATATATATATATATATATATATATCACACATAGCACATACACACATACACACACACACACACACACATATATATATATATACATATTATAATATATAATATAATATATTATATATATATATATATAGAGAGAGAGAGAGAGAGAAGAATAGTTTTAATAGCAACGAACGGGATTTCTAATACCAAAGAATGAAAAAAATATTAAAGAAAGAAAAAAAATAAGTACTTTCAACTGAAGATTAACAACCTCCAGTTTCGTATTCCCTCTTCAATAAATCATCAAGAATCGATAAATCTTCTCCTTTGTCTGAGAAGGATGATAACGACCATAAAGACCCGAATTCATCT
>NC_087200.1:141691584-141696584 GCF_015104395.2 Macrobrachium nipponense | reverse complement strand
CTTCCGCTCAGTGAAGCTTACAAGCATGTATTCATATCATACGTACGATCGTAGGAAGTATTCCAAAGCAACGATTCAGTCTCAAAATACATCCAAATTAGAAACGTGAAGAAAAGGGATCTCATGTAATATTGTGGCCTATCTCCTGCCATGAATCACTGCATAGGCGGTGGAGGCGAACAGCTGTTGGAATGAAAAAGAAAACCGTGATTTACAAACTTGTCTCTTGCTTAGGCAGCGAAGGAAAAGGTTAGGCTTATCAGTACTGTGCAGCTGAGGCCTCCTTTATCTCTTGTCATCTCCGACGGAAATCGCATTTATTTTCGGGCCAATAAAGAAACTGCGTCGACTCGAATGAGAGAGAGAGAGAGAGAGAGAGAGAGAGAGAGAGAGAGAGAGAGAGAGAGAGAGAGAGAGAGATTAACGAATTTCCATAAATATTCAGTGTGCTAACATCAAACCTTCCGTGAATGTGATAATACCATTCAGGATGTGTATTCAAACCAACCAGCTCGTTGAGCAAAATTCAAAGAAAATGATTTCTTCATTATACAGTCATTAACAATGATGTCCGTCTCTACCCAAAGCTTTGTCGGCAGCAACCTGCTTAAAAACACTACGAAGTTGGCAACATGTATGGCACTTTGAGGATGAAGCTGCATTTTAACTCAGACAGGTAAACTTCTTTAATGCCTAATAAGTTCAGGTGCGAACTGTTTCGTGAAGTGTTAGAGAATTATAGATTGGTTATTTTAGCCAAACTTACCCCTTTTCTATTTAGTACGTACTACTGTAGAGTTGAGAAATATAAAAATGTATGCGCATCTGATAGAATACAAAATCAGAAATGATAAATGTCAATGCATATACATACGTCGATATTCCTTAAGTGACACGAAAACATCATACACCTGCGAAAGAACATGAGACACTGACTGTCCCATTTCATGCATTTTCCAATTAAAGAAATATCATGTTCTCAATGTGTGAATTTGGATACGTTGAATATCAAAAAAATTAAGAATTTTAAAAAAGATCAGTCATCATCATTACCGCCATTATTATGCTTTCGCTGGCTGAAATAACTGGCTCATAAAATTATATCTGTGGTAGATAATAATTTACTCTTTTAACCACTGGATGCTTAATGGGTAAAAATATTGAAAAGTTTATCTGAAAAACTCATAAATGATTATTACAGCCAAAAATCTAGTCTATAATTAAATTATTTGCCCACTCCTTGACGGCAACATTTCATTATAACTGATATATAGCAAAAGTAATAATAGACTTAACAATAACATTAATAAATCTTGGCTAATCAAAAACTAATAATATCTGTAATCTGATATATTCCTCAGTTCATGACACGACTTTGACATTTCCCATTTGATAATATTAATTTATAACGCCGTGAATACTTTACAGAGAAATAATATAAATAAATAGAAGTAATATATATAAAAGTTCAAATTCAGACCTCCGTACGATACCGCTAGAAAATCTAAAATTATAACAATATAATATCAATAATAAGTTTTGACACCAACCAAAGGATAAAAAACCAAAATCCATCTATACTAGGAAAGTTGAAAAAAACAACATCCGAGGAAAAACACTGACGTCAGTCTCAAACCAGGACCTTCTAAAAAGTCTTTTAATTTGGAAACCTGGTGATTGGGCCGGGCCAATAGCCCATTACATCGTGGGCGATCTCCGCATTACCCTCACGATTCTGTCATTGAATTTCCAGTTTTACAATTTCATCTCTTCGGTGGCCGGGGCTCACCTGGGCACCCAGCACGAAATTGGCGGCATCCCGGTACTCTTATGACAGTATTTGTCGAGATTTAAACCGAATGGCTAAAACAGTGAGGTTACGGGGGACTTTTTCTTTTACCGTGGCTTTAAATGACTATTTTCTGACGTCTTTTTGCATCTTGATAACCATTCTCCCGAAGCAGTAAGTAGTTGGCTGCAATAATGAAAATGTCAGAGTCATCATCAGCCAAAGATCGGCGACTGCGCGGGCAGATTCCAATACTTTCCAGCCGATTAAACTATCATTTGCTGGAACGTTTGATTCAAATAAAAGTATGACTAACTAGTGATATAAAGTTTGTATTACATAACGTTCTAAGATCGAATTAATCCACTGATCATTGTTCTACAACAGTATTTACGAGTGTTATCATAGGTTAGGCCTGTAACGTGTATGCTAAGTTCTCTAAGTGAAAATATATGGTAAATTTCTGATTCTCCAATAACGAAAATGTGGTCATTACTAAACTTATTAGACGGATACTTTTTTTCCAGAAAGATCAACTGGGACCGAGTGACAGCAGGAACGTCAGTAGGTCGCGTCAAAACAAGTCCAAAAACAATGACTAAGTGACAGCGCCTTTACTCTTAAAATGATTTGTTTTAAACTCAGAAAAGATCGCTCACCTGGACGAAAGACGATGAAGATTTGTGTATTACCGTAAGGGACTGTGATTAAGTAGACAGACAGACGCGCATCTTTTATATATATGTATGTGTGTGTGTTGGGGGGGGGGGTGTTAACTTTAGTTTCTTTTTTGTTCTGCATTAATTGTGAAATTGCGAAAATAATTTGTATATACGGAAAATACTAGTATGATACGATGAGAGAGAGAGAGAGAGAGAGAGAGAGAGAGAGAGAGAGAGAGAGAGAGAGAGAGAGAGAGAGATTCCGTCAGCATAAAAAATTAACGTAGAAGTTCGGAATAACTATTATGATGCCAAATTAATAATGAGAAAATAGAAAAAAAATCAGCAATGAACAGTTGCTCCTAATCAAAAGCCAGCGTCCAGTAGGATGCACCAAATGTCCCCAACAATCGTCGAAGAAAACGAGTTTTTATTAAAGCATGTCCAATTTGTGCTTTACTTCGAGACAGATCTTCATGCCACTGGTATCGAATGCTGTCACACTGGTTTTTGGCATATGTCATTTGTAGCCTATTTATTCATTCATTTACAAGAAATTGCTTTACTCCTCTTGAAGTGCATGATTGGATTGAACGAGTGCCATAAGCTGCTATGGAAATAATAAGCGTGTGTGGAATGAATGATTGGTTCGTGATAAATGATCATAAATAGTTATGTATTTTTGACACTTTGTGAATAAATGTTTTGTATATATTGTTATTAACAAATTATGATGTTTATATATAATTTTCATCGTAGCTGACCGTAGAGTTGTAAGGTTCGTTTACAAGGTGAAATCAGCCACTACCGCATTGTGAATAAGTTTCGTGATACGAACGAAGTTAGTTTAAATTTTCCTTCCTATAGGTAAAATGAAAATTATATTTAAATAAATTAGTAACGCTCAAAACGTTCTGAGAATCGTTCACGGACAAAATACGGTTTATTCAAGACAATAATCCTTTTTTTCATTACCCCAATTTTTGCGAGACTTAATTCAACATTTCTTGACTATAGCAACTTCAATAATTATAAAAAAATCTTAATGTTAAAATGTTACACAATAACATGAATAACGCATTAGAGGAAAAAAAATCGGTGACTAAGTAATCATGGTGCAATACAAACTAAAACAGCTGGGAGTTTTCGAAAGTCTCCCAAGCTCCAATCTCTTTGGTTCGAGAAGAGAGATGACGGGGTCTGGAGAGCTCCCAGTTGTTTTGTTTTGAAGTCAAACCTTTTCTATTACAATATAAATACGAAAGCGTGGATTTTTTCATCCAGTAGTAACAGTATTCATGACTCGGAATACGGTGTTTAGTATTCATAACAAATTTCAACCTCCCACCGGGATCGAACCCCAGTATGTCGAGAGCGAGAAAAGGGGCTACCAACTGAGGCACTCATTACGTATTTATCTCCAATAATAATACTATAATAATATTAAAAGATATTAATGAAAATCTAGTGACCAAATATCAAAGATAAGTAAAGGCAATTAGGACAAAAGCCGCACCGATCAAAGCAGTTTGATGGACGTTTACAAGTCAACATACTATGCCTGACGCATGCGCAGAGCTGCAGTTACGTCCAGCGGATAATTAATTTGCTCGTCCATGACCATTTTCCATGAATTCTGAACCTCAACAGACAGATGAGTAGCGTGTATTGGTCGTATTCAACTAATAAACGTCGGGAATATTTTTAAGGTGTTCTTAAATGAGATGAGACGATAGCAGAGAGCTTTATGAAGGTGTAATGAGACTACACCCTTTTGCACTTAATGATTTGGTTTTTCCTTAGAAGAAGATAAGAGCACAAGGCTACGAAGACGGTACTCTTCTATAGCACAGATGAAAGGTAGCGTCTGGTGTCTTCACGAAGTAGTTTCACAGGTAAAACCTCACAAAACACAAACAGGTGAAATAATAAAAAAGATTACACTGGAGAAACAAGATACATCAGGATACGATGCATGATCAACGCTAAAAGTTATACAAATATAAAACTGCTCGGAACGAAAAATAAAAACCTGAAGTGACAGTCTCCACGCCGAGAAAAAATTGCCATAATTAAGTCAGTCAGGCCTTTGGGATTTAAAAAAAAATTATTTAGTCTAGATTAATCACGACTGCCACATTCAATATCGGCTCATAAGACAAGAAAAATCCATACAAAAGCAGACACGTTTAACGTAAACGCCTAGAAATAAATATAACAATTAATTCACATACGCCCAACAAAAGACCTGACCTCCCAAATTTTGGACACCTATACTGAACAGTCGCTGTCATCTCAAAATCAAAGCCAAAAACGGAATTCTTGCTTACGATAAGGAAATACTGACAGCATTAATACAAGATTTCCATAGTTACTTACTTGGCTAAGCTGATCCATAAAATCCTAAATAGGCAGGTAGCATTTACAGGAAACAAGATAATTTGGCAGCACGCATACCTCATTTAATACTAACCGCCGTGGGAATAGATTTTATCCACCGACACCCCGGGTTACTTATCGGAATCCTAAAAGAAAATCTTGCACGCTGC
>NC_087200.1:141681186-141691084 GCF_015104395.2 Macrobrachium nipponense | reverse complement strand
TGTTCATTACCTTCAGGGTGACACGAGCCTTCGTCTCTTTGACGTTGTCGTACTCCAGCTTACAGTCGTCTGTAGCGAAGCATAAAGAAGAAAGCGAAGAGGAGACGTCAATCGAGGAGTGCCAGTTTTCCTTCCATACTGCTCAGGATCCTTGGACTCTCAGTTCATAATGAATTCATTTCGGAGGCTCTACGGTCGATTTGTGAGTACCAGCTCCTGTGTATATATATATATATATATATATATATATATATATATATATATATATATATATATATATATATATATATGTGTGTGTGTGTGTGTGTGTGTATGTGTGTGTGTGTGTGTGTATATATATATATTTTGTGAGTGTTTGTGCAAAAAACTCTAAATGGGCCGGCAGTCTAGTATTCTTTTCAAGGCCAAGCCCTAAGAAAACAAAGAAAGGGAAGGAAGGAGAAAGGGTGAGGTTCAACCGTCAGCTGAGTGATAGGTTTCTCTTTTCTTAAAGGAAGGCAAGTTACAGAGGTTAAGAAAACAGACGCAGCAAATGAATCCCAAAGGTTGGAAATGGACGGAAGAATATCACACAGCCGGTAATATGGGATATGATTTTTATTATGTATGGCGTTTCAACACTAGAGGCCATTCTTGTTTTGTTCTTACCTTTGGTAGTTACCAATGAGTTTTACGTAAAAACAGACGTAATGGATACCTATTCATGCACGCCTTTGCCTGTTTTCTAACAAGATTCTTTTAGCTGGCTCTTTTTTTTTTCACACGAAGGAAGCGATAGACCTCTCTCATTAAGGAGGAAATGGTGCTCTGAGATTCAGAGGAACTTGAATGACGTTATGACTGATGACATCACTACTCTCTCTCTCTCTCTCTCTCTCTCTCTCTCTCGGGATAGATGCTGTTATACTGGGAAGGTTTTGACAAAGATCTTTCTTTTTTTCATAATAAAATGTTAAATTTTCAGCATGGTTGTCCAAGGTTCGTTTTACCTTAGTTTATAGAATTGGCCATACTCTCTCTCTCTCTCTCTCTCTCTCTCTCTCTCTCTCTCTCTCTCTCTCTCTCTCTCAGCACTTTTTGTTCTAGCACTAGATAGTTGTAATCTCGTTAGCCGCGTTGCCATGCCTGACTCCGCTATGCATCAGGGTGTTCTGTCATCATGTCTAAATTTGGCTTTCATATCGTGCTTCCCCTGACCTTATATTCACACCACACCTTTTTGGCACCTGGAACCTTTCTTCTTTTCTTTCATAGCGCTCGAAATGAACTTCAAGCATTGCTGCGTTTTCTGTCACCTTAAATGGATGTTGTCATGTATTCGGAGTACGCTGTAACTAAAAAATCTCTACTACTACCCGACAGACACCTCCCGTAGGGGGGATTGTCCTAAGTGCACCTCGCTCGTTGGACTGTAGGCACGACTTCATGTTCTTTGCAGCGTCCCTTCAGTCCCTAGCTGCAACCCCTTTCATTCCTTTTATGTACCTCCGTTCATATTCTCTCTCTTCTATCTTGCTATCCACCCTCTCCTAACACTGGTTTCATAAAGCAACTGCTTTGAGGTTTTCCTCCATTACACCTTTCAATCCTCTCCACTCCCAGTTTCCTTTTCTGCGCTGAATATCGCCAAAGGTCCCAGCTCTCGACCTTTGGCCTGAATTCTATATTCCATTTCCGACAGACATATATTGTCAAGGGAGTTAGTTTCCTCTCCCCCAGAACCGTTTTGCTACGTTAACAACTCCATAGGGTTTTTGTCCTTCCTTTTAAATGCTTATGGTTGTTTAGATACGCTTGTTTATACCGTTATGTGTATGTTATGGCGGGGAACGAAAATGATAGCATTAGGCCCTGACGCTTTTTTAATAAGCATTTATTATCATTTTTCTGTGAATATAAGACTTGGATCTTGCTTGATATTTTCATTATAGCGAAGTTTTTAAAAGCACCGTAATTACATGTTTGATCGCATTGTTTGCGCAGAGATGAACATTTGGCGTGCGCGTGTTACCTTGCCAACCTCACCAATGACACAGTTGTATATGGCGGATGCGCTTTTATAAATGTGAATTTAGTCAGACTGTTTCTGCATACTCATATACGCTATTGATTAATTAACCTTATTTAACCTGGCGTATCGTATTATACTAATCGGAATTGCCTGTAATTTGGGATTAACGAGAATAGATTAACGTTTGGAGAAGAATGTTACTTGTTAGAGGCAGGATAGAGTGAGAAATGGTACCGTAGATGGAGATGGCAAATTAGACATGTACGTAGCGCCACTCTTCTTCTTCCCCACCGTTATCCTTACATTAAGGGGTTGGTTGCTTGATGTGCCCTCTCCACTGCCTTCTATCAACGGCATCATCCTCCACCAAACCTCTTCTTTCCATATCTTCCTTCACTTTATCTCGCCATCTAATTCTCTGTCTCCCTCTCGATCTTCTTCCTCTAACAGGTTCCTTCCAAGCCCTCTTCACTCCCTCCTCATCATCCATCCTCAACTCATACCGATGCCACTTCAGTCGTGACTCTTATTACCTCTGTGATCTTTACTAAGCCTGCCTGCCCTTCTTCTTATTTCGTCATTTTCCAATCTCTCAGGCAACGATATTCCCAAAATCCACCTCAGCATTTCTCATCTTTGTTCTCTCAAGCTTTACCTCCTCTTTTCTTCTTAGAGACCATGTTTTCGATCCATTCATTAACACTGGTCTTATCACTATGCTGTAGATCTTGACTTTTAGCTTGATTGAGATTTTCTTATCACATAATACTCTTCTTGATGTCATCATCCCTTTGCAATATATTTCCATTTCTATCCTTGATAAGACCCAATTTACCGACATCCTGTCTCTGCCTTTTCCTTAAGTTGGAAATTGTATAGATATCCTTTTCTCCTTCACTTTTTCCTAGTCTTTCATTTAACTGCTCTGTCGCCCTTCCAATAGTCATACCTACCCTCCCTCTTGCATCGCTTTCCTCTTCTTTGTACCATTCCTCTGCACTCTGTGCATGCCTTACTTTCCAGTCCTTAAATGCTTTCGATTTTCTTTTAATCTATTTTTGCACTTCTCCGCACCACTTTAAGGGTAAAAATATGTGCTATCCTGTCCACATTAGGAAACATTTTTGCAAACAAAGTTTACAAACACTTTTTACCACATATTTTTTTCCCATCCAGAATGGAAAACATTTAGTGTTTCTTTGTATATATGTATATATACACATCAACAATGTATATATGTATATTATATATATATATAAATAAATAAATAAATATATATATATATATTATATATATGTATATATATACATACACACATATATGTATATGTGTATATATGTATTTTCAATTTCGCCAGAAGCAAGTGAGCATGACAGGCTCCTTTTTCTAAAGCCTTCCTCACGATCTCTATTTCTTTTTCTTATCCCTCCTCGAGTGCATTAAAATAGCCAAGTAAATACAACGGCTACTGCACCAACAAGCATCCTGACGACAACTGAGGTCTGGACAGGAAACATTGTATGCAAAGTGTTTCCTAGTGTGGACAGGCCTAGTTTAATTAGGCTTGTCTGAGCGCCAGAAGATTTTGAAGACTCAGGCCTACTTGAATGAGAACTATGAGACAGGAGGCTGGTGATGGGTTGAGATTTGTGGAGGGGATGAAGGACATGAAGGACAAGAATTTCACAAATGCCCTTTGGAGGTCATACAGTTTATTCGGTGTAAAATTTAAAATTTATGTTGATCTGCAAAAAAATTGTGGAAATGTAAAATAATAGTTTGTAAATTGTAAATTTGGAAGAAAACTAGCTTCCCCCTCCTTGATGCAAAAACACCAGGGTTGCCGTTTTGAGGAATTTCGTCTACTAGTGTGACTTTCTGGTGACATCTGGCAACCCTCCGTGGCTTTTCCGACCACAGGCCGTGGCACAGAGGAATAAAATTCTTCGCTTTGCTGTTTTATGTTTTTATTATGAAAATAAAGTTATGAAATATATCCTGCTTATTTATAGAAATGAATTTTATTGAAATCCTTTTTTTTTTCTTCGTCAAAAATACTTTGTTAAGCTAGTGACGTGTAGTTTTTTTTTACGTCACGGGATGATTCTATATCGGAAAATTCGCATTCTAACCATTAAATCATAAATAACGTGAAAAAATTAGAAGACCTGCTTATGGTAACACTGCTAAAAGCCAATGTTGTGAAGAAAATACGGCATCGCTGAAAAACACCACTTTATCTGACATACAGCCCCCTCCCCTCAGCAAGAACTCTAGAGAAAGTGTCATTATCCTCCTCATCAAGCACTTGGAGAGGAGAAGACTTCTAGTAAATCCCCCAAGGTTGGATCACTTAACCAGGAAGTGCCACGCAATGAAGGGAAATATATAGTGATTATTACAGAATTGCTGGGTTGCTTGCCCATCTAAAATCCGTAGATACTTGTCCTCAAATGCAAAAATGCACTATCCCATATCTTTGGCCTAATTACTCGAACCTCGTTCAAGAGCTGATTCCTTACCATATATATACCGTCGAGTGCATGCAGTTTTTACAGTCATTTGTCACTTGCCATGTTTTGACAAACGATTCATGATTTCTCTTACCCATTCCTTAGAAATGATTGCCTCCACCAAAGATATTTTACACACTCTGGTCAGTCCGTCAGTAACACAGATGCAGAGGAATATGTTTTCTTTGCCAATTTCTGATTTGGGTGACGCATGCGTTTATGTGTACCAGAAATGAATTTGTGTATTTATCATAATGTGTAAGGTATTCACTTATTTCTTAAGGGAGAGCATTTGCACACAGTAATTATTAACTGGCCAGGGGTTTAGATCTCCTTTCTTAGACATTGATAGAAGGATAGTTTTGTTAATGCGAACGAATCATTAATCATTCAGGCATATTGTTGATGATGGTATTATTCAATGAAACTGATAATTCCTTCTTGATTAACACCTCTAACACTGCATTTTGTGATATCATCATTAGTCTTACTTAGGCACTTGCAGCTTTCTATTATTGTCTAAAAAAATGTTCTTCATTTCCTTCATCAGTCGATTTAGTTTTGAAGCTGTATATCATGTAACTCCGTCATCACCTCCAATGAAAATGCAAATCCAAAATGTCTTCATCATGTTCTCATTTGCTTTCCCTTAGTATTTAAGTTATATTTAAATGTGTTTCTCTTCTATATTACGTTTTTTTCTACCTTTAGACTTATTTATTTGAATACCCCACTGTAGTTTATGCTCTCGTGCATACTTTTTTACTTTTGAATTCCAATTTCTTGGCTGTTGTTCTGTGTTGATGTAAAGCTTGCCAAGTGCTTTGTTTAAATTGTTTATGATTTGTACTGCTCTCTCTCTCTCTCTCTCTCTCTCTCTCTCTCTCTCTCTCTCCTCTCTCTCTCTCTCTCTCTCTTTTATCGTTCCCAATGATCTCAAGACACATGGGGTTAATTACCATCTTTGGTTAACTACAAATTTAAATATTGGCACAGTTTACTATTCACTAACACTCCTCCCTCTTCCCCAGCCTCTGCTTTCTGCTTGCTCCTCATGTACGAAGTATTCGGAACATTGATCTCTCTCTCTCTCTCTCTCTCTCTCTCTCTCTCTCTCTCTCTCTCTCTCTCAAATACTAAGGCTTTAAGTCGTGTTTGCCGCCGGCAGTGAATTGGTATTTGAGAAATTATTTTTCAAGATCTTATGCTTTTATTATATAAACAAGAGCATATTTTCTTATTGGAACGAAAAATGTCTCATTAAATTGTGAGTTATCTAAAAATTATGTTTTTGCCACGAATTAAAGCTAGGATGAACCACTTATCATAAAGATTTCACAGTAATATGCACACTTTGGGAAGACTTAGAAATAGGATGGGATTTATTCTATTCAGCAATTTGGTATGAGACATAGAACCCTAGCCACCCTGTTGAGCAGTTCACAGTCACCTATATAGTGTCTCTCTCTCGGTCTCTCGATCTCGGTCTCTCTATCTAAACTCTCTTCTCTCTCTCTCAATCTCTAGTGGCCTAGTAACTGTTCTCGCTAGCTGGGTTCTTGCTCTGGACATCAAACAAAATAAGAAAAGTGGGTGTTAATTGCTAGAGGTAAAAATTTTTGAGACACGGGATATGATTCAAAGTGTTCGAGATCTTCAATTATTTATTTTTTTATTTTACTCCTATCCTAACTTTATACAGGAATTTATGCACAAATACCACATAGTCACACACACATTTACACATATATATATTAATTATGGATATATATAATATATATAATCTTAAAATATATAGTCTAGAAAGAGGAAGAAGAGAACGCTACATGATAATTCAGGCATGGCAAACAGATAGAAGGAATAACAGAAAAATATCATGGAACTAAAAATATCAGAAAGAGCAAGCAGAGGTAGATTAATAGTGCCCAAAACTATACCAGGAAAAATAAGGAAAGCACACAGGACATTAATCCACTACGCACCAGCATCGATAATGCAAACGCTCTATTCAATGCGTTTGCCAGCTCATCTGAGGAATATATCAGGAGTGAGCGTAGATGTGTTTTTAAGAATAAGCTCGACAAATATCTAAACTGCATCCCAGACATCCAAATGATTGGAAGATGCAAAAGAAATATACCGAAGATTGTACTAGCAACTCTCTGGTAAGACATTAGAGGCGCCTCACACTGAGGGACTGGGGCGCAACCCGAACGAAACTGTAAGTCTGTAAGGTAAGGTAAGGTTTTCTCAAAATAC
This sequence comes from Macrobrachium nipponense, assembly GCF_015104395.2. NCBI lineage: Eukaryota > Metazoa > Arthropoda > Malacostraca > Decapoda > Palaemonidae > Macrobrachium > Macrobrachium nipponense. The sequence goes on along the minus strand of NC_087200.1, from coordinate 141,684,301 downwards.
TAAGGCTTTAGTCGTGTTTTGGTTTTGCCCGCCCGGCAGTGAATTGGTATTTGAGAAATTATTTTTTCAAAGATCTTATGCTTTTATTATATAACAAGAGCATATTCTATTGGAACGAAAAATGTCTCATTAAATTTGTGAGTTATCTTAAAAAATTATGTTTTTGCCACGAATTAAAGCTAGGATGAACCACTTATCATAAAAGATTTCACAGTAATATGCACACTTTGGGAAGACTTAGAAATAGGATGGGATATTCTATTCAGCATTTGGTATGTACATAGAACCCTAGCCACCACGTGTTGAGCAGTTCACAGTCACTATTATTAGTCTCTCTCTCTCTCTCTCTCTCTCTCTCTCTCTCTCATAGTGGCCTAGTAACTGTTCTCGCCAGGCTTTTTCTAACTTTGCTCTGGACATCAAACAAAATAATGGGAGTGGTGTTGGTTGCTAGACAGGTAAACATTTTTTAGACACGGGATTGTCTGATCAAAGGTGTTCGAGATTCTCAATTATTTATTTTTTTATTTTACGTCCTGATAATCCTAACTTTAATACATAATTTAATACACATACACACATAAATTCACACACACACACACACACACACACACACACACACACACACAAACACTATATATATATATATATATATATATATATATATATTATATATACTAACTATATATATATATATATTACAAAAAAAATTTATGCATACGTATAACATATTACTTCCACTGATGACCCCAACAAGTTTCCAAAGAGGCAAGTCTACTTACAGGCTTCCAGTGGCCCGTCTGCCTCAGTCTTCAAGGAACCAAGATGAAGATAGAGGCAGGCTAGCCTTTGAAAACTTGGAAATAAAGCCTCCCGGTTTGGAAACTTACTTGTCATTGAAATCCTTGTATTTCTGTAATATATATATATATATATATATATATATATATATATATATATATATATATATATATATATATATATATATATATAGCTTTTAATCTGAGTTACAGAAGTTAGTTGAGATCATTTTTCTTTTGTTCATGTATAAAATTTCTGTTTAAGATACAATGCATTGCTACCATCAGACAATTCATTTGTATTTCATTTTAAAATTTTACATACTTGTTTATTTGTAAAAAAAATTTTTATTCTAATAAATGACCTTTCTTTATCTCCTATTACCTTCTCTTACCTCATTCAGATAAACATTTATTGTTTGGAACTTGAATTTCAGTTATTGACCCCGTGGGGTTGTTCCATATGATTGGGGTTCATCTCCTGAATAATAATAATAATAATAATAATAATAATAATAATAATAATAATAATAATAATAATAATAATAATAATTTTTATTGCTGGTATTGATAAGATAAAATTTGCTCATATCTACTCATGAATAAATTTTAAAAATTTTTCTAGTTCCTTGTTCCCAATATTCAGTATTCAGCTGCATTGCTAGAATCTCTCTCTCTCTCTCTCTCTCTCTCTCTCTCTCTCTCTCTCTCTCTCTCTCTCTATGTGGACCGAGCTAAGAAAAGCAAGCTGTCGCCGTAACTTTGTCATAGCCATCTGGCTATATCTATGTTACAACGAGTCCCCATTTCTCCATTTTCAGTGCTTTATCTTATGTTTTATAGTCCTGTCGGAATCGTCTTCGATGCCCTTTTGGAAAATATATAAAAGTATAGTTGTGCGATATAAATCTGGTGAAAAGAAAGACAAGAGTTTTATTTTAGGTTAAGGTAGAAACTGAAAGAATAAAGGACCCAGGAAATGACTTTGTCTTCATTTACATGTAAAGATTTTCAAGTCCTGAGGGCCAATGAATCTAATTAAAGTTAGCTAAAGAATGAACTAAACTAAGTTTCTCGCATGAGTTTTTTCCACGACTGCCATTGCATTCCAAGATGTCATTTGTTTCCTTTAAGACTCCTCAGAGGATTTTCTGTGGATTTTTGGTACGCTAGTTGATTACCTTTAATCAATGAAACATTGCTGTCAACACCTTGAATTCCCTTTTTTATAGAACTGGGACAATATAGGGCCAACGTTAAGGAGTGCAATAAGATATCATAAAAAGAAGCACTGAGAATATCATCACAATGCATCAAATATTTGCATTCCACCAGAGGGAACATTCATGATAATCTTTTGAGAAAAAAGAAAATACTGGCAGTTCTGAATACAGTAACAGCCATTTTCCTTGTTTGATGAACGAAAGATCTATGAAGTTACGATTTCATGTAGGTATCAGTCTCCTAGTGTCTCTGATCGACTACCATTCCTCTTTATCATTCCTCCTTAATATAACAACTCTTGCGTGGATGAAATTCCCTCCCCGCCCCTCCCTCCCTCCCCCCCTCCCTTCCCATCCAAGACACTCCTTTCATTCCCTCCCCACAGACACTTTGACCCCTGAATAGCCCGATGCCCCTTGACACCGGGCAGCGTCGGAACCTTCTTCAGGACGCAGAACACGGGGCCCTCCTGATAACCCGGTCGTGATTGCTGTGCGGTCGTGAGGGCGTCTCGCTGTGAATCAGCGTTCGATGATAGAGGCTCTTGCCTTCTTAAATTCGCAAGTGGGTCATTGCAGCTTGAAGACGCTGTCGGTAAAGTCGGGTTTTCTTTAATGCCTGGCCACCAAAAGGGTGGTTGCACCCATTGTTTTTATCTGATCACATTCCTGTCTCTCAGTTTAGGCATAGACGTTATGTGTTTTACTTAAGAAAGTGCCGATTATTTTTCTTTCTGTGGCGACTGGCAATATGCGTATTTAGGTTGTCTTTCAATAGGAATTCATTTCCGTTGCTTTTGAGGTCTGTGGAGTCAAAGGTCAAAGTTAAAATTAATGTTTTACGTGATAAGTGGGCTATGTGAGTTTTCTTGCGCCTCAGTACCTAAAGATATAGCTAACGATTTTAATTATTTTCCATTATGTTCTTTTGCTCCTCCTGTATTTACTGGCCACGTTAATGACTTTACTTGCAATGTTAAACTTTCGAATTGCCATTTTGATTAGTTTTGTTTCTATATTAGTATGTATATAATCAAGCGAATTCTTAAATTGTTTATAAGTCCTCATTGTTGAAATGAGAAAGGGAATTTG
>NC_087200.1:141671186-141673686 GCF_015104395.2 Macrobrachium nipponense | reverse complement strand
CAGGCTTTTCATCCCCTAAAAGAAATTAACGGATCAACTATAAAAATCAAACAAAGTTCATTCAATTTTTTTATCTTATTTTCCACTTTAATTCAATGCTTGTCGCTCCTACACATGCATATTATCACTTTCGTGAAACTTTCTGTTTGATTTTTATATTTGATCCTTTTAATTCTTTTAGTTGATTTGTAGTTATAGATTATACTGATCATTTGTTTTATATTTACGCCTTTGCATAAATATTTAGTTGTTTATTAATTCATATACCCTTTTTTGAGTAAAGGAGTTTAGGTGTCAATTCAAAATACTATAATAGAGCATATTACGTTGGACGTTTAAATTAATTTTGAATACATTATTGTATAGTCACAATGAAAGTAAAGGATAAAATGAGGGACGATTAAAAATACAAATTTATCTTTTTATCAAGAGAATGTCAATGGGATTCCCATGTGGTGCGTTCTTTAAATGCTTAGAATCTCTCACAATTACTTTTAAAGTCGGAGAAACTAAATTTTTATAGCAACTGAAATTGGGAGTTAGATTCTGATTAGTGTGTTTTCAAAATTATATTAAGAACTTTTAGAAATTCCGCCCGAAAAATAGAAAAATTTAATTGTTCCAACTGCTCCTTTTCAGGAGGAGGAAGCCTTCCAGTTCTGAGGAAATATTTAAAGTTGAGATTGCTATAGCCACACCGTTTGCTATGCAACTCCCTTCCAAAGTCAACAGAAACACGATGTATTTATTAGGAAACGAACGTAAATCTCCCTCAGCTTCACTAAGGATCGAGCACGGGACGCTGATACCACTTGGATCAAGCCTTGCAAAAATAATTAAATATTGAAAAATAATTGTGACATGATTCTTTCCAAGACAATTTTGTTGTTTTGACTTTCTCGCTTGAATATACCCTTGGTGGGCGGGCGAAAAATTGATGTCACGATTGTAAAGATTAATTCGAGGTTTATAATGATGAATTATATATTTGCATATCAAATCGAGTATTGCTTACAAAGCTGCTCCTCGTTGTATATTCTTATTGTTGTCACATAGGAGGATACAGAATATACCTCAAGTGAAGAATTGCTTGTCAGTCAGCTTTAATTTTGTTTACTTTTATCGTGTTTATGGGTAATTTTATTTCGATTTTCCGATGATTAGTTTTTCGAAGCATTTAATTTTATGCTCGGTCGTGGTAGATGGTTTTTAGATCTTAACGAAGAGTAACTGGAAATATAGATTATGAAATTTTGTTGTCAACATTTTTGTCTTTTACATAAAAACTGGAGAAGTTGAGGTACTATATAGTTATAATATGAATAATAATTGATAATGATTATAATAAATTTGTCCTGGAAGGTTAAGGGAATTCAAGCTGTAGAAGTGGTGATCTGAAAAATGCTTTGCGATAAATAATGTAGGTCAACATACGTATTTACAACACTTTATTTTTTGTATGAACTTATGATCAATTTTCAAGTTGATGCTTAGCAAATTTCAGTTATGCTTTTTTAAGTGTTCGTGACTTTATGTATAGTATCGTCAACTGATTATGAATAAAATTCTTATTTTATTTTGATCAGTAGCTAATTATATTTGTTCTAACCGGATGCTGTAATGGCAGTTACCGACAGCTAGTTGTTAATGAAACATTATGAATGATTTGTGACGGTGTATGAATGGTGAACGTATGATTGCATTTGTAAGTGATCAAGGGCAAAATTTGATTATATGAATGTGTTTAAGAACTATGGACAGGTGAAGTAAGATAGAAAGGTGGCACTTTTCAAGCATGAACAACGGAATATTGATTTAATTAATAAATGATTTTGTACCGAGCCGGGGAGTCTCTTCCTGCCTGTTGACTGCGTCCGCCACAGTTAAGATCCACAAATTATTAGGACCTCGAGACGGTTGACAAGATGGCGTATCTGGACTCATCAGGAGGCATATAAATAAACGGATTAGACCATCTAGGGATCTGGCTGTAAAATCTCGGATCTTTCTTTGCTGAGTCAGCTTCTTCCTTGTCGGGCATTTATGGAGGTTAGAAAGTGGGTGGGGGCATATAACGTTACAGCCTGTTTGATGACAGTAACTTTTTCTTCTTCTTTTTTTTATTAGCCATTGTTATTGAGGATTGGGTAAGTTGTTCCTGAACTAAATGTATTATGATTAGTATTATTATTAGTTCTGGGAAGATTTTACTGAACGTATTAAAAAGTTGGGGAAAGCTGAAGTTGGAGAATCCCATTAGTTTGTAATAAGTTCTGGTAATCAAAACTGGTAGTACCCACTATAACCTAGATGTTATTTTTTCTTATTATTTTTACACCAGTTAATATTATTTTTGATTATCTTAGACATCAATCAACGCCAGATATTACGGAATTATTTAAGTGATGTAGTTACAATAAAAAACTGATTAGAATCTGATTGCGGTCGATTATTTTAATTTTTAATGAGCGACGTTTCTGCATTTCATGTTTGACGTCGA
>NC_087200.1:141656059-141670686 GCF_015104395.2 Macrobrachium nipponense | reverse complement strand
ATGCATGTATTGTGAGGAGAGAGATAATAAGTGCTTTCCATTTATTACTTATTATGATTTTTATGATGAATGTAAAGATACTTCCTGTCTAGGTAAACTATGAATTTGAATTAACATTGTAAGAAGTGATGTCACCCATTTTTTCTACGTAACTTCACTACTACTTCTCGATCTCGATAAAGCATATAAAACTTGTGAAAAAATCTATTTTTTTGTACATCTGAATTTTCAGTAACTTCACTGGCTTTGGGACATAGCCTATAATAGAACGTTTTTATGATAGTTTGTGGTCGCTTTATGATAGGTCATTTTCGTAAACTTTATATAAAACTATAGATAGTAAAAGAATTTCAATTAAAATTACGGATCGATATACACATATGAAATATTTATATCGTAGAATCTTTTATGATCAAACGTGCCTGAAAGCCATGTTATATTTAGGTCATTAAACGCTTCAAAAGTTTCAATAGAAATGAAAGGAATGAGTACTTGAACAGAATTTATTGGTCCAAGTTTTAAAATTCAGAGGCATGTTAAGGGCAATACACCAGACTGGTACAAATTCCGACCATGGTAACAACTGGGCACCAATTGGAAGTGTCTGAAGTGAATGATTGATTGATTCTGATTGATTTGCAAGAGGGATAGAGAGGGATGGGGTGGGGTGGGAGATGTGAAAATTGAATTGTGATTGGATGGAATGATCAAATGTATCGTTGTATGGGGAATGTCCCTGTCAGATGTTACTAAAATTGGGGTTACATTTTTAAAGATAAAGACGTATATTTATACATATATATATATATATATATATATATATATATATATATATATATATATATATACCGTCTCTATTTTTATATTATGACAAAAAATTTGTCTACAATAAGATTAAATTGACTAATATTTATATAAATAAATACGAACACACTGCAAAACTTGTTCATACATAAGCCCAAATTATTCTACTATACTAGTGGGAAGGTCACTCTATAATTTTGCAATGTAAGACTCAGATGCTACGCAGTAAAAAAAATTGGCAACTTTATGGAATGTGGATGGTGTTCTGCTAAGCGAATATCCCGCACTAATAATTGGGGCGCTGATACTTAAGTCATTTGAAAGTTCCCTGTTGAAATGACGGCTGTGGAAAATGGCCAAATGGGATATCTTCCGACGGACGATCTTGAGTATAATTACCTCAGTTGGAAGAAGGGAAACCAGCAATTCTAGATGACACAGAGGATGTTGTTATTCAATCATTAATTATGCCTGATCAATTTTATTTTATAAAGTACAGTTTTAAGGCACCCAGCGATTCGCATCAGGTCTACATACGTGCAGGACTGCAGGTATTTCTATGTGTCACAGAAAGACTTTGCTCAGCCGATTACAAAGACTGCACAGCTCATAAAATCTATATATATATATATATATATATATAGATATATATATATATATAATATATATATATATATATATATTATATATATATATATATATATATATATATATATATATATAATATACTTTTATTGTTATCGCTTATCAGAGAAAAAAATAATATTTACACCGACGTAAGAATTTTTTTTAACGTAAATATAAGATTTTCACCAGTGAATCCATTGAAATCTTTACTCTCTAGTATCTTTAGTTTCTGCCATAATATTTTCCCCCAAGGATTGATACCGTAGATCATAGGAACCGGCTGTTACTAATTAAAGGATTCAGATATACCATCGAAATTGCTACTTCAATCTGTATCCTTTGCTTTCGGATATCGGTTACAAATTCGGATCCATAAGTTTCGTGGGTTACATGTTGGAAGTCTCCTGAGGAGCAGGAAACCAAGTTTGCAGCATATTAGAGAGAGAGAGAGAGAGAGAGAGAGAGAGAGAGAGAGAGAGAGAGGGGCAAGTTGGATTATTTTGCAAATAACATCGGAAAATGTAATTTAGGGGAACTTAGTTTGGCATAAATGTTTTATGGAACGCATTATGAGTTTACAAATTTACACACATTATGTATTATTATATATATGTTTGTATATATATTATATATTTGTTATATATATTTATAAATAAATTATGCATATAGAGATATACACATACAGATATACATGTATGTAGTAATGTAAGTGTATGCATGTGTGAGCATGCTTGCATTTTTCCTCTAAGAATGGCTGACTCCAGTATTTTGGGATGTGGCTACTATAATCTCATGACCATCTTCTCTAGTCTGCTACCCACCACGGTCGACCTACTGTTAGAAGCATAAGCAATGCCCCAGTCAACAGATGCACAACAGATTTAAATAGAACTTGTCCAAATTGTTCCGGCTGCCGTGAGAATGGAAGCTTTGGTGAAAAAGTCTCAGCCACTGGAGATTTCAGGATCCGATATAATTCCTTCCCGATGTTTCTATATATAAAAACGATGCAGCTGCTGCAAATGAACGCCACATTATGCAATTAAGTTTTGATGATGTAAAATGGGCATTCTAGAGATGGCTGTTAAGTATAATGGGATCTTCAGAGACGTTGATATGGGTGTCTGTTAGTATCTAATTAACAGCGCCTGTGGATACTTGACATGAAACAAGATGGCGTCACTCAGGAAGATTTACAAGCAAATTCATCATATGCAATTGCAAAAAGTGTGGAATTTCTCTCTCTCTCTCTCTCTCTCTCTCTCTCTCTCTCTCTCTCTCTCTCTCTCTGCTATGGTTTTATTTAAGTATCACTATGAAAAACCTTTGAACAAAACAACAATCTCGTCTTAAATGATGCAGTGCGTCTGTCGCCTTCATGTCAGATCTAAACCGGGTTTTAAATGCCTTTAATAAATGGAGTTTCGACCATGAAAGGATAAAGCGGATATCATCCGCGGATGAGGGGGATTACAGTAATCCGTGCCAATCCTTTTGTGGCGCGACACGGGTACGCGTTTGTTGCAAGGGGCATTTGGTGCTTGGAAGACGCCCTGTCAAGTCTCAGAGAAAAATATGCTGTCTATTTCTTGCTCTCTGTGCTAGAGATTATATTTCTTGCTGATTCGCATCGCATAATGCTTGAATGTTTGAAATGGAGCTGAAATTATTCTGGGCCGTCTCGCTCCAATCATGATAGGGAACGGAATTTACAATTTTGTTTGGAGTTTCGTTTTGTTTTATTGTTCTTTGTGTTTGTCATGTTTATGTTTGTCAGTAAAAATTTTTTCAGGAACATTATATGTACGAATATAATGTAAGCACAAAATTATTTCGTTTTGCTTCTTGCATTTTCAACTAATCTTTATTTTGTTGGAATTATTCTGTATGAAAGATCTGTATGGAAGCTGAACAATTTTTTTTTTTACACACACGTCTATGTAGATGTATGAAGTGGTTAGTGTAGTGAAGTGAAATTTTCCGCGCTGGTGATTCATTCATGACTCACCGACTGAATTATGAATGTAGCAGTGATAGTTGTCCCGTCTTTTTACGGGACCACCCCTGCTAATGGAAGGCCGAATATTGAAAAACATATATTAGACTCTATGTACCAGCTTTTTTTTTTCTTTTTCAAGTAAACAGTTTCGTAATGGATATCCCATTTGGCCACTTTACAAATTGGCAAATAAATTTTAACCAAAAATGCCACGGATCTATTTATAAAATTGACTTTAATAAGGAACTGAACTTTTAATAGCTTTTGATTAGTTCTTTTTCCACCGAGTTATTTTATGAGATTATTATTGATAAATATGTTAATGATATGTATTTGGAAGCAAGCCCTTCTTAATCTGTAAATAATTTACTTCACAAGTGTGTTCCTCTTTGTAACAAGCTTGCATGATATCAGGGATGGTTGATATTCTTAGCGTCTATCTACTCTAAGTAACGAAAACCTGGAATTAAAGTTTTTCACTCTGTCTCATTCTTCATGTAAGCAATGTTTTGCGAATTGCAGTTTTTCCAAACACGTACGTAGGTCTTCGTCCATTGACGATGTGTTTGATCGCTTTATACATTCTTATTTGTTTATCGTTTTTTCCAAGTATATAATTCTTCAAGGAATGTAATAGTATTCTTTTTCTTGTACATCACATACACACATATGTATGCATGTATGTCTGTTTCTGTATATATATGTATATGTATGTATATATATATATATGTATATACATATATATATATGTATATATATACATGTATATATACACACATATATATACATATATGTACGTATATAAATTGATTTCTCTAATTTTTTTTATGATGAATATTCATCATTTTACAATGTTTGTCATCCCGGGATATTAACTGTAAATCAGTGAACCTTTAAAATCGAACCCGACTCCGGAGGTTGCTTAGCCGAGGCTTTTCATGTCTGTGAGTGTGTATATATGTGTGTATCATATTTGCACATATAATATACAGATGTCTTTTTTAACAGTGACCAAGCTGATTAAGGGCTTTTTTACCTACCTTAGTCTACCCGTCATATGAAAATTATTATCATTGCGTGTACTGTGTGCGTACATATTCACGCTGGTTGTCCTCCTTTGTACTGAGGTGCAATAAATAGATGCATTTATACTGCGAACCCTTCCTACAGACATTGTTGATTTGTATCTGCTGCATAATGTACCTGTATCCTGAGGCGCGAGTCATTTGATTGGCCAGGTATGGCCACAGGTAAACGAGATAAAATAAACTGCTGGAATAAAAGTGAAGGAATGTCCTATACAGAAGTCCTCTCGCGACCTATTAAGGGTATAAGATATTAACCTCGTCCGAGATCAGTCCGTGTACGAAGATGTTTATGGCCCATGGAATTGGTCCATTGGTGAAAAGATGGTAGTCGGGGTTACTGACGATTCTCTTTGTCATTTTTAGTTCGCTTCGTTACGCTCTTCACTACCTGAAATAGAATATAAACTAAATGTTCTTGGTAAAGATCTCAGGTATTTGTCTTCGTTCAGAGACTGTACATCAACGGACTCATTTGGAAGCCGAATGAAATGCGACTCGTATCGAACGTGTGTATCAGGGTTCGAGCGCTGTTGGCGTCTCTCAAGGGCTGGCGACCCCTCCTCTACGTCTCTATCTATGCAAATCCTCGTCACGACAACATGAAGCGACGAAATCTCTTTCGACATGACGTCCATATAGAGGGTGTCCCGCGGAGTCAGAAAATAATGTGGTGCTAAAAAAAGACTATAAGAGAGAGCGGAGGAAAAAGATACGATTTTGTTTGTGATCTGCTGCTTCTACGGGATAGGTCGACCGCCATATGTGGGATAAGACGGCGCAGAAGTGATACACTTTGAAGTTTTTATTTTTATAACCGTGATTTTTTAAAGTGAAATTATAGAAAGATCGTATCAACATTATGTATAGTTCAGTTTCATGGCAGAAGGGTGCCTCGTAGCGACCAGATTAAAGGCCTACATCAGAAGGCTGTAGTATATTTTATTCAAATTGTAGTCGTTTAACCTACTCAGTTTTTCTCTGCCCAATTTCTATTTCTTGCTTCCTGTAACTACTCGACAGTTAACCTTAATAAAACAGAAGTATAGAATATTCTCATTAGCCAGTGAGAGGCCTAGGGTTCGATTCTCTGCCAAGGGAGCGATTTGTAGGAGGTAGTACCTGGTAGTAAGTCTACCGTGTTCAGTCGCAGCTTATAATTTAGAACTGCGTTCGTTCTATTTTATTATTACGTCAAAGTTTAGAGAAGAAGTCTGTATACGACTACAATAAAAGTATGCTTATGCATATATTTTCTTCTGTAAGAAGTTGTACCCTTTTTACCTTTTATAAAAATATTACGAATTATATGTATTCATTGTCTGTTACCTTGACAGCTGCGGCACCACGTGTTCATTGAAAATTAATCATTCAGTTATAATTAGTACTATTGCTTATGTATGTTAGTTAATGTTACTAATCTACCTCTCTTCTATTTTTCAGGTAAGTCCAGAAGTTGTACTGTAACTACAATGTAAGTTATCATTAAAGGAGGAATATTAAAATAACAAGAACAGCGGAAGGTACGTAGCCCACCTTGAAACACTGTTTTATTTTATTTATTTATTTTTTCAAATGTGTCTAGTTGGGCTGAGCACGTGGGAGGTCGGTATTAAGAAGCAATTAGCAATCATGGTTCAGGTGAAACCGACGTGATTAAACACTTTTGTCTCCAGGGTCGGTTTTTTTTTCTTTTTTTTTTTTTTTTTTTTTGTCTCAAGGTACAAATGAGTTGTCTGATCAGGAGTCTTTGCATTATGTAAATAAGAACCGTAGTGTAGCTAGTAAGTTATTGAAAGAGGGAAATTTCGTTCCTTGTCTCTCTCTTAATAGTGAAGTCTTATGTTGGAAATCTAGATAACACGGAATTCACTTTTGGTAGTTTGAGTAGTGAGTCAAGTACCTGGTGGTCAGTTGACTTGTATGTCAGGACTCGAGGGAGAGAGGGGGGAAGAAATAAGTTATATGTTGTCACTGATTCGAAAAAATAATTTGCCCATAAATAACGACAAGAGGGCCTCGCTGAAGCCATCCTAACCAAATCGGAGTGGAATCCATTATAAGATATTCTCATTATATTGTAGAACTCCTTCGTGACCTTTAAGTGATAATCCGATAATTCTACCAAGTGTTCGCACTTAGAAGAGTTACGTTGGGATAATTTTTTTATTTTATTTTATTTTTTTGTTTTTTGTTTTTTATTCCATGCAAAAAAAGAAACAAGTGTATCATTTTAAGCCAGTTGTTAATTTATAAGAAGCAGGGTAAATAGTATATCTCTGCCTGCTCCGGCTTCATTTAAAAAATAATTTTTTTTATGTATATATTTACACATACAATATATGTATATATATACATATACATAGACTTATATTTTCAATAAAAACTATTATTTTTAAACGATGCCGTAGATAGCATATATCATATATTATAGTATATATATATATATATATATATATACTTATATATATATATGTAATATATATAATATATATAGATAGATAGATAAGATATATAGATAGATATATTTATATATTATTGGTATATACCATTAATTAAAAATATATATATATATATTATATAAATATATATATATAATATATATATATATTATATAATATATATATATATATATATGTATATACTTATATGTATATACGTAAATATATATATATATAGTATATTTATATATATATATATATATATATATAAATTGTATGTAAGAATGTTTGATATAATCCCTTAGCTGAATATCAGTTATGAATTACTTCATTGTAGCTAACGCTGATACATCTGTTATGAAAAATTGTCTCCTGTATTGTCTTGAATAGTTAGTTTTCTCCTTGTCCCATTAAAATGTTGTCATGGAGGATATTTAGATTTATGTGTTCCTTGTTAGAAAAACAAGAAAACAAGAAAACTCGTGGGCACGATCATTTGTTTGTGCTCTAATTTTGTACTTACTGTAGGTAGCATTCGCAGTTCTTGTCGTCGTTAATGATTTATTTTCTTCATAATTCTGCCAAGATGTTCACGATATTGAGATCATCAATAAATGATTTACATTTAAGATCGTAAAATCGACTGTGACTTCAAGCAACTCTTATCAACATGATTTAAATGCCCACCTCGTCTCAGTATTTATTGCGCTTTTTTCCTTTCATTGCTGTCTTTCTTCGCTCCACGCGAACTTTTTTCTTCCGTCATCAAAGCGACCTCTTTTCGAAATTAAGGTCTATTCACTTTCCCACCCCTTGGTAAATCCCCTCAATAAATCACTCTCGTCCTATATGGCAATTGGTCTCCTTTTTGCTGCGTCCCAGTTGTGACATTCGTGACCTGTGTCTCAGGTCGATTTATTCGTCCGGACCTCGGTCGACTGGGTCTGTCACGCCCCGAATTAGCAGGGGACCAAAATAGAGGTAGATATGTGTGAGTGCCTGTTTATAATCACGTCAAAACTCATGTGTATTCAGGAAGGTTAATTCACTTCTAGATTTATTAAGTAGTATGCAGATTTTTTGCTAATAAATCTCTCGTTTCTCAAGCGTTACAATGTTATTTATTAACCTTAGCCAACTTATGTAATAAAATTGTTGATTCTGTGCCACTAAATGTAGGGCTATTTTCGCTAATTTATCAGTATGGCGTGAAAAGACTCGAACATAAGTTATAGCCACTTTAATCAAGAAATATGAAGGGGTAACTTTCTGAAGTTGCAACTGGGGGTTCAATATATATGGAAACATCGAACTCAGTAATTGGGGTTTATGCTGATATATTTTTGGATAAGAATTCGTTTTATGACATAATGAAGATTAAATCTGATGTTGCAATGATTTTCTATAGGTTGAGTTTAATTTCCTTTTTTTCATATGTACGTGAATTAGTACCCTATCGTGGACATCTAATGTACTGAGAGATTTACTCTGTAGCCGTGATATGTATTTCCTTTTTATGAGGCTGTAACAATGATTTATTCCACGTAAGCAGTCAGGAAGGACAGGAGAGTTCCTGTTATATTTTTGAAATTTTATATGTGATTGAGACAAAAAATACCAGTTGAATATAGTTAATTCCTCAACTTTCACTGACTTGGTCTTCATTGTTAAAATAATTCAGCTGTTTGTGTATAAGTGGATGCTGATTCACCCTGCATTTGTATTAAAATACATTTTCAGAGTAGGATGTTCTTTTCAAAATTCATTAGTGTTGTAAGTTCTTATTTAGGATTTTTGATATTGAACAATGCGTGGGTGATATAGTCTTGAGATAACTTGAAATGGTGGTGTTTTTCTTTTAGATCTGGTTTTGGTAACCTGGAATAACTATTTACCTTATAGTAAGCGCAACTTTGCAACTTGATTTTTGCCATTGTAATAGCAGTTTAGCGCGCAAATAAAGAGATGTCGTAGCTGTGTCATAATTTTTTCAATTTCAACTATGATATTTAAGGTAATAATACTGAGGCGCAGTTAATAAAATGTTTGGCTTCGTGTAGGAGGTAAGAACTTTCCTTGTCTGAGTTACCTTTTCCTAATTTTTCATTGTTTCCAGGAAGATCATGGGAGCCTTGTTTACGCCAAATAATTTCATTGATTATAGTGTTTTTTTATTCGCATTTGTGTCCATTTTTTATGTATTTATATACTACTTTTGTTACGACTGCCACGTAACTCCATACATATTTGCGTTCTCGCGCGCTTGCACTGATATGCTTTTGTGTGTGTGTGTGTGTGTGTGTGTGGATATATAATATATATATTATATATATATTATATATATATATATATATATATATATATATATATTTATATACACAGGGTGTTTCGAAATTAGAGGGCCCCCCTCTACAACATAAACTAAAATTGATATGGACAAAAACAAAAGTAATTCAGAACAGGTATTTATTTAAGTTTCTCTCTGAGTATTTAATATTTTGTGTGGCCTCCTTCTACCTGTACCACAGCCTGCATTCTTAAGGGGTATGATTTCATCAAATCGCAAAAAAGCTGAGACTCAAACTCCATTTCCCTGAGCACTTTTGTCACCTTTCTTTATGGGTCGTCGAGGCTTGGTATACCATCATAGTTCACTGTGTGCGCTTTAAGATACTACCAATGTTTTTATACACATTAAGGTCAGGGGAGCTACCTGGAAATTCACTTGACGAGAAGAAATCGATATCACTGTTTCAAAGCAGCTCCTGTGTCTGAAGAGCCTTGAAACATGGTGCCTTATCATGCAAAAATGTGACATCTTCAACAGATAACACATTTTCAGGATCTTTGAAGAAAGGAAATACTCCTCCAGTAAGCACAGTTTTTCTGAAGTAGTTGCCATTCCGTGACTCCTTTTTCTTTGATGATCCACATTAACCGTTTGGCTGTGAAACAGAGAAAAATTCCCAAACATTCAGGAAATTTCACAACTTGGCGATAGCTCACATCATTGCTGATATCATCCAACTTTGCAGCCCATATGATGTCATTTTTATGATTTGGCTTCCTGACTGTGTAAATGAAGAATTCATCTGATGTGGCAACATAGAGAAAGTCAGCTTCATCCCAGTCTTTAAGAAATGAACCACAAAACCATGCACTGCTGAGTGATGTTGGGCTTGCTGATAACATGAAATGGCTTGATACCAGATTTTTTCAACTCACAATATACAGCACTATAACTTCTCTTCTTTCTCTTTATGTTTTTAGTTCAAGCGCCAATTTATGTAGACTTTCTTGATCTACCCACTGCCTCAGCTATGATGTCTTTTCACTCCTGAGAAAGGACTTAAGGCTTTTCAAGATTCTCACTCTTTTCGCAATGACAGTCATATAGATTTTTGTTCCAGTTTCTTTTAACAAAGAATTCATCTCTTTTAATGTATTTAGCAATCCAGGAACGTGAAATGAAGGATGTGCCAGCATCCCTGACCTCTCTGAAGGTTATAATCTGGATTCGGTCAATCCATCTGTTTTCCTCCGAGTCGTTAGCCATGGCTCTATTTAACTCCGTCACTCAGTCTGAAAATACAAGAAATGTAAAATGAAAAATAGCTTAATAGAAACTGAAGATAATGTACTTGGAGATAGGCTATAGCAGAAAACTTCATAACTTTCCATTTGTTCTGCGGAGGGGGCCCTCTAATTTCGAAATACCCAGTATATATATATATATATATATATATATATATATATATATATATATATACGTATATATAGTATACATATATATATGTGTGTGTGTGTGTATGTGTGTTTGTGTGTGTGTGTATGGGAGCGAGAAGGGTGGGAAAAGGGTGACATAAAAATTACAGAAAAGGACAGATATTAGTGTCTAATTCGTCAATGGCTTGGAAATAAAGTCGAAACCGGTCAGGACCTACACCCCACCCCTTATTTTTCATCTGTGATATGTGTGATAAATGAATCATGTGCTAAAGTGATTATAATCATATGTATATATATATATATATATATATATATATATATATATATATATCATATATATATATATGTATATCGTGTGTCTGTGTGTGTATGTGTTTTCTGTCTTCTTTTAAGCTTGCGGAGACTTTTTATCTCCAGTATAAAGTTGCAGCCATAATGTGCAAATACCTCCGTTCTGTTTTTGTGTTGATTCTGAGTTGAAAATAAAACAGTAGGTTTTCAAAATTCCGGCCTAATAAGTTACTTTGAAATAAAATTATTTTATCCTGGATGAGTAGATTTATATTCTACCTACTGTATACTGAACAGGAAAGTCTTTCCGCCAGCTTGAAAGAATTTATATATTTAAGTACATTTGAGTCTGTATAATTTCCTGTTTTCATTCATAATTCATGGCCGTCTCTTGTTGAACTGTATTACGATTGCGCCTTGAATTCCCTATTCATGTTTTCAGTTGTTATATGATTCAAAATACGCAAAATGACATGTTTATTAAGAAGAACATATTGTTCTTAAAAAGGCTATTCCTTTGGTTTATATTTTATCTCTAAAACCCAGATCCATATGGAAGCACTAGAGTGAAGTTTCTAAAAGAAAGAACCATAGTGTTATGAAGCGTGAACTGACTCTCATACAAAGGCATATTTAAAGCCTAAAAGTACTTAAGTATTTTAAAGCGAGAAAGGCCTCAGTAACCGAGTTATTGTGTAAATGTTTTAGAGATATTCTGTTAATTTTGAAGTGTGAACTATATCTCATACTGAGTGTGATGTAAGTGATCTATCTACCGAGCTGTGTGTGAAGTCTGAATGTGTTAGTTGATAGCGTGAACTGACTCACCGTTATTTTAAAGCATGTAATGACCCACCTAATGAGTTTTCTGTTAAAATTTATAAAATACTTTAGTATTTTAAACTATTAAGTAACTTACCCAGGGAGTTGCGCATGTACGAATTAATTGAAAGCGTGATCTAACTCACCGCTGAGTTATGTAAAAAGTATAAACCACCAAAGCATATTTGTTCCTACTGCGAAGCGAACCTACGATTCAATAAATGGAGATGCCTGTGCACACAAGCAAAGCAGACTTCAAGCTAGATCTGACTCACCCGCTTTAAAAAAAGCTATAGACTGGCATATTATAGTATTTTAAAGCATGAGCTTAATTTTAGCTCACTCGCCTTCCGAGGCATATATCTATCTGTGCAATCTGCCTCGATCTCAGCGCCACTTCACATGAACAGGCGCGTCCGGACACCGTTGGGCTAAATGACAGCTGAACCGAAGCGCTCGTGGAAATTGAATTGATGCGTCCAGGATGCAAGACACTGCCTCCATGAAGAGTCCTCTTGTTGGGGCCATTCGTTCTTGTCACCCTAGATCAAGGGCAGGCAGGCTCTTGGGCTTGATGTCGCCGTAGGAGGGCTTTGATACCCTTGACCCTTCTTTTCCGTTATCGGTGACCTTAGGTGCTCGCCATTACTCTGCCTTATCTTATGTCTGTTCTGGGAATATGTTAAGTTCTTATTTTTTTTTCTTTTGCGATGTTATATCCACACCAAGAGTTTGCAATTGTTTCTTGTGATTTTTAGTAGATTTTTTTATAATAATATTTAACATTATTTTGCTATGTTCATCTTTATTTGTCCATCTGTGTATTATTTGCAGCTGTTATTTTTCATTCTTATAAAGCTTTTATAAAATAAGTATTTTACAATGTGGATTTAGTTTATGTAACCAGTGATTATCGTTTATTTCATTCTGTGGTCAAGACACACCCAACAGTACCTACCTATCCAAAATCGTAAGGTCAACCCAGTTGTTATTTTCAATCTTAGTTCTAGTGAAGTCCAGAACAAACGCATATAACGTTACCGGTTTCGTCGTGGCGTCGTATAGCTGTAGTGTGGGTCCTGGTGATCTATATTGTATAAACAATCGGCTAATCCCACTTTATCTAATCTCACTCGAGACCAGCTTGTTCCTGCCACCATCGCACTCGATCCAACTTGCTAATTTCGACCTTATATGGAATGTGCTTCGTCTCCGGGGATCCCACGCGTATTGTTTATATACTCTCTCTCTCTCTCTCTCTCTTCTCTCTCTCTCTCTCTCTCTCTCTCTCTCTTCTGTTCCTCGTGTCAATGTGGTACCACTCACGGCTCAACGGTACAGTTACACTTCTTTGAATATCCAGTAGGCCTATGTTGACCTGAGTGGGGAAATTGAACCTAGTACCTAGTTGTAAGTCGATTGTTGTAGGTCGCATATAGTGTCAGTAAATGAAAGAAAGAAAAAAAAAGGAATAGAAAACGTGAAGGATCTGTATTCCTTCAGATTGTTTATTACCGTATATAACTGGAAATTAGAGGTCTTAAACTAGGTCATCCTTGTCTCCCTCCCCCCCTCAGGATGAAACCATTCATAAGATATTCTCTCTCTCTCTCTCTCTCTCTCTCTCTCTCTCTCGTATTTCCAATATTTTGCCATGCTTCTTGTTCTTTTGGGGCTTATCTCTCTTTTTTTTCTTTGTTTTTTTCTTTTTTCGTACTCTAGACCTAGTATCGGTGAATTGTTTATTCATGGGCTCCTTATCTCTCACGGCGTATTGTCGTCCTCTTAAGTATTTTATCTTATCGCTCCTAGTCAGCTTTACTAGTTTGGATTATTTTTGCCTCAATCGCCATCCCTTCTTTTCTTAACCCTCCTCTTCGAACCATTCTCTCTCTCTCTCTCTCTCTCTCTCTCTCTCTCTCTCTCTCTCTCTCTCTCTCTCTCCAATTACTCATTCATTCACCAGTTTACAACTTTCCATATATAGTCCAGCTTCTTGGAATTCGGGGAGTTAGAAAGTTAGCAAAAATTTTGCCACAAAAATGTTTGAAGATTTTTTTTATGGGACACTTTTATTTAACACCTTGATAATTTACTGGGAGTATCATATTACATGCAAGGACTTTTTTTCGTTCAAGAGATGCATATGTTTATTCTCTTGCAAATCGTTTGTTTCTTATTAGGTAATTGTTTTATTTAAAGTTTTATGGTTTTGAATGAATAATCTTTTGTCACTTTTGTATTAATTTCACAAAGATTCATTTTCTGTGTTTGATTAGAAATATATTTTTTGTCTTAGAAAATTTTTCGAATGTGATTTTTTGAACTCTCGTGTTGCTTTATGCTTGTTCATTTAAATTAAACTAATTTTGTTCAAACTTAATAAGTCTGGTTTTTCGTTATTGGATTTTTTTTTGTATCTGAGGCCGAAACCGAGATGCAGGATTGAAATATTAAAATTATGAAACAGATCGATGTGTGCTCAAATAATTAAGTTGTAACAAACAATTGAGAAACCTCAAAGATGTTCGTCTATTTAAAAAAGTCTGGGAGATGAGTAAATGTTGAAGTTTTGTCGTATTTGATACGTCTCTTATATTTTATGTTTATATCCAAATTCCAGAATATGGCAACATATTTTTATTTTATTTTAAGTTGTGTACAACAAATGAAGAATTGCTAACGATTCCTTTTTTAAGTTGTTTTATAGAGTCTGTTATTGGGGAAAAATCATGAATGGCTGTAAAAATCACAATAATGAATTCCGGCATTGACTTTCCGTAGATTTACCAGGCTCACTTCCTTCATTAACTGGATTCCTTTGAAGTA
>NC_087200.1:141638559-141653559 GCF_015104395.2 Macrobrachium nipponense | reverse complement strand
TTCTGGCACAATCACTTGTCAGCTCACTGACGTAACGAATATTTCTCACGATTATGATCCAAAGACCAGCCAAGGTAAGACGTGTTGAAACTGTCGGAAGTAGTAAGATTTTATTATTTTTTTAGTGAGTTTACTTTTACGTCGAAAGTGAGGGCGTTGTTTACATTATGCAGTTGCTTCTTGCTTATATATGACAAAGTTCAATATGTTGCTATGGGATTTCTTGTTTACGGTTATGTGATAATTCAAGGTGAATTGATTTCTCCAATCCAGCTATGTTACACAGAAAAATCAATATAAATACACATTGCATTTTTGTAATAGGATATAAGGGTGATAAGAATCTCCTGAAGGATGGATGAACTTTTTTTTCAGATATTTAGATAAAGGGGAATAATAATTCAAACAACACTATTTTTCACATTACTGTTCAAATTCACAAAGATGATCAGAAAAAAAATTAGGCTGAAGGAAAGAGTGACGAATCCGGTTTTTAATTATTTTATATTTTTCCTCTAGACCCTTGAAATCTCTCTCTCTCTCTCTCTCTCTCTCTCTCTCTCTCTCTCTCGCTCGGCTCTCTCTCCTCTCTCTCTCTTCTCTCTTCTCTCTCTTTCAATTTGATTTTAATATATAAGGACCGTCAGCCCGTAGGGGTCCATCAAACAATATAGCACTTGTGGAACAATCTACCTTCGTCCCTCATCCATCATGGCAGAGACTTTGTCCATTTAGAATATATTTACATAAGGATGACTCAGTACTTGTTTATTCTTTTCTCTGCTCCATTTTCTCCTCGTGGTTTTTCTTTCCAAGGATTTGTAATTTGTAGTTGAGTGTGAAGACACTGTATGTTTCTTGTTTCTTTATTGCAACTTGCAAATTTCATGATTCTGTTATTCTTTTACTGAAGGGAACTTGCTTGAGCTAGCAGAGCAAAACAAATGTATGAGCTTAGATAAAGGTCAGTTTATTCATTGGGGTTAAGTTCACAATGTATTTTACAATGTCTGTGAATTAATTAAACAATTGATAGATTGATTTAAAATCAGTCTGAAAAGTTTGGACTTGTATCCATGGTCAGTATGGTCTTAGAGCTAAAAGATCACACCTTAATTGTATCCTGGAGTCTGGCTATCTCTCTGGAAGAAAAAGTGTCTAAAAGTCACGGGATTGAAAATCAGTTAATCTGCAGCCATAGCAAGGACCGGAACGAATTAGCCTTGAATAGTGGAAGTTAGCATTTTTCCAACCCTTTGAATTAGGCAACTGTGTGGATGATTGTCGCCCGCCCGGAAAATACTTCAGAATGATGAAAAAAGATGTGCATTACTTCGGAAGGGTCCAAGATCTCTTTATGCTAATGGGAGGAACTATATGAGCCTCCTCTCCCCGGGTTACCTATGGTCTTTTCAAAGTCACTTGAACGAAGAACTCACTTTTTAAAAACGGAGATAGAATTCTGTAGATTTTTTAATTACATCCACAACTACGATTAGCACCGCTTACAAAACGCTAATTCCTTTTTTGCACTGACAACGAATACCCGCAGCCGACTTCATGGAAACCGGTCGTGATTGGTGGGAGCTTATGCAGCTCAACACCAATCAGAGGTTGCAGTTCCAAAGCATCGGCCAATGAGAAGCAAGATAGACGCTTCAGTGACATCATAGCGTAAGATCTGAAATTTTTTCTCTGAGGTTTACTTTATCTCTTAGCATTGTCAGAAGTTTGATAACAGTACGATTGTGTGTGTGTGTGTGTGTGTGTGTATATTTATATATATATATATATATATATATATATATATATATAGTATATATATATATATATATATATCTATATATACACACACACACACACAAGCGAAGAACAGGAACAATTTAAAAGGCGCAGATGCAGGAAAACAAGCACATTCCATGAGCAGTAGTTTTTAATCCTATGTTTCGTGACCCTTTAGTCACATCATCAGGGACATCTATAAATGAAAGTATCAGACATTAGCGTGGTATCAAAACATTAAGAAAATACAGGAAAATATAAGCACTAAATTATACTTAAAACCTAAAAAAAAGAAAAAAGAAAACAATTTTATATTCATGGAATTAAAATCACATAAAAATGAATTAAATATTAGATAAAATCAAACACATAAAAACGTTTGCACTAAATCACAAAAATTATACATAAAAGATGGGAATTTTAAAAACTGCAAAATAAAACAGAAAGGGAATAATAATAAGAGCAAGCAGTAAGTAAAATAATAGGCACACTTGCAGGGCAAACACTAACCTTTCAAAGCAAATGTAAAGCACACACACACACACACTCACACAAACACAAACACACACATACACACACACACACACACACACACACACACATATATATATATATATATATATATATATATATATATATATATATATATATATATATGTATGTATGTATTTATGTGTGTGTGCGTGTATATGCACAAGTATTTATATAGATTCAGGCTTCCTCCCCTTTTCTTAATTAACCCGAAGTTAACCAAGGGTTGAAATCAATTTGGAGACGGAAAAGGACACAAAAGTCTGCGAAGATGCTGCATGAATATATCTAAGGATTGTGAAATTGAATGTCCTCTCTTCCTTGAATTTTATATCTGTTCCTCGCTTATTTCTAGCTATTCTAGCAGTCTTTGCGTATAAAGGGGAATAGTAATTAATGGAAACCAGTAAAATTTTTTTCACAAGTAGGAGCTATACCACTAGATCGTGTTTTTTTTTTTTATTTAAAAATGCATAATGCCCAGGTAATCGATAATGGTACCTCATCCTATTTACAAATAGCGTATTGAGGACTATCTAGCCCTACCCATTTATGAATTGCAGACGGCACACGCCAGCTCGATTTACATCTAGATAATAAATAAAAAGGGAAAGAGACGAAAATGGAAGAGATCTGCCCTCATGTTGTGCAATAACATTCATTTGCAACTCAATATGGAAGGTTAGCTATGGGTATTATCTGTGTATTTCATCTAGCCTGTCGCTAACCGATTCTTTCCCCCTGAGGTGTCACGCTGCTTATATGGCAAAGGGTCGGCGCTCAACAGGTGGTCCTTGTGCCCTGCGAGATGTTTCAGTGTCTATTACGGTGTGCTTTCGTTCTTGTTCTGGTTTTCATTTTACGAGTTTTTTTAGTGTTTACCAAGTAAAATTACTACGACTATCTTTTCATCTAAGTAGAAGCGCTGTACTCTTTCACGTCTACAGTGTGCTATAGCTTTTTTTTTTTCACATTACAAGTTTTATAAATAATCCTTCCGAGCGAAAATAAGGTAAACAAGCACTGCATAATGTAAAATTGCCATGCTATTCGTTTCTTCTAAGCAGAATTTCCATAATCATGCTTGTTCTTTTTTGTTAATTCATACGTTGAATGTTGATAGAGTTCTCTATTATTCCTTCGGTACATATATGAAAACATATCAATTCCGAGGTAGAGCGAATTAGATATTAAAGGACATTTGTAGCTCGAATGATATATATGAATCACGGTGATGTGATAATTACTCATAACAAGGCTACGTGGGTCAAACATTCGAATTGGCTAACATGGTAGAGGGGGTTTCATATCAATTCTAATTACGAAAACACCGAGTTCGACGGTGATTTGTAAGGTCAGAATCGATATAAACTTATAGCCTCTCTGTTGACCAACTTGATAATGTCACTGTCCGTCCTGATTTCGTTCCCATTCACTGGACGGTGGTTCGAACCCATGAGGGGACGAAATTATTATCAACTAAAAATTCCCCTTTGGTACATATATGAAAGTATATCATTTCCGAGGTAGAGCGGATTAGATATTAAAGGCCATTTGTAGCTTGAATGATATATATGAATCACGGGGATGTGATAATTATTCATAACAAGGCTACGTGGGTCAATCAAACGTTCGAATTGGCTAACATGGTAGAGGGAGTTTCATATAAATTCTTATTACAAAAAAAAAACACTGAGTTCGACGGTGATTTGTAAGGTCAGAATCGATATAAACTTATAGCCTCTCTGTTGGTCGACTTGATAACGTCACTGTCCGTCCTGATTTCGTTCCCGTCCACTGGACGATGGTTCGATCCCATGATGGGACAAAATTATTATCAACTAAAAATTCCCCTTCGGTACATATATGAAAATATATCAATTCCGAGGTATAGTGAATTAGATATTAAAGGACATTTGTAGCTCGAATGATATATCGATTCTAATTACGAAAACATCAAGTTCAACGGTGCTTTGTTAGGTCAGAATCTATATAAACTTGTAGCCTCTCTGTTGGCCGACTTGATAACGTCACTGTCCATCCTGATCCCGTTCCCGTCCACTGGACGGTGGTTCGTTCCCATGAGGGGACGAAATTATTATCAACTAAAAATTCCCCTTCAGTACATATATAAAAATATAACAATTCCGAGGTAGAGCGAATCAGATATTAAAGGACATTTGTAGCTTGAATGATATCTATGAATCACGGTGATGTGATAATTATTCATTTATTCATATATATATATATATATATATATATATATATATATTATATATATATATATATTAATATATATATTTATAATACATACTATACCCTAGTACTGTATGCTGTATAAACATTCATGTTATCATCAGCTTCAGTCGAATTTTATCTTGCTAAGGTACACCACCATATTTTTCTTTTAGGACACAAAATGCTGAAAAGCATGAAAAACAGCTATATATGCAAATATATTTTCACCCACACACGCCGGCACTTACAATGAAAGAGCTTGTATTCAATATATTACAGAGAGTGGGCGCAGAATAGGGCTTCACGAGTAACACCAGAAAAAAAGATGCAGGTTTCTGGTATGTAAATATACTAGGTTGCGCCTCTCGCTCGGCAAAATGCGTTATAAGAAGTAGGTTGCTACTGACTGTGGCTCATGGAAATGTTTTATTTTGTGGGGGGGCGCGTTGAGGGTTTTGCAGTGGAGGCAATTTGAATAAAGGTGTTACATATTTTGAATAAATTTACTAAGTAATGAAAACATTTTTTGCTTGCGATGCATATTTCAATACTTGCGCAAATCAAGACAAATAATATATATATATATATATATATATTATATATATATATATATGTATATATATATTAGATATATATCATAGATATATATACATAATATATATATATATCTTATTATATATATATAGATATATATATATATGTATATATATATATATATATATATATATATATATTATATATATGTAATATTATATATATATATATATATATATATATATATATATAGATCTATATATATATATTATATATATATATATATATATAATATCTATATATATATACTATATATTTGTGGGTAGTATATGTTTGTATGTGTGTGTATATTTATGTTTACATAAAACATTAACGCTTCAGATTATGCGAACCCTCATTTAGGTAGACTAACGTGGCAGCGAGCAACTTGGAGAATGAAAGTGGCAATATATTTGATAATAAGGGTGGGGGGAATTCGTGCCTTGTTTTTATGAATATCAATTGTTGATCTCATTATCTGGGCATTCTATGCCAACGTGTGCCTTAAAAAGGGTACTACCCAGACACTCGTTTAATACCCGGGTCATTTGTTTTAATAAGATCAAGCGATAAGCATAGCGGTTGGCCCTGTCCAGTTGGGCGTGAGATATTTATTCGCAATTTGTGCGCCATCGACGCTTATGATCCGTTAATGAATTTCGGGCCGTAGATTCTTCATTCTTCTTTTTAGAATAAGGTTTCGCGTAGAAGATGCGCGCGAATGGCTCTCGTCTGTCCTTTCGCGGTTTAGGTGATTTTCAAATTAGTCGACTCCACCCATTAGCTGGCGAGTCGCAGATCGCGCGAGCTCTCTTCTGTCTTCGCGGTTTAGTGATTTTCAAATTAGTCGACTCCACCCATTAGCTGGCGAGTCCCGCAGATCGCGCGAGATCTGAATGGCTTGTCGTAAACACCGTTCTATATTCAATGTAAATTAGAACAGTAATTTGGAAACTTCTGAAGGCGGGATATTATACAAACGTTTTGCATTCTGGCGATGGATATGCAAGTGTAAGACAGACAAACAGAGAGAGAGAGAAGAGAGAGAGAGAGAGAGAGAGAGAGAGGAGGGGGCGGAATGGGGTGGAATACAAAGTAACTGTTTCACGTTTTGACGCCTCAAGAAGGCTTGTGACGCACACAGTTACATTTGTAATAAACGAAATTGTCATGATCAGCTACACTATTTCTTGACGTCATAGCCTAATCAATGTTTGCACGAAGGGCCAGTTTTGAACTTTGGTGGTCTCTGAATCTTCGAGCGCGAAAGGAATTAAGTTCCTGAGCGTAGAGCTTAGTAAGAAAAAGCAAGTAAAAACTGCGCCGAAGAAAGCGAGTTTCTGTACATCGTATAATGCTGTATGAAACTCTCACCTACTTACAGAAAAAGTGCGGACGGACAAAGTTACCTCAATAGTTTTCTTTTACAGAAAAGTAAAAAATTAATAATAAAAAAAACCGTTTTGTTAGGAAATAATCTTGCCAGAAACTGTTTGATGAAAAAAAGTGAAAATGTTGGGGTTAAAAGCTGATTAAAAGTTATTGTTTGAAAAAATCTGTTTTAAAAAAATGCTCGAGAAGTTGGTGATTTAGTCTGACCAAAAAGGATGGTGTGATAACTGTCAGCAGCTCTCAGTCAAATGGAAATTCATTAGAGAGAGAGAGAGAGAGAGAGAGAGAGAGAGAGAGAGAGAGAGAGAGAGAGAGAGAGAGATATTAGCCTCTTATATTACCATAAAGCAATTCTCCTAGCATTGTATATTTTACTTACATTATTATATATTTATATATTATTTATTTTCTCTTTTAAAAACTGATCTTTTCTTTCTGCATTTCCTATTATCTTCTGTTACTACTTTCTAAGGAACAGCATATACTTTGGAAGCTTGAATTTCAAGTCAGTGGCTTCTGTGGTCTTGTTCCATACTGAATAGGTTCATCCTCTGAATGATATAGTAATAATAATAATAATGATACTTTCCACACTAACACGTAGTAGTTCATCATCGTAAAACTCCTTTTCTATGGTGAGTCCGTTACATCCTACTGACGGCTGTAAGTCACAACATGCACTTTGTTGTCCGACAGTTACTGGAAATTGCTCAACTTTTTCGCAGAGGTTGGTCCGTTCCCAAGCTACCCCACACTGAATAGATATGGGCCTATAAGACCGGCCGTAGGCCTAAAATGAGGTTTAATATTTTGGCTCGTTGACTAACCTTCCTTTCATCGTGGTATTAAGAACGCTTATTTCTTATGACCCGACCACAGAGCCTCTTACCGGTATCCCACCTTTCCACAATAGTATCGCAGTTCCTTCCTGCGTTTATTTTTTATTTGTGGCTCTCAACACCCACTAAGCGGTTC
This sequence comes from Macrobrachium nipponense, assembly GCF_015104395.2. Classification (NCBI taxonomy): domain Eukaryota; kingdom Metazoa; phylum Arthropoda; class Malacostraca; order Decapoda; family Palaemonidae; genus Macrobrachium; species Macrobrachium nipponense. Next base: position 141,646,068 of record NC_087200.1, on the reverse strand, counting down.
GTAAAAATAGAAAGAAATCTCATAAAAAAGAGAGGCCATGATTGAAGTTTCGTGTTTTACGTGTGGTGCGGGGCAACTTTATTGCTCGTGTTGGTTACTCCCTTAAAAATAGATATAAAAGAGGGGTATGTTTTGAATGGTGTCGTCGAGTCATTCACTTATTCTTAAATGGAGTGTTTTTGCTCCTTTAGCTGGTATTACATAGTTGCTCATAAGAGTTGATTTTTGTGCGAAATTCACCATGGTTACGATTGATGACTCCTCCTGTATGATTAAATTCTTTTACCTCTACGAACTGAGAGTCTGTGTTTGATTTTAGCTGAGTGAAACGGGGCTAGTTTCTCTCTCTCTCTCTCTCTCTCTCTCTCTCTCTCTCTCTCTCTCTCTTTACGAATGGTGTTTTGAATGGTCGTTAGTGCATTCGTGTATTTACTTTCAATAGAATCCATTAGCCCTTTTCTTAATTTTCTCAATTTTGTATTATATATATATATATATACAATTAATTTGTGTTCGTGGTTGCTCTCTGTCACTGTCTACAAGTATTGCCGTTAACGTTCATCATGTATTTGATTCGATTTTTCTTTGTATATCTATTCACCAGCTTTTCCCATACGATTTTTATTCATTCGCATACTTCCAAACTTTCTCCTTGCTTCTCTCTTATAATTTTTTCTTCTTTTCATCAGTATTGCTCATAAACTGAACGCCTCTCTTCAAAAGAGATAACACACGAACATTATTGCCTTCAGGATCTGACATCTCTCTGCAAAAGGGAGTGAAGGTGAGGTTCCTGCTCGTCGTTCGTTAATACGACCCTGATCACAAATCTCGACGAAAGAGGAAGAGAAAAAGCTTGGCATTTCCAGACTTCACACAAATCGAATGATTTTGGGTTTGGGGGATCATCTTGGCTAATGTTCCTCAGCCTTAGGACAGGTTAAGTAGCATACAGTGCTCTGAGATGGATTATGTTGGGTAAGCCACATTATCAGGGGATGGGTTGGATAGGTCAAAGGTGTCTTTTGCATGGAAATTAAGACACAATGGTCTAGGACAGTTTTGTTAGTACTCGGCGCTATAGGGCACGGTAGGAATATCTTTCTATTCTAGAAATGATTAGGTAACATAGACCAGGTAAGTCATGCCACCCTAGGGCAGGTCACATATGACACCGGTGCCAGTGTTAGGTTAAGTATGACCCGATGCCCTAATAGGGTTTAAGTAATACTGTACCCTCAGGATGGGTAGGTCAGAATCGTTAGGTCAGTGTGCAATTTGAGTTAAACAGCATTATGATAATGGACGGCCACTCTGCGCGAAGTCTAGGGAGTTCTCGTCCAGCTATTTCGTGATTCCTTGCAAGAGAAGTCCTTACAGTCGATTCCTTTTTCAGACAGGACCGACGTATTGAATCCTTGTTTTTTTATGCTTATTCCTCCAAGTGCGTTCCCTTATTGGGAGACGCTCGGATCTCGAGGGGTTTGCAAGCTAATGCAAATTGAACTTAATAACAGGCGTCAGTTCGGGATTTAGGAAGTTCTGAAGCATCGTAACATGATTTCAAATTCGGGGCTTTTTTCGTTTTTTTTTTAAATTTTTTTTTAATTTTATTTTTTTTTTTTTTTTGTCTTTTATGCTTCCCATCTGTCTTACGTCTGTTAGCAGTTTTAAGAGTAAGAAATGTCCTTTTTCCTTGGTTGGTTCGGGACGCGGCTTAATACTGACGCTCCGAAACCGAATGATAATTTAAAGTAAAATGTTTAAAGAACCCTTTTTTTTTCGATTTCTGCTGCTTCGTAAAGCGTCTGTCTTCAGGCCATTAGTCACCATTTAACCTGAATTGGACTATTGTTTTTACCCATTTCAGTCTCGTGATTTACAGACTATACCGGCGAGATTTTGGTATATTTTTATTTATTTTTTCGTTTACAGGTTTCCAATACACTTTTGGTAAATATCTCGATAGTGAACTTATAGTTCTCTCTCTCTCTCTCTCTCTCTCTCTCTCTCTCTCTCTCTCTCTCTCTCTCTCTCTCTTATGGACTTTAGTAGAGTAGTTATAGCAGAAATGACGGAGATGCGTAATTATCGCCCCATAGAAAATGTTTCCCTTTTATGAGCTGTGCTTTGAATGTCGTCTTTTCTTCTAGCAAACAAATTCTTCTTATGATCGTTGTTCTGGGCGTATCTTTTATCTCCCGTGTTTATGAGGTGTATTATAAGCGGTAAAACTTCTCCGGCAGAATGGAGACGGGCGCAGGTGGACGAAGTTCCAAAGCAGTTGACTTGACTTACAAGAAATGTTCGTGGAAAGTGAGAAAAGACGCGGAGATTGATGTGACAGTCGTGAGTAAGGAGATCGCCGATTTTCGGAGATAAAACACTTTGTTCGTGGTGTATTGTGACGGCCGATATTAAAAGCGCCTATAGATTATGAACTGTTTTCACATTGTGTTCGGTTACTCTTTCGTGAAATTCTAGTGACCAAGGGATTTGAAAATACTGAAAGAACTTTAGGGTCATCCAACATTTGAGCTTTTTTTTTTACAGACAAGCATTTGCATGACATGTTCAGTTGTACAAATTGAATGGTTGTACCCTGTATGTACAAGCAATTCAAGGAAAACTAGATATTTTTTACAAGAACAAGAAATTACGGGCCTTGAGCAAACTGCTAAGAATAATTTATTTAGCAAAATATATTCGTCAAATAAAAAAAAAATGTGCGTAGAGGCCAATCAAACAACACTGGATTTTTTTTCTTGAAGTTTCTACCTGACTGGAGGCACTTGCTTGTATATCAGAGCTCTTAAAAGTTAATATGTTAGGTTTGTCAAGGAAATGTCTATTAGCTGTAGACATGTCTTTTGTTTCTACATATTCTAATTGAGGGATCAATGGAGTGTATCTCGTTTTTCCAATTTACTTAATATGTTCCATATATGTAGAAAATGTCCAAAATTTAGATGACTTCATTTCAATAGATACGAAAAGTTTTATCCTGTGCACTTTGCCATTGTAACGTGGACCACTGAATCATAGACAGTGTTGAAAGTGAAACTTGCAGTATGAAATAGAAGCTCTCGGAGGCAAATGCAACCATGCAATCTTGTAAGAAGACTCATCGTGTCATTTAGAAACAACAGCTGTTCTTGGAAGAAGGATGATCAGCTAGCAAGGCAATAATATTTTTTAAAAGAAAATCTCACAACAACGGCTATCGAGGAAAAAGAATAATCACACATAGAACAACATCAGCAGCCCTCTGAAGAAGATATCCCATCACAAACCACCAATACCAGCTTTCGGTAGATGAAGAATCACGCAGCAATAGCAGGCCTTGAAAAAAAAAAAGAATTAAACAAGAACGCAACAACAGCAAGACTTGAAAACTAGTTGTATTGAGCAATGATGCACCCAAAAGTAGCAGCTCTTGGAAGAATAAAAATTATGACTAAACAGCAGCAATAAGGTAATACCAGTAGCTCTAGGAAGAACATTTCACTCTAACCATCAACAGAGGTTCTTGGAAAAAGTATCGAGTATCATACAGCGACGTTGAAGAAGAGAAACCTTGCAGCTTTTTGGGGAAGAAGAAGAAGAAGAAGAATGAGGCAACGGCCAGCAACTCCTGGAAGAATAATCGCACCGTGTAACTTGCAGATCGGATGGAGGCGCCCTTCCATCAAATGGAACCTGATCGAGGTCTCGGAGAAAAGGCAGATGTGAGCAAGATTTAGGAAGTGGTACCGTGGGATTAAGATGGCTGGTGTCTGAGAGTGTTAGTAGTGCCTCTTGGAGGTCACTGAAGGTCAGTCTCATGCAGTGTCGACTTGGGACACAATAACTCACCCACCACATGACCATTTAATGACCTTAAAACCGCCTATGACGCGGGTTTTATGATTATTTTCGGGAAGTTGCCTTGACGCCCAGAATTGTATGTCGCTTTGATTTATCGTTGGGGCCTTTGTCGGCGCCTCGGAAAATTCGCTTCTTTTTTCGTCTTTTATTTTCCTTCTGGTTAGCCGATGGGGTAGAGGGACTAGGGAGGGGCCAGGAGAAGAATGCTTTCCAGGTTTATTCAACTGGAAGTGATTTTCTATGCTTCACCCCTTCCCCCAAACAACCTCCTGCTGTAGAAATGTTTTCTGCTTCATCCGTAGGTGTTACCAGAGATGGGTACACCGAATGTAGGACGCCCTCAGGAATGGTTTTGTGACTCATGGATTCCAGATAACCTTTTTTTTCGTCGAAGATGGATTGGGGTTTGTACAACGACGTGTTTTGCTGGAAAATTCTCTTCACGGTTTCGGTTTCGTGGGATTTCATTCCTGGGAAACGTAGGATCAACGCTATTTTATTATTATTATTATTATTATTATTATTATTATTATTATTATTATATTATTATTATTATTATTATTATTATTATTATTATTATTATTATTATTGGAGAAACAAATCCACAGTTATGTAAATGTACATATATTTAAGTTTAAAACAGAAAAGATAGCTTTCGGGAATCTGATAAGGGGAACCGTACAGATTCCCGAAAGCTATCTTTTCTGTTTTAAACTAAATATATGTACATTTACATAACTGTGGATTTGTTTCTCCATTTGAAGACTCGTGCTACTATGAGGAATTTTTAATTATTATTATTATTATTATTATTATTATTATTATTATTATTATTATTATTATTATTATTATTATTATTATTATTATTATTATTATTATTGCCGCTTACGTTGATAATAGATGTTACCCTTATACAAAATCTCGAATTCTTTTCTTTTTTTATTGCAGATACAATACTGTCAGTTCTTAATTAGAAGTCATTCGTGTATTACTGGACCTGCTTCCGAGTTATCCCTTACTCACTCTGATTCCCAGAAACTTTGACATATTCCATCAATTTCCTTATTACAAGCGTGTTGACCGATAAGGAATTGTTGTTGGGTAAGGTATCTTGAAGTTTCTTAGGATAAATAGAAGTATGGTGTTGAATGACATAAAAAAAAACACTTTTCCTTGTAGACTCAAAAAGTAATTGTTAAATATATATTTATACGCACATAATTACATACATACACATATGTACGATAGAATATATATATATATATATATAATATATATATGTATATATATTATATATATATATATATATATATATATATATATATATATTGTTTGAGAGAGAGAGAGAGAGAGAGAGAGAGAGAGAGATGGCGGGGAAGATGGGCTTCACCTACCTAATCGTTTTATTGAAACTCCCCCTTGTATCTGAGGCCTAGACAGCAGTATCACCTGTCGTGTAACATACGACGCAGGACATTGTTAGACGGTGATATATGGATACGCAAGATTTGTAACGTCAAGTCGGCTTCTGCAAAACATTTGTCAAGTAGCTGCACCTTAGTGTTTAGCAGCTTTTGCCATGATAGCAGTCTCATCATACCGGCATTGACTACCATGCGTATTAAGCAACGTATAATGTACTTTTATTTCTTATTGTGTATTGCGTAATGTTTACTTCGGAAGTTTTATTTGTTTCATGTGATTGTTAAGCCTTGTTATGACGATTGATATCTCTTTTATACAATATCCTCTGTTGTAGATGCCTGCAAATCTGAGATTTATGAAATGGTTTCGAAAATCATAACAAATTGTTTAGATTTATATGCGTAGAAAAGTATGGAGAATCGGCCTTTCAAAGAAGCGGAAATCACGACAGTCCTGTGTCGTAATGTTTGTGTATTCAATGCAATCGTATTTTTTCTGTTTACTCGGGGCGTTGAGCTGCAGTGGTAGTATCCTGTCAGTGGCGTTTTTTCGTTGTCCCAGTTTAGGCGGTTTTCCTATGTAATAATAAGGTTTTTCTTTCCTAGTTACATTTGTCACATACAGAGCAACGTTTTACTTAACTAATGTAAAAACTTACCTTTTGAGCACTGTTTCCTCTCATTATTATTCCCTTTGCTTCATTAATAATAAAAGAATATTTTCACTACCTACGATTTTTACAATCGGTAGAATTATTTGTCTCATGTAATTATTAATAGGAAAATAAATGGAAACTCATCTTAAAAGGAATAGAGAGAGAGAGAGAGAGAGAGAGAGAGAGAGAGAGAGAGAGAGAGAGAGAGAGAGAGAGAGATCTGGATGTTGCAAGGTCCAAATATGACTATATCTTTAATCTGAAATAAAAAAAGTATACATTGAGAACTTAAAAAAAAAAAAAAAAAAATTCGAGTGAAAAACTCGGGCACATTATAGAGACGCTTGGTCAGGTTGGCTTAGCGATAGGTGTTGGAGATAGAGAGCAAAGGTTTTATTAGAGTTGTGACAAGGGGGCCAACACCCAGTCAATTGGCTCAGAGCCTTTGGGCCGTAAATTTTACTGCACGTATTCATCGAACTTCTTGAGGGATGAGTAAGAAGAAGTCATCAGCGGCTTTCCATATAACGTCCCACGTCGCTTCTTTTCCTCATTTGTGAACGGGGCAGTTGCTCGCTCTTCCGGGAACTCCTGAATAGTTGAGGTGATGACTGATTCAGGTTACTCCGTTCTCTCTCTCTCTCTCTCTCTCTCTCTCTCTCGTTAAGTGGTACTAGTTCAACCTTTCTAACGAGAGTGCCGAGTTCGAACCTGGTCAAGTACGGAGAAAGAAATCTTGGTAAGTAATAATAATAATGATGAAATGGTTCCTTTATTCCACATTTTAGTTAATAGTGAGTAAAGTTTCTTACAGAAAATATACATGAATACAAAACTTCACTTAGGAATTCTCTTGATAATTGCGTTCTCTCCATCAGGCAAATAGGTTACCGAAAACGACTAGAGAACTGAACATGTATGGCTTAGAAACACGACGATTGCGAGAACAACTAATTGAAACATTTAAAATACTGAAAGGCATAACAAAAGTAGACAGTGCCCTATTTACGTTAAACGAAAACCAGAAAAGAAATAACGGATGTGAACTGGAACTGAAGAGATACAACACCTCATTGCGGGAACTTCTTCACATACAAGATATGTGACAATTGGAATAAACTGCCACCAGAAGTTGTAAACAGCAACAGTGTGGAAGAGTTTAAAAGAAAACTAGACGAAATCATTAGGACACTTTGAATGTACAGTAAAACCTGCTCCTAGAGATGAGTGAGCACACGATGTCTCCTCGGATGGACTAACAAGTCTTTGAGACATCCTAATTCTTGTAACTCCTTGCAACTCTCTCTCTCTCTCTCTCTCTCTCTCTCTCTCTCTCTCTCTCTCTCTCTCTCTCCATTGGTTAGGTGGTATGAGCTCGATCCCGAGTAAAGGGAGAAACTATTAAGACCTGTCTTTTGCACAGCCCACCCTACCTCTGTTGGTTTATACCGTACCCTAGGCACCACGTTATTAGTCGAATGTTGTGGACAGCAAAAGAGAGAAAATAAAAAATGAAGTGATCGGGGTCTTTCAAAATATTTGCCGTAACTTAAATGGCCGGG
>NC_087200.1:141628559-141636059 GCF_015104395.2 Macrobrachium nipponense | reverse complement strand
AAATGGTGCGTGGAATCTGAATTTGATATTGTTACTAACTTTTGGAAACAAGTTCTCTCCAACGCTAATTTATGGTATCATGCCCGAGATGTAAAATTTTCATTATGGTGCAGTATTTCTGTATGATGTAGCAAATGTTTGTAACAAGGGCTATGAAGCGTCTAATATTGCGGACATTATCTACACGGGGGTTCATCTTTAATTCAACAGGTAAGATATAAATTTGGCAGCGACTCTTGTCATATTTTGTCGTTATATATCTGTGAAGATAACCCTATATTAGGATATATATATATATATAATATATATATATATATATATATATATACATATATATATAGATATATATAAATATATATATATATAGTATATATATATATATATACATATATATATACTATTATATATTTATATAATTATTTTTATATATATATATTATATAATATTATATTTTATACATATTATAGATGACTATATATACTTATATGTATGTATGTAAGTATTCTATGTATCTAATATATAATAATATATATATATCTATATATATATATATATATATATATCTCCTCCATATATCTATCATATATATATATTTATATTTATATATATATATATATAACCAAAAATTTATAAATATAATATATCTATATATATATATATATTATATATATATATATATACACTCTTCAAAAGTTATGCAGCAAATACTGTCGTTATTACTACCACTTAATGAATATTTGAGACCTGAATATCGAAAATGACCAGTAACTATAAACGGTAGAAGGGTATAAAATGAAGGGTAGGCCGACCATCTTAGCAGTTCGAAGGAATTTCTGTAGAAACATTTTATCGGAGTGATTTCATAAGCTGTTATTACTGTCATTTGCAAAAATCTTGGTGCCGCCACTTTGCAGAAACGAATTAAACCAGAGTCAAAATCCCTGTTATTACTGTAAAATTTTTTCTGTGGTAGTGCATCGGCGAGATGGTTCTGCTGCTCATGAAACATATATTTTGAATAATACTAGTGCGGATCTTGGGAGCTTAATTATTATTTTTACTCTCTTGCTGTTGTCGTTATGATGATATGCTGCTCATTGACACAATTACAAGACAGACTTAAATCTTTCTTCTTCATCTGTTATTTAATTTTTGATCGTTAACAGTGTGAGCACAGATTTAAAAGATCTCTCTCTCTCTCTCGCTCTCTCTCTCTCTTCCCTCTCTCTCTGTATATATATACATATATATATATATATATATATATATATATATATATATATATATATATATATATATTCTCTCTCTCTATATATATATATACGTATATATATATATACGTATATATGTGTGTGTATGTGTTTGTGTTTGTCTAAAAATGGTACGTGCAAGTCACAGATCGAACATAAAACATAATTTATGACATTTTAAAATCTTTTAACATGCCTTACATTCTGTGTCTGAATCGTGTCAAATCTTTCTTTTTGAACTTTATGATCTTTTAACTTTTGTGTTAGTGTTTGTTAAAAAAAAAAACATCAACAGGTAAAGAAAAGATAGCTGACCTTTGAAGAAAAGATCAATTTATCTAGGGAGTATGGCATTCTCTTACGCGTATGTGAAGTCTGGTGGGAAACAAATCAAACAGGAATCAAAGGGCGATGACGACCCATAATGAGAGTTAATTATCCAATGAAAAAAAAGCAGGGGAACAATAACCAGAGAAAAAACATCGATAATGAGGAGAGAAGATTGAGATTCAGGGACCAGATAAAATTCTCGACGTCTGGGTACAAGGAAGATATGGGGCCCGGCTCCTGTATCTCGTTTTGGGAGGATCTGGGCTGTTTAATGGCACTGGCCGGTTGTTGCCTCGTTGAAAGGGTCTCGACTTCCAAAAGTGGAGCCTCAAGCCTCTACAGAGGGAGAGTCATAAGCATATTTCCTTTTGAAATAAAATGCTTGAGGGATCGCTGTATGGATGCGCGGTGATTTGAAAGGTTGAAGGGTTTTTTTTTCCGTGCCATTGCATCGTTAGTGTTCATATCCCTGATCAGAGTATTATTATGTCTAAAATATAAAAAAATGTTTTTGACATAAAAAAAATAGTGTAGGTTGCAGTGCCATATGTGTTTTCAAGTCCGTTTTTTGGTAGATGTTAAACGTTTCCCATGTGATTATGTATTTAGTTCGTCAACCAACTGTTGTACATTTGTGTATATATATATGGTATATATATATATATATATATATATATATATATTATATCTATATATATATATATATACACACACACACACACACGCACACATATATATATATATATATATATATATATAATATACACACACATATATATATATATACATATGTGTGTGTTTGTATAGAGAGAGAGAGAGAGAGAGACCGAACCTTACTTACAGACCTTACATCTTGTTCGGGGTTGTTGCCCCAGGTCCCTCAGTGGGAGGCAACCTCTACTGTTCGACCAGAGAGTTTTGCTAGTGCATTCTTCCAATTCTTGGATGGTCTGGGCTGCAGCTTTAGATATTTCTGTCGAGCTTATTCTTAAACACATCTACGCTCACTCCTGATATATTCCTCAGATGAGCTGGCAACGCATTGAATAGACGCTGCATTGTCGATGCTGGTGCTTAGTGGATTAATGTTTTGTGTGCTTTCCTTATTTTTCCTGGTATAGTTTTTGGGCACTATTAATCTACCTCTGCTTGCTCTTTCTGATATTTTTAGCTCCATGATGTTTTCGGCAATTTCCTTCTATCTGTTTCCATGCCAGTATTTTTAAAAATTGTTTCCATGCCATTAATTTTTAAAAAATTGTAGTCTTTCCCAGTAGTCAAGATCCTTAACTTCTTCTATTCTAGCTGTAAAGGACCTTTGTACCTCTCTGTTTGTGCAATATCCTTTTGATAGTGTGGGTACCATATCATATTGCAATATTCAAGTGGGCTACGAACATATATATAGCATAATCATGTGTTCAGCTTTTCTTGTTTTGAAGTGCCGAAACAACATTCCCATTTTGCTTTTACATTTTGCCAATAGAATTGCTATTTGAATGATTGCATAACCTGTTTGTTTCCTATTCAACATCACACCGCAAGGTCTTTAACTGCTTTCCTTATTTGTGATTGTCTGCATTATTTAGGGTCCCCTATTAGGCTTATTAGGTTTCCTTCTCCTATTCCTCCAGTATTTATTGATTCAAATTTATCAGAGTTAAATACCATCCTATTTACCTCTGCCCAATCATATGCTTTGTTAAGGTCTCTTTGTAGCGCGTTCCTATCTTCATCACAAGTAATTTCTCTACTTATTCTTGAGAGAGAGAGAGAGAGAGAGAGAGAGAGAGAGAGAGAGAGAGAGAGAGAGAGAGACTTATTATCAAAGGGAAGTAAAACTTTATTAGGATGGCGTAGGTAGAATTCATTTCTATAAACTTATAATTAAAAACACATAAATTACTAATATAAACATTAATGTATGCTGCGGTGGTGATCGAGATGGATTTGTAGTCCAGACTTGTCTTAGACGTGTTTGGAAGTAGAAATTAGTCCCAATAGATCTTTTTTCGTTTTTGATGTGATAATTCATTCTCTTAAACTGTTGGTGAACATTATATATGAGAACACGAAAATCAACAGCAATTCCAGAGCCATCCTTAACTGCACTTAACCGTCTATGATTGTATGTTTTATGTGCTTCTATATATTCTCATATGCATTTTATTTGCTTTACTTTAAAAGGGAAATATTTAGTAATATTCTTCAATGTCTATAAGGAGTTCAACGAAAAAATATAAATTACATCGTTGATGTCAATAAGTAATCCACTAAAACAAATATGTACGTATATTTTCTCTAGTGAAGAATTTAATGCCGGCCATTTCAGATTTAAGTGCCCTTGCTATATGATTTTTATTTCACGCATAAACCTCAATAAGATAAAAAAGATGTTAATAAGCACATGTCTTCTATATATGTATGGGAAGTACCCGCCCACCGAGAGAAAATCGATTGGTTCTCAAAGGCTTCCCTAATGAAGACTTTAATGTTCTGCTAGGAAGTCCATTTGAGGCGTGTGTTGCTGGTCCCGTTTTTTTTTTTTTTTTTTTTTTTTTTTTTTTTTTTTTTTTTTTTTTTTTTTTTTTTTTTTTTTTTTTTTTTTTTTTTTTTTTACAGGGACTGGATGCTCCGAGCGGCGGCTATAAAATTTGAAAAAGGGAAAAACTTGCCCAGGTTTGACGTGTGCTGGCGGCCTTGGATTACCTGAAGAAGCAGAGTGCAGCAGTATTCTTGGTGCCCTTTTGCAATGTTCAGAGTCATGCCTCCGACTCCTACCAAATGGAGTGAAGTTGTAATTTTGAACAGGGAAGTGATCTTATGCTCCTTGGGTTTAAGATTAATTATTCCTCGCGTGCAAGTCTGAATTTACACTTGATTTTCATCTAGTATACCTCTGCAAAAAATAAAATGAATTTAATTACGGCTTCAAAACTAAAAGTTACTTCGAAATGCGGAATTAATTTTTTTGTACGTCCCATAATTTCCATATGCGTTCAAATGTTAACCGTGACCGTAAATAGTTTGTGAATAATTACGATGCAAGATAAATTAAATTTTCCTGTATTCTGAATTAGCTGTGCATCAATCACGACTTCAATGTTAAGTTACATTGAAATGTACGACGAATATTTTTGCATTTTGCAGAGAGAGAGTAATGAATTATAGTTACTGGTTGAAGGTTATGTGATTGTACTTGTTAGTTTTCAATAATAATGATATGATGATTACGAAATAAACATTATTTGCTTTGAGCTGTAATATGAATTCATGTGCCACGTCATATAAATTAGTAAGGTGAATATAGTATGTATCACATGTTATCCTAATTAAGCAAGATGAATATATTCACCACATGTTATTCTAAACTAGCACATGAATGTTAAGTATGATTTAAAAAAAAATTGAATTAACTGCGGTCTGGCGATGACAGTTTTTGCAACAGGAATTTATTCTGCGTATATTAATCTAAATGACGTTTTGATAGTTCACTGTGGCCTCATAATAATTAATGAACAGGAATAAAAAAAAGTTTGCGTCCGAGTTTATTTACTTCTTTATTTTCTCTTTAGCTTTTGAGAGTAGAGTCTAGACAGGTTTCTGTTATGCTTACCACTTTGTCTTGTATTTTCTTTATTTATCTTCCTTTTACGTTACTTTGTGATGTCTTTTTCTTACTTTTTTTTCTTTATTGAGCGATTTTCAACTGAACAATATGACCTTATTATAAGTATTTTAGTCTCTCTCTCTCTCTCTCTCTCTCTCTCTCTCTCTCCATCCTAATCGACTAGGAAAATGTCTTTGAAGAGTGAGTTGTGAGTTCGTCAGCAGCGCCTTCATGGAACTCTTAACAAGTGTGTGTTGGTATACAAATGTTGTGGTTGCTAATTATTCTTACACAATCACATACATATATATATATATATATATATATATATATATATATATATATATATATATATATATATATATTTGTAGTATATATATATATATATATATATATATATATATAATATATAATCTGTGAGTGTTATAATATTTTCGAGAAATACCTGTATTTATTATGCAGTTGTAATCTGCACGCACGCATAAACAATCACACGCGCGAGAGAGAGAGAGAGAGAGAGAGAGAGAGAGAGAGAGAGAGAGAGAGAGGGCTTTCTGATAATCCTCTTCTCCAAAAATTGAGCCCATTATTATTATCTTTTTTCGTTATTCTCTTAATCACCGAACCGGACCTTGGAAGATGGCCGCCTTAGCTTTCGTGCCCCGTGGGATCGTCCTATCATTTAAGTGTGGCGGGCATCAGGCCCATTGTTTACATAACGCTTTTACAGCTTGTTGTTGTCGTTGAGCCGGTTTATGAGTCAGAGTGACTCCGGCCTCAGTTAGCTGCCTCGTCTGCAAGCATCCTGTACGATAGATAGTACATTAAGTTTTGAACTGGTTCCTTCGGCTGTGGAGTTGACGCAGCAGCATCCACGCCATCTTCCAATTCTTCGTTGGACCAGTTGCGTTTTTTTTTTTTTTTTTTTTTTTTTTTTTTTTTTAACGCTCTCTATCAAGAGTAACTATTTTTCTCTGCTGTATCGTTCTGTTTTGTGATAGTATTGCCTACACATTTATCCACAGTTATATCTCTAATGAAATTAATTTTTTATTGTTTTGATGCACCTTATACGATAGTGCATGTTCTAAATGGGTTATCCGTAGTGAGGATTAAACGCAGTCTCCACGCCATTTTGCAACTTATCGGTATTACGAATCGTTTTTTTAAATTCCCTCACAGCAGTAGGTTTTGTGGTCTTCGCTGCTCTATCGTCCAACATCACATTTGTGTTTAAGTAAGTTCAGCTCCATCTGGCAACTCCTGAATATATGCAGTTTCGAGTGCATGATTTCCTTTATTTTATCATGCGTACTGCCCACTTGATTACATAGTTTTTATTGTTACGTCAGTTAATTTTGTACTGACATTCAGTAGGCTCAGAGTTATCTTATAATTCATCCTTGGAATAGGAATTTTTTTTTCAATTATAATACTCTAAAATGTCTTCTATAGTCAAGATTTCTTAAGTATAATCCTTGTAAGAAATCGCTGATAATTAAAAAATCCCTGATTATTAAGTGTACTTAGGACAATCCTTTTGTAGAATACTAGGTCTTTTGAAACCAAACAAAGCGCCAAATTATTAAAATTTTCGCAATTACTCCTTTTTTTTATCAAAATGGGGAAAATATCCTTCATTGTCTTTTTTTTTCTACAGAAGTGAACTTCTGTATAAGCTGTTCAGCCTGTATTAGGTTCCCCTAGTACAATCATAAGCTAATAAATTATTGTATGAACATGTTTACTTCATCATTCATTGTCGAAGTCAGAGCAATGTGAACACCGTGTGTCTCATTTTATACATTTTTCTGTGTGGACAGAGGTAGGGGATAACTTTAAATATGAATATAATAACCTTATATATTAAACTTATCTTCATACTCGAGAATCCATGTTAAGGTCCTGGCAATTATGTTGCATCTCTTCAGATATTAGTCGGATGCGCATCATCTGCAAAACGCACTCTCCCCATTAAAAACGTACCCCCTCTCCCCTTCCCGTTCCCAACAAAATCCGCCAACACCCGCCCAAAAAAATATAAGAATAAGAAATTACTTTGAGTCCACTAAGCTTGATTCACTCAGAGAAGTAAAGAATCTGTCAGCTTCAGGTGCAAGTTCAGTGACTGCTTCTTCCCTTCTAGTTTCAAACTTCGCAAATCCCTCGCTTCGTTTTTCCGCCAGAAAGGTCTATTGCTTCGACACTCTTTTGATCCTTTTTTATTTTCCTTTTTATTATTCTTGCGTTCTGGTCGGGGCTAGAAAAGGCCACTGGTTTTTTTCATGCAGCAAAGTTCTCTCCTCGTAA
>NC_087200.1:141608559-141626059 GCF_015104395.2 Macrobrachium nipponense | reverse complement strand
TGGTAAGCCACAAATATTGTTTAATATCGAATTGGCTGTACCTTGGGAATGAAATACATCCAAAAGGGATATTAATTCATAAGTTCTGCTGCCTCCTTTAGGATTCGAACCTTGGACTTGAGTTTAGAAACAACGATAGACAGTCGATCTAGGTTGGAACCCAGGCGGGGTACAAGCACATATCAATTATAATTCCCTTTGGCTGTAGGTTATTCGTAAGGTATAGTGAACTAGACATTACCGAATTTGGTATATATATAATGTGTGTGTTTGTGCTGTTGCAACATACATCCAATTTTATTCTGCACCTTAATGTTACCAGAGGCGAAATGCATCTCTCTCTCTCTCTCTCTCTCTCAGGCACACACACAATTTAGATTTCAGAATATTCTGTCAATCTTCCAAATACCATAGTTACTTCGAGTATTCTGTCAGAATAGTTGCTCATCAGGTACGTATTATCTCTCTCTCTCTCTCTCTCTCTCTCTCTCTCTCTCTCTCTCTCTCTCTCTCTCTCTCTCAACTGAGAGAATTATTTATTTCCGTACTTTTGTGGCTCTATTTTCTTCCGCACTAAAGAAAGAAAGATAAATCACCAGTAATCATTTGAGTTGTCGGTAGCATGAGCGAGATGCTACGACCAAATGGATTTAGTGTCTTTATTGTGGTCTGTATAGGCGGCATTCCAGATACCGAGAGATTCCCGAACGATTTCTTACGTACCTCTAGAACATCTCATTATTTCCTTCTTTTGTTTCCTTTGTCTACACTAAAAATTTTTTTGAATTTTATGCTCTCTTGGTGTGGCTGACGTCGTCAATAAAGTTATTGTTTTCTAGAATTCAACGTTTCTCGTATTGAATATTTCTGAGCTTGTTCTCCGAATTTCGAGGAGACTCTTTCCTAGTGATATTCAACGTTTCTTCATCTGCATTTCGAGTCGATGCTATATGTGTGCGTGAATTTGGATGCGCATAAAATTGCTTGTTCCATAGTAAAAGTATGTTTTATGGTTACTCTTATTTATTTGTTGCTGTCGAAAGTATATTTGTGGTTTTTTGTGCTGTATATTCACGTTAAGCACACTTTGTCATGCATATTTTACGTAAATGATCATATTGCTTGTAGTCTGAACCTCAAGATATCAAGAGAAAGCTTTACTTCCGACTTCAACCGAGTCTTCCAGCCCTAATATGGCTCCAAAGGCGCTGGCTGACTGCTGAGAAGACGTGCCCTGTATGATTCACAATTGTCGACATCCGTTATGACGTCATGGCTACTGTAACGTCACCTGTAATGACGTCACCGTGCGTGGGAAAAGAAAATATCGGCGCTTGAAGCGAAAGGAGACAGTCGAAACGATTGGAGGGGGTTTTAAAATGAAAGAAAGATGTAGGGAGCGATGGGATGGGAAGAGAGGAGCAATGGGGCTATACTAGTAGAGAGAGAGAGAGAGAGAGAGAGAGAGAGAGAGAGAGAGAGAGAGAGAGAGAGAGAAGGAGGGGGAAAGGAAAGGGAGAGGGGCGGAGATTAATGGAGTAGAGGAATTACTCACTATTATGCAAATTGTTTCTTCTAATTACTCACTTCACCTGACCTCCTGACCTTGCTATTCCGGATCCTTTAAAGGGATTAGGGTTTGTGCTGTCTGCCTCAGGACTGGAGTTTGGTGCTGTGGGTCTCAGGTACGGGAAAGAGAGAAAGAATTTGAAGAACAGAGTAAAAAGTTCAGATCTTTGACATAGAATGAGTTCGAGACAAGTGGTTTCAGAAGCTGAACTCCTATCTAAATGTACTTGGATGCATATAAGCTTGATTGTCACTAAAGGAAATGTAATTATCCTAATCTCTTCTCTCTCTTATATATATCTAATATACGAGAGAGAGAGAGAGAGAGAGAGAGAGAGAGAGAGAGAGAGAGAGAGTTAATATCGCTGCTTGTGTGTGGGTTCCAGTAATGTTGATAAGCATTTTGAATAGGTGTATGAAAAAGCTGTGGTTGTGGAAGGTTTTTTTTTTTATCAGAGGATTCATCTACAGCTCAGAAATTAAAGTATGTGAATGGCTACCCTCCGTCATCGAAATGTTCAATGAGGATAAAAGAGGACGGAGGTAGGTGACATGGATTATTTGAGTACTGTGCGTTGCGCAAAATTTATTGATATTGTGATGGATGCAGGGACAGGTAGAAAAAGGAGTAAAAAGGTTACCATTATAAAAAGGTTTTCATACAGTTTAGTCATATGAAGTGGACGACTGGCTGGAAAAAGGAGGGTACAGTCTGGAAGTTTTAGCAAGAAGAGAATTATTAATTAATAGCTTTTAATCCAAGATTCAGAGTAAATATCTTTTTTTTTCTTTGAAGCCACTTCCTATTAAGGAAAAACCTTCATATGTATATATTGTCTGTTTGTGTGTGTATGAGAGAGAGAGAGAGAGAGAGAGAGAGAGAGAGAGGAGAGAGAGGAATAAAATGAGTGCAAGTATGGTTGATGACATCACTTCTAGTTGTTATCAGCGTCAAGTTGATGACTGGAAGAAGAAAAACTGAGTCACACAGTCTTGCGTTCCACACACCTCACCTGGAAGAAGGCTCTGGAACACTCCAGAGTAAGAGAGAGAGAGAGAGAGAAACTGGTAGGTCTGGAATTGTAAGCACTCGCCAAACACACACACACACCTCTCCGCCCTCCCTCAGCCAGGGCTGATGACGCCGCCCTCGATAAGGTTTTAAAAAAGAGCCACGGGCGGGCTACGATTCCGACGGCCGGGGATGTTGCTGAATGTTAAATATGGGCGGAGTTAAAGATATTGGAGGGAGGCTTGAAACTGAAGGGAAGAGAGAGAGAGAGAGAGAGAGAGAGAGAGAGAGAGAGAGAGAGCGGGGTCCGTTTGTATCAGCTGTTAGGTGACTTCAAACCCGGATATTCCTCACCTGATTTGGTGTCTTGAGATTCATTAAGGTTTACTCGATGGAATTAGAAATTAGACGAAGATTATGAAAACATTCTGTATATTTTTATTATTTCAAGTACTTCGCGCTAGCTATGTGGAAATTGCATTGATACATTTTTCCGCCACTTCTGTTTTTCTATTAATGCAAGTACCTCACACTGTTTGGAAATTATATTTCAACATTTTGAATGGTATAGAAAAGTACTTTTACTCACATTCTTTTGTATTCTTTATTTAAATTGATCCAAGTACGTCCAACTTCTGAGATATACGGGCAAAGTATGCATAACCTATAAAACAGTCCTCCAAAATAGCGATAGATCGAAGATGGCTGGCTGCCACTGCATGTAAAGCATCGTTTCCATTTGTATCATGCACGGTTTGCACCTGGGAGTTCGCTGTTCATGTATGAGTCATTATTGCAACTGACTGCAGTTGCATATTATGTATGCGTATTAGGACAAGGAGGTCGGTATGGCTTTTGACTGACGCCCTGTAGATGAGGTGCCATCGGCTGAGAGAAAATTCGGGTAGCGAGTAGCTGGGCCTTTTGCCTCTCTCTCTCTCTCTCTCTCTCGCTGTTTACATTTTTTCTTTTAGATTTTTGTAATAAAAAAATAAGACTTAGGGTACTTTATACTTGGGTGCAGGTTTATTTCCAAAAATCAATGTTTATTGTCGAGAGAGAGAGAGACGAGAGAGAGACGAGGAGATGAAGAGATGAGACGAGAGGAGTGAGGGGAGGGGGGGGGGGGGGGGGGGAGGGTTGTGATGGCTTGTTTGTACATTTTTAGTTTCTTACATAAGAAATAAGGTTCATGCGTACTTACTGTACAGGTTTGTTTTATAATCACTGCTTAATTTGCATAAAATGTCTGTTTCAATAAAAATTCAACTTTAGAAATATCAGTTGCATACAAAAAATAAATTCATATGCCTTTCATCTTATAATGAATTTTTCGAAGTCTAATAATAATAATTGATAAAATTTCAAAGGTTTTATTCCAATTTAAGAGGAATGTAAGGAATCTCAGAACGTTGTATCTATAAACTAAATAGCCGGTTCTGTTGCAACGACTTGTTCATTGTATTTTACTTCAAAAATTATCTCCACTCAATATGCGACTGAATCAACCATAGCGAAACAAGCGTATGCTCTTGAGCGATTCATACAGTAAACTAAGTAGGAAACAGGTCATCCGTTTTTTTACACCTAGAATTAGCATATACGAAATTTAACTTGACTCAATCTCCCCATGAGTCATTATTGCCATTATACCTTGCTTGGAGGAAACTGCTGGTTTATAATGAATAGTGATGTTCTCTTTGTGGGATGGTTAAGTACTGGGTGCAGTCATATTGAGGGTTGAATTATATTACTTTCGTAAAACCGTTTTTTATGTTATGTTGGCATTATTCGGTGAACGGACTGTTTAGTTTTGTCTCCTTGCATGTAGATGGTCCTTCATGGATTATGCATATGCATTCGGGACTGTCTAATCATTTTCATCAGTAAAATAAATAACTAATAATAATAATAATAATAATAAAAATAATAGTAACATAATAATAATAATAATAACAATAATAATAATAATAATAATAATAATGAATAAAATAATAATAAAATAATAATAATAAATAAAAGTAGAGAAAGAAAGGGGAAAAACTGAATAGGTATTGTAGAACCTGAAAAGAAATCGAATAATAAGAAGGATATTGGGAATATGTTTTTGGAAAAATTTGTGCCCATAATCATTCAGGAAGCACTAGGGCACCGATCCCAAGGATCCATGAAAAGGTAACATCGGAAAAAACTTAGAGGATGAAGTAGCTAGCCAGGACTCATGCTAGAGGAGTGTGATACTCGAGGACGGCTCAACATAGTAAGAAAAGTGATGGACTCCTAAGGAGGCAGGATTGGCAACCCCGGAAATCCCACACTAAAATAATGCCCACCCAGTCGAATTGGAGGGACTGTGATCTCCCTCTCTCCCAAAAAAAAAGTATGATTATTTTATTATTATTATTTTAGTTATTATTATTATTATTATTATTATTATTTATTTTATTAATTACATTATTGTTATTATATTGATGTTGTTGTTGTTTTTGTTGCTGTTTGTATTAGTTTCTGTTTAAGTGGTGTTTTATAGTAGTGAAAGTAATATTTATAATTTTAATATATTTTTAACATTACAATACCTCTTCAAAAGTAACAAAATAAACCGTGATTTCAGTTAAAGGATTCAAACTTAACTTAATTAATGTCTAGTCTAGAAACATGTTGTATGTCCATCAAAACGCATAAAAGATTAAGACGGATCTTTTTTTATGTAAGTAAATTTAATCTCAGAGCTTCTATTTTTTGTTTTTTAAATTCATTTTTAACGATACCCTTGGCATCAAAAGGAAATATTAAAACTATAATAGTCTTACTGTTCTAGTTGTAACTGTTTGATGTAATCTCTGCAATAAGTGCAACGCTGTTGAAAGGGTGTTCTTAAGGCGACCGATTTGTTGTTTGTTTTTTGCTTCAGTAAATGCGAGATCATTCTGGCTGGTCAAAATCAATTATTTTAATTTGTGTCGAAACGGTAAGAAAAATTTGCTTCTTGTATGTAGATTTCTTACAAAATATATCTGGGTGTTCCAAAGAGTTTTGTTAGCACCAAAGGTGTTCATTATGCAAAATTAACTTCGACTAATTTTTCTTCAAATTTAGTTAAATAATATGCTTATACAGGCAGAGAAATAATTGTATCTAACCTAAAAAAAAAAAAAAAAAAGGAAAGGCTCCTCCTATTCACTGACGTTGTCAGCCAAAATTCAGTTAACGTTGCTCGCCAACAGTCTGACTAGTTCCCCTGAGAGCGTGAGGATGAATTAGAAATGCTTTTTTTCTTTTCATTGCGTATATCGATGAAAACGACTTATAAACAAATATTAGTTTTATAATAACTAACTAGACTTCACTGAGAAATGTCAGGTTAATTCTATGCCTACAAGCAATGACAAAAGTAACAAGACCTATAAAGTGATTAATTAATATACTAAATATAAGCAATCAAATACTTCTAGCTTTAAGAAGGTTTTTTTTTGTGTTCAATGACTCAATGGGCTCTACTTGTAAAACTAATCGGTGTTCATTAATTTTTTAAGGAAAAGAATGCGCGATTGAAAATATAGGTACATATTTCTTCAATTCAATCTTAATAGGTACATAGGGAACGGAATGAAAGTAGACATTAAACTTTTTTTTCTCTCGCACAAATTCTGCATAAAAATTCGATCAAGTAGTAGCTAGTTGAGTGATGAGTCTATGAGTGACTCAAGTGAGGTTTGTAAAGTATTAGGTCTTCTCTGAGCTTACATGATTTCATGATTTCCCGTGTTTCCGATGCATGCTGCATCTTCGCTTATTAAATGAAACGAACGCTCTTAAAAAAAAAAAAAAAAAAAAAAAAAAAAAAAAAAAAAACACACAAAAAAAAAAAAAAAAAAAAAAAAAAAAAAAAAAAAAAACATTAGTTTTTTTACTCTACCTACACGGCGAAAGTCAAATATTTCAAAATAAACAGAAAAAAACAAAAGATGCATATGGAATGGCCACCCACAGTTTCAGCAGGATTTAAAACAGTTTCCCCAATTATAGAATGGGAAACCTGTAATCATATAAAAATAGGAAGTAAAAAATAAAAAAATAAAACAAGATAAACACATAGGACAAAACATTTTAGTTGTATTAGATGTCACAGAATTTACTATTATCCCTCAATGTGCTTAGACACCATTGGAGAATGCAATATTTGGGAGAAATGAAGCGAAAGCAAAGAAATAAAAAAATGAAGAATAAAGGCACGGGGAATCCACTGCCCGGCCTCACATGAGGGTTAGGGCATGGAACTCTTGTGAGTGAACTTATACGGCGCGGGCTGAACTTTATACAAAAAAAAAGGGGTGGATATTAGATTGTACAGGTGCTGATTCAAGCTTAAACGAGCAAACGGATAGACAACATCTTATAAAATGCATGGGAAAAAAGATATTACCAGGTATCACTAACGTTAACTAACACGATGTAGGTCAGACAAACTGAACTGAACGAGTTTAAGAAAAATAATAAGAATATTTTTAAGAAGACGATCGTGTATCATGTTATGACGTCATATAGCCAAAGACTTTTTCCAACGAATCCTGAATCTGTGTTTGGTTGCTCTAATAGCATCCACTTTGATAAAATGAAATATATGGGTACAAGAAATTATATCGGTTGTTTGAGAAGATCTTTTAAATCTTATAAAGATATAAACGTAATTTTAAAGCTTCCAGATATAGAAATTTACCCAGATATTGCTTTGCCATTCCTGAATTCAGTACGAAAACTAACTCTTATCTAACCCAGAATTGGTTTGTAATACCTGTAAAAGAATGAACTCGGTGAGGAAGAAACCATTGTAAAAAATTTACGAAGTCAGCAATAGGCATCGGATAGACCTTGATAGGAGAAAAATATTATGTTTGACCTCGGAATTTTTTAAAGGCCTCCCCAGAGTGAACGGGCGCTATGTCTAGGTTGAAACATGTGATAGATTTTTATTATTTAGCCTTTAATTTTGTACTTGCGTACATTTTGGTACGACTTCTACTGCTACCATAATCATAACGATTAGTTATTAGTATTATTTTAATTATTATTATTTGTTCATTATTATTAGATTATTTACAAACTTAAGCTCGGCAAGTGCCACCTTAATATCTAATTCACTCTACATTGGAATTATAAGCCGACGAATTTTGTAAACAGGACCTAAAATATTTCCTTTCGGCGTTAACAAATATGAAAAAGATTTAATTGATCCGAGGTAGAATGAAGTTAGGATTATTAAAGGACATTTGTAGCTTAATGGCGTATAAATAATCACGTATTATTATTATTGTTGTTGTTTTGTCCTTGAAATTCTTGCAAAGATCAGACAAAAAATTCTCGTCACTCAGAAATCATTCAGATATAGAAATGTTTGAACATTAAAAAAATAGTAATAAAACCAACGCATTACTTATTTTTATGTAAGCTTATGAAATATTATTAGATTCTTAATGCTGATGTTGACTTTGATTCGCTTGATCTGTATATTTAAAGTTTCAATGATCTCTTCAATTTTGATAACGTGCCTGCAGTTAATTATTCATTACTGTTATTTTATAAAATATTAAAAAAATGGGTATTTTGTCTTTGTCATTGGGTTCTCCTCCACATACATATTTTGGGATTAGCGTTTATAATGCTATTTGTCAAGAATAATATATATATATATATATATATATATTTACTCTATATATAATATTATATAAGGTGTGTGTGTGCTGTGTGGTGTGTTCTTCACTCCATCTTTGTTGTGTGTGTGTGTGTGTGGTAGTGGTGTATAATAATATATATATATATATATAATATATAATATATATATATATATATGTTTCGATATATATTACGCATATATATAAGTATATATATAAATATATGTATATGTATTATGCATGTATATATAAGATTTGAATTTTCTGTATGCTTCTTTCATGTTATCCTCTCGTTATCTTTTTGCTTATCGCCTTCGCCAGCGCCAAGAAAAGTTAGAACTTGCCTGGGATATTATTAGAGAAGTTACGTAGATCGTGCCCATGTATAACCTTGTAATGAATCCGACCATGGCTAATCGGAGTTGATGAGTTGCGAAATATACCTTCATTACTGTACTCACACCTGTGTCGAATGATGGAACTAGATTGAGAGAGAGAGAGAGAGAGAGAGAGAGAGAGAGAGAGAGAGAGAGAGGAATAAGTATATGAAGAAGGCGCGAGGATTATCTTGTTGGGGGCCTCTAGTTTTTATTAAGATGTGATGGGACACATATTGGCTAAACACCGATCACTCTTCTCTCTCTCTCTCTGCCCTACCTGTACTCACAACCAATTGTCGACTTACAACCATGATGTCTCCTCGGATGGACTAACAAGTCTCTGAGACATCCTAATCCTTGTAACTCCTTGTAAAAACCAAGTGCACAATTCCCTGCATATAAGTAAGCAGAAGCGTACTGGGTTTCCTCACCCACCCTTGAGTTTTTCTTCTGTATGGCGATCATAGTACTTTTTTAAAATTTAATCGCAGGTACAAAGAGGAGAGGGCGGGGGGGGGCTGATGAGGAGAGGAGAGAAGAGAGATTGAATAGAGAGAGAGAGGAGAGAAGAGAGAAGAGGAGAGAACTAAAATTTATAGGTGTGAATCATTCTTTTACATTTAAGGTTACCCGCTCTCGGGTCGGGCATTGGCCGAAGAAAAGTTGATTAGCAGAGTTACCTTTCCTTTTGGCCCGAAGCTCCGAAAGGGACAGCCTACCTTTTGAAAGCAGAATCCCATGTAAAGGAAAAAGTGACATTTACCTCTCTCTCTCTCTCTCTCTCTCTCTTCTCTTTATTCTGGAAACTGTTTTAATATTTAATATTCTTATGTCAATGTTTAATTTTCGAAGAAATTTTACTGTGAACAGTATAAAAATAGTCTAACCGAGAATTAAAAAAAAAAAAAAAAAAAAAAAAATTTTATCCGATGTCAAAGTAAGTAATACACCTACAGGAAGAGATTCGGCTACGAATATGTTTCATAAGTATCATAATTAAAATATGGTTAATGATATTACATTTAGTTTTGATAAACAAGAAAAAAAGAAAAAAAATATCCGGCGCTAGTTAATTTATTTCTCAACAGCATAATGGATATATCCTTCATTTTAATTATCAGTTAAACCATTCATCGGCAGTTCAACCGCTGGGTACGGATAGTCCCATTCAAGGTAAAAAACAGCAGAAAAGCCTCCAAGTTTGGTAACTTGAAAGAAACAAAAACATCTTTTGTTTATTTCTTGGAACTGATATTAGCATCCGTTGGGACGAACGTCCGGGCGTTTGAGGAAATTTTATCTGATCCCATTGAAGAAAAATGTAAATTTACAGAAAGGTAGGCATTGAACAATGAAGCGATCAATAACAAAAAATATAGATCCATAACAGCAAACTCGAGTAATAACGGAGGTTGTTCAGCAGCGAACAAGCGAAGCTGCCTTGATCGTTATCGCTGGGCGAAAAAACTGTAAAAAAAAAGGATACAGAAAGAGAGAGAGGAAAAAAATGTCTTGTCCTTTTCGGACTCATATCCCGAGGGACATTCCTGTGGGTTTAGTGCGAGATTAGATTAATAGGCTCATTTGTAGGTAAAAAGGTAAAGCAAACATACGGAGGGAAGATATAGGAGGCAGTTCTTGCCCAAACACAACATATTAAGTATCAGCGAAGGATAAAAAGATTCGCCGTGGTGTGACTATGGGGTCGGCGATATGATCTGAATTCGGGAGAGAGACGGAGAGGATATGAAGAGAGAAAGAGTAATTACTTCTCTCTCAGGGGTGTATCAGTAAATTTATATATATGAGAGAGAGAGAGAGAGAGAGAGAGAGGAGAGAGAGGAGAGAATAATATCTTTTGAAAATTAGCTAATAAGGAGCAAATATAGTAAATATAAATCCTTCTTTACCTTGTTACATATTTCAAAAAACAAAAAAAATTTAAGAGAGAGAGAGAGGAGAATGAGGATGAAGAAGAGAGAGAGCGAGAGATCGAGAAGAGAGAGAGAATATCTTTTGAAATTCAAGCGAAATAAAGAGCAAAATATAGTATAATCCCAAAGAAATATCCCAAAAATTTTGAAATAAAATTTTGGAGAGAGTAGAGAGCGAGAGATAGGGGAGAGAGGAGAGAGAGGTAGAGAGAGAGAGAGAAAATATCTTTGTGAGAATCAGCCGAATAAACAAGAGCAAAGATAGGACTATATATTCCAAAAAGAAACTATAGAATTTAAAAATTTTGAGAGAGAGAGAAGAGAGGGGGGGGGGTTGGGGTGGCGTTCAGGTCTCTATCGTAACTTTTCTTACCCAGCAATACGAAAGACGTATCAGTAACGAAAGAGAGACTAGAGAAACTCCCATAAAGCAACCTTATTGTCCATTGTCAATCAAATACCACTTCAGTTAAGAGACAGCTCACTGTAGAAGGGCACAGAGGAGTGACAGGTTGGTTGTCTGCTGGCGTTCATTTCAGAGCCTTATAAGGACATCTCGGAATTGTCAGCTGTGGGAGATGGGTTTGCGATGATATGTCTAGATAGACTTTTTGGTGGTGGCTTGAAAAATCTCTCTCCCTCCTCTCTCTCCTCTCCTCTCCTCTCTGTCTTGTTCGTGTCTCTCTCTCTCTCCTCTCTCTCTTCTGCGTTTGCATATTTTTATTGGATTTGAAATAACTGCTCTTATCGAATGTAGGTGTTGATGGTGGTGTTATTTCATTTGTTGTTTTTGTTACTGATATTTTTAGTGACTATAACGTTTTAGCAATCATTGCCATAATAAATAATAATAATAATAATAATAATAATAATAACATAATAATTAATAATCAATAATAATAATAAAAAGCATGAGTTGCTTCCAAATGGCGAGAAAAAAATCCAGTTATGTAAATGTACATATATTTAGATTGAAAACTGTAAGGATAGCTTTCGGGAATCTTTTCGGTCCCCTTTTCCCCTTTTCAATCTCTGCACGATTGAAAAGGGGAACCGAACAGATTCCCGAAAGCTATCCTTACAGGTTTTCAATTTTTTAAATATTATGTGCATTTACATAAACTGGGTGGATTTGTTTCTCTAATAAATAAGTAATAATAATTAATCAAATTAATAATAAATAATAACAATAATAATAATAATAATAAAATTAATAATAATAATAATAAATAATAATAATAGTTCCAGTTATCTACTGCTGGGGAACCTATATAAGAAATAAAAGAAAACATCCAGTCTTCCCTATTCTTAATTTCAAGTTGACTACATTCTTGTGAGTTTTGTATATTTGTGTTTTTTTTTTCTTTATTTAAGATCTGTTTGTCATCGGAAAAAATGTGAGAACATAATAGCATTTTTATCACTCAGTAGGGAATATTAAGAGAGAGAGAGAGAGAGAGAGAGAGAGAGAGAGAGAGAGAGAGGCGTGTTTTGTGTTTGATTTGTCCTCTTTCAACCATAACTACTTTCAGCATCACCTATTTTCTCACCATTTCCTTTACGTTGTATGTTGAATGTTGATCTGTCAAGGTACGCTTAAGAATACGTAGAAATGTATATGTATGTGTTTATGTGTACTCCACCCATGAATGAGTCATGAGGGAGGGAGGGAGGGAGGGATAGAGAGAGAGAGAGAGAGCGAAGGGTAGATGCCCTCAACCCACTCCGCCTCCATTTGCCCTCTTCCTCAGTCCACCCTAATGCCGGCAATATCGTCGCTTCTTATTGTTGTTTTTGTCATTTATTTTTCTCTTGGGTTTAAAGACTCGCCATTTATACTCTTGCACTCCGCCCTTCTTACTTTTCTTTTGTCTGTTTGCTTTGTATTCGTCTTTACTCATATTTCCTTTCCTTTTTTGTGTGCATTGTATTTGCGTGACTTTTCTTTTCTCGAAATATCACCTTTTGCCTCTTTGAGTTTGGTCGCTTTTGTTTGATTTTTGGATGATGCCACCTGAAGTATTGTAGGAGCCACCTTTTATGATGATGCTTTCAAATTAATGTGGATATTTTATTTATCTTTATTATTAGTATGCACAAGAACTGTTGTCTTTCAAAGCAAGAATTCTCAAAAATAGTATTTCTATGTATTTTATGTATGAAAACAAGAAAACTTTGGTAAATGTATAGTTTGTTGAGCGTTTTTTTTTTTATTTATTTATTACTATTTTTTTTGTTACCATTACGCAATTTTCCACCCCATTCCAAATGGATGTATCAGGCTTTTCTATGTGGCCACCACGAAACACCAACCAAACCCAAAGTTTGCTCAGTTTCTCGGATTGAATAACCAATCATATAGCGATTATTTATTAAATAATATATCTTATTCATACTTATATTCTATATATATATAATATTGTACCACTCCATATATATTAATTATTATATTATAGATATGTGTGTTGTGTGGTGTATATACACACTATGTGCCATTATTTGGGATATGTTGTAACACCTGAAAAATAAATAAGGCTTAAAAGATAACACTTACAACTCTTCAACTTGAAAGTATGATCCGTGTCACACCTAGAAAGACTCCATAGTTCTACATCAAAGGGAATAAAATGCCTTTGGGTAAGTGTTATGTGAATTGACAGCAATGCGCTTCAGTTGGATGTGGATACCCTGGTATGAAGCTGTAAATAAAGTATCACATTGGAATAGAGGCTGAGTTTTAAAAGTTATTTTTAATTGCAGTTTATTCCTTACTGAATGCATCTTTCTTGCATAGGACGTCTTGCCTTATATATTTGATAATGATTTGGTTATTTTGAGGTCTTTGGAGATGTCGTTGAATTATGGGGAACAAGTTTTTATTGCATTTTCAGTTTGAACAATTGTCTCAATACAGTTATCAACTTATGAAAGCCTAATTAATGTTGTTCAGAAGAGAGAAGAGAGAGAGAGAGAGAGGAGAGAGAAGAGAGAGAGAGAGAGAGAGAGAGGAGTACTCTTTATCCAATGAATAAGAAAAGCCCAGATCTAACAATTAGTATATACAGAAAAGCTTTGTTCTGGTTTTGAGACGTTTGGAGACCGTGTAACGTGGAAGGGAAAGGTCCAAAAAAAAAAAACTCCTCTTTGGCCCCCCCCTTAAAAAAAAAAAAAAAAAAAAAAAAAATAGTTGTATTCCTTTATTCTTCTATGGTTTGATTACATTTCCCCGTTAGGTGTTCAGCAGCGACTCGAATCGTGAAACTTGAGTTGTATCATATGTCCGATGCCACATCTTAGTACTAATCTTTGGCACCGTCGCTCGTTAAGCAATTGCCATTATCGGATTTTATCTCGTGATGTTCAGCACCACACAGTTTCCTAGAAGTTTTACAATCAAAGTTCTGAAATGCGAAAGGCAATGAGGAAGAAGTATGAAACACGTGGTAATTGAAATGTAAAAAACCCTGTTTCCTTTTTCAATATCGCAGTTTGTTTCCAACTAAGTATGTTTATGGTTTTCTTAGATATGATGGTTATTCTCATAAGCGCTTTTACTTGTCGACTAAATTAAATCTATCTTTAATTTTATTATTCCGTTTTTTTCACAGATCGTAATATGCACTTTCTAAATATGGAAATTTTAATCTCATTCGAAGATAACCCTTAATGCTCATATGCTTTATTGTCAAGATATATATAGATTGCTCCACTTTATGTTAGTCAGATAGTATCTGCGGCGTGCAACGGAACCCATTGAAATAGTTAAACTGTCTTTACTCTTCATTTGCTCTGCAAGTGATCACTTGCAGATCTATGCAGTGTCGTGGCATTGTTCGAAACAGTATTCCGAGATCTCTTCCTTCCTGACTGGTGTGACCGCGTCGAAACTTGACCAGATCTCAGCGTCACATCAGGTCGAGATGAAGTTCGCTCAATAGTCTCTATTTATGTTCAATGTTTTTACAAGAAATAAATAATATTGCTTTAGAGGAAAATACGAATATCTTGTAATTATTTTATCACAATGTGTGAGACATGCTGGCATAGCCTCAACATGGTCTAACGTGCATCGGTGTAATTAACATGCTATTTTAGGATATGACAGGAAACTTTACAATATTTGTTTCAAGGGCTTACCATCCTTGCACCCGAAGATGGATGATAGAATTACCAACCGTAAGGTCTTAATAATCTGTCAGCAAGGAAATATATGCTCTAGCAAATTTTCTTACCAGCAGAAATATCAGACTTTTCCAAACCAACTCGTTACAAAACTAAAAGAAAACCCAATATAGTGAAACATTAGGCTGTGAGGAAATAAAAGTAATTTTTGTCCACTGAGTTTAATCAGTCAAGGCGTTACTAATTGGCCCAAAGCCGATATGGAAACAGCAAAGTGCATTTGAAAAAAAAACAAAAAAAAAAACTTGGGATTAATTCGTTAGGAAGCGATAAATTTGCTTCCGGAAAGATTAGATAGAGAAAATATAAAATAGCGGAAAAAGAAGTAGGGCGAGATATCCGGAATTTGATAGTAAGGAAATAAACAATGTAGGAGTGTGCAATATATGAAACTATATACATATATAAGTATAACATATATATATATAATATACTATTATATATATATATATTAATTAATTAATCTACTATGGTACATATTTATATGTATGTTATATTATGTGTATAATATATACTATACTATCTATAATATATATATATTATTATATTATATATAATGTGTGTGTGTGTGTGTGTGTGTGTGTGTGTAGTGTGGATGTGATGCCCTTGTGTGTGTGTGTTTTTTTTTTTGTGCTTTCTGGGTGTGTGGCGCGCTTGTGTATGAACTGTTTTTCATAAGAATGGATTTCTTGTTGAAAAAAATCAGCCCATCTTATTCACGACAATAACAAAAATGATTTTAAGTTTATTTAGAGGGTGGAGTTAGGACCACCTAAACAATAAATAAAACCTCTCGCGCAATACTTAGTAGCCTTTACAAGCCATCAGTTACAGCTTTGAAGTTATCATTAAGGTGATACCAGATGCTGGAATCAATCACTCATGTGTGTCGGGGGCGTGTTCTCAAAAGTGTTGGATGTCAGTTTTGTAAAAGACCCCGAAAAGGTCTTCTGTTGTTATTAACATTCTCAACAGCTCAGTTCATGGTGGAGGTGTGGCCCTCGGGGTTAGGAGAAGAGAGAAGAGAGAGAGAGAAGAGACGAGAAATGGAGAGAGAGAGAGAGAGAGAGAGAGAGAGAGATTCTGGGATATATCTCCAGTGACCCGTCATCAATCTTCTTATCAAGTAAAATATCTGGGTTTCAACATCAAGAACCACAGCGGAGACGTCTATGGTGGTCCTCTTAAGGGTGTTCTTTTCTTTGCCTCTTTTCGTTTCATGTTTTTCTTTCTTATTTGTCTATCCTTTGTTTTCGGTAGTCGAGTACGTTCAGTCGATGGGAAATTAAAAATGTGGGTGATAGTGCAAAAAGACAAGAAAAGAAGCAGAGTTTTATTTTCATTTGGCTGAAAGTTGGTTCGTGTGTCTGTTTATTTTTTATTTTTTTTTTTGCCTATTGAAAATAAGGCACTCCTATCAATTTTTCCTATAGATTCAGTAATTTATGAACTTGTTAATACACACAACACATGTATAATATACTATATTATATATTATTATATATATAATTATATAATACTATATTATTATATATAATATATATATATAATATATTATATATAGAATAATATAGTATATATAATATATAATATGTGTGTGTGGTGTGTGTGTGTGTGTGTGTGTGTATAAACTTTATGTGGTCTTGCATTTTCCTCGTTGAGGGTAGAATTAAGGCATCTGGGAGTGGTGGTTGTGTACCTTGGAGTTGGAGACGGTTTGGGCGAGATGCGTTACCTTCCTTGGACGATTGGTTTAATAAAAAGGGTTCATCGAGTTTATGAGTTTCTTGTCTTTATCGGTCACATATTTTAATACTGACCATACGCAAATCTTCTGTTTTCTGCATAAGATCAGCGTAATTTAATGTTCTGTGATGGTGAGTGTCCGTCAAGCGTGTATAACCAGAGAGCACTGTCGAAATAATATCTGAAATAAAGGCAAGTGGAGGGTACATTTCTCCAAGGCTTTTTAGTGAGAAATGGGATTTTGTTAATCAGATCTAGGAAGGTTATTAGTGAGAGGATAGCCGTTTCTAAACATAATTTCAATACTACATACAAGGTGAATTTTTGTCACGAAACCGAGGCGAACTTGGCTTTTTTATTTGACTCACGGACAAATTTGTTTGTGGCTTTTCTAATGTTTATTTTTTGCATTTATCCATTCATGTATTTTCTGGTGTTAAGTCTGAGTCATGCTGGAAAAGTTTGTAAATATGTGCTTGTGTCTGTTAAGTTTGACTGCTACTAGTATGTATGTTTCAAGAGATGTTGTTTAATAAGCTAGCAATATGGAAGGAGGTTTTTATCAACTTTGAAACAGGTTCACATACCGACTGAAAAATTAAAATTATCTAGGAAATCCGAAATTTCCATTCTCATCTCTCTCTCTTCTCTCTCTCTCTCTCTCTCTTCATCTCTCTATATCTAGTCTTGCAAATGAGAGATTATGAGTAAGAAAACGTCATCCACCAAGTTATTTTTAAGATTCCCTACTCGAATAAACCAAAAATGGTTAGTGGGGATCCGTTCTTTCATCGTTTTTCATGACTAGAGGGTGATCTGTTCGTCTTCCCGGCCTAATTTGGTCTTCTTTTCGAGGCTCCGAAAGGAGGCAGGACGCAAAGGAAGACGGTCCTAACGAGGGGCAAGACGTGAAGTCCTTTGCAACTTTTCAACAAGGGCTGTCAGTAATTTTGGAGTGCCTGAATTTGGAAGTTCCAGTGGAGATCCGGCCCACTCTTCGCTCGT
>NC_087200.1:141602360-141608059 GCF_015104395.2 Macrobrachium nipponense | reverse complement strand
TTGGCTTTAATGAAACGGAATTCTAAAAATCACTCAAAAACAAATGTTACATATTTGCTCTCGGCGAAATCTTTTTACTGGAGACCGAACTCAACTTTCCTGAATCCCTTATGACCGTAGGATCTCTGCCAACGTAAGGAATACTTTCCTTTCTTCCAACAATATGTACAAATAGGTAAATATATGAGCATCAGCCATAACAAAATTATGAAAATCACATACTGTCAAGCTGAATTTCAGTTTTCCGTATTTCCTTTCCTAAGGAAATCATTCCACTATGTCTAATGAGGCTAATCACGGTTTTCAACATATATAAACGCACAAAATTATAAGCAAAAGCCTTAGTTCCTGCGGTACATACGAATGAGGTAAAGCTGTCAAGCAAAGCTTCCCAACAAACACACAAGCGAGGTGAAGGCAGGAAAAGGAAGGCCAGGGGAGACCACACGGAGCAAAATGTCCCCTCATAAAAATCGCATTAGCACATTTAAAACTGCTATTAAGTCTATGATATGAACCGCAATGAAAACAATTTTCTTTACTTGTGGAATCCATAATTTTATGCCTGTAACCACAGAGACGCCAAAATTATGAGTCATTTAGTGGCCATTTTTCTTGATCATTTTTGTTCATTCAATTACCCAAATGTAAGAAGGATTTTTCTTCAGTGGGTTTTTGTATAATTGCCAATTTTTGAGACATGCGCATCCGAGATAATAATGTTTCTCCATTCAAGCATTCACACATCTGTTCAAGTCTTTCATAACTAGTAATATTTAATGAAGTTTTGCGTATCTAGAGCCCATTTTTTCTTTGGTTATACGTATCAACGATGATAATTCTTATTCTTTAAAGAACTACAAAAAAATTATTTTACGTTTCCTTAGAAGTGAATAACTGTCTTTTATCTTTTTTTTGTTCGCCTGGTTATTTATAATTTCTGAGTAATTCCCACATTTGACACCCTCATAATTGCATATAATTCATAATTGCATATAATTATCATTAAATGCTGTTATATCATAAAACCGTCCACCAACAATTTTTCTTATTTAAAAAAAACTTGAAAATATTACTAAATTGAATGACTTGATCGTTTTCAAATAATAAAATAAAATCGCAAAACAATGCAAATTCTATATACATATATATATATATATATATATATATATATATATATATATATATATATGACATATACATACATACATATACATACATACATTACATACACACATCACATCACACACACACACACTATACACACACACATATATATATATATATATATATATATATATATATATATATATATATATATCTATATATATATATATATACATATATATATATATATATCATATATATATATATAATTTTTTATATATATATATATATATACATATATATATATATATAATTTTTTTTTACATTTTTTTTTTTGCATACAAATATTGAGTCGGGAACTCTTAGAGTTCATTAATTAACGTAATAAAATATATTCATAGAACTTATTCTAGAAAATATTAAAAATAAATGGGAGTTATCTGAAGAAGTGACAAAGGAGTAATATTATATAAACCAACATGACGCCATTTTATTTTAGAGTAGTCACATTACTTCAATTAATATCTAATATTTCAAGCTAATTGAAACTAAACACCACCTACGAAAGTTCACTACTCCCCCTATTCTTATTCCTTTAATGAATATCTGGTCTTTTATAGTGTTATTTCCTTCATTTGTAAATTCAGATTAATTCCAACATTTGACAGAATAATTATTGCGCTCGTTACAATTATATCAATTGTTGTCATATCAGATAAAAGATCCATTGTATTATAACTAATTATGCACCAATCCACCAAAGCACTTTATCATTCGAAAAAACATGAAAAGATAACCTGAATGACTTGATCTATTTCAAATATTAAAAACAATTACAAAACAATGCAAATTCGTAAATATTATATACGTATATATATATATATATATATATATATATAATATATATATATATATATATATATATATATATATATATATATTTTTTTCATGAATAATAAAAAATGGTGAGTAAGGTAGAATTTATTATTTAACATAACAAAGCACACAGAATTAATTCTTGAAATATTAAATATAACTGAATATATGTAGTCTGAGGCAATGACAAAGAAGTGACATTATGTAAACCAACATGACGCCATTCTATTTTATAGTAGCCACATCACTTAATATTTCAAGTTAATTAAACTAAACACCAGCTACGAAAGCTTACTACTCCCCGAGGACCCGGTAATAACAGGCCTGAAACTGCCCGCTGAAACACTAACATTGTTGGGACGAGGAACCCAAAAGTCCCCGTGTTTCTTGTCATGGTTTTAAGGCTTTGACTAAGTCCAGAAAAATCCCGTCATGAACAAGTCTCCTTCAAGTCTCAGCATCCGAGAAAAATACAATGGAAGCTTCTCAGCCAAAAGCAACAACGCTCTGGGGATAGTTAAGCGTCAGCAGGGTTTTTCTGCGAATCATCCAGACAAGACCAATAAAGTCTTCTAAAAAAAATAAATAAATAAAAAATAATTTTTAAACCCCCGTCTGAATGCCATCCCAGGCCCTTGCCCATAGTGAGATAAGGTGAGGACAGCATTATATCTGATGTGGATCTACGGGCACTATCCTACCAACATGAAAGAAACGAGACATTGTTTACTGAATTCTTCTGATGCTACCATAATCATATTTCTCTACGAAATACAGTTTACGCCCCTAGAATAAGGATTATACGCTTTATATTACATTAGTTCTTATATTACCGTGAAACTGCAGGTCTTACTACGCATGTAACAAATAAACAAAAAGAGAGAGAGAGAGAGAGAGAGAGAGAGAGAGAGAGAGAGAGAGAGAGAGCTCAACTTATCAGGAGCAAATTCCCCATGCAAAACGAAGACAGCATGTCACTGCCTTAAAAGATTTTGTTATATTTTTCATCATCTAAAGACAATCTCTCCACATTTGTAAATCATCAATTCTTCGTACGGTAGCAAAATTATTGAATTATTGTAAAATGCTGTGCAATAAGATAATAGCTTAGCAATAAAATGCATGAAATACGGTAAAAGTAACTAAGGGAGAGAGTAGAGAAATAATAAACATTATTACATACAAAATTTTTATTACTAATCTCCGTACCTAAATTTCTTTTTATACAGGTATACAACGCTAAACATAAATACATCGAAAAACCCTGACAAAATAGTATATTGAACAAAATGCCGCCGTAATCTATCAACAGCAGTTGAGTCCAAAAATATCTACGGATCTACACAGCTATTTTCAAGTACGAATTGGGCAGCCGGGAGGTGGAAGTAAACCATATCACAGCGGCGGCTTTGTACCGGTATGGGCGCTTCTCCTAAGTGTTGTGAAATTCGATAAGATGTTGAATGGGGGTAAGAGGCCTGCAGTAGACCTCTGGATTATTTCCCCCCAACAAGCACGCAAAGCAGGATTGAAAATCAATGACAGAGTCCTCCCTTCGTATCCAAGAATGTTTGAAAGCTAGTTTAGGAACTGCTTCTGTGGTCAAAAAGAGTCCTTTTCATCTTAAGTGTGGATTCTAACTAAAGAAAACTATGGCCACATTTTCGTGAACGTAAATTTCACTGAAATGAGGTAAAAGACTAATGAACTAAATTCAAACCTCGATGGTAAATTAATAGTACAATGAAATATAAACACTAGATAACTAAATTCAAACCTCGCTTCTAAACTGATATTACAGTGGAATAAAAAATAAATTTGGGACAAAGGCCAAGAGCTGGGACCTATGAAGTCATTCAGCGTTGAAGGGGAAATAGAGAGTAAAATGGTTTTAAAGGTGTAGCAGAGGAAAACTTCGCAGTTGCCCGATGAAACAATTGTTATCAGAGGGTGGAAGTAAGATGGAAGGGAGAGAATAAGAACAGAGGTACGGTAAACGGAATGAAAAGGGTTGCGTTGCTGTCTCCCCTACCCTACTGATCCCCGACATAGCCCGACCCACCAAGGACGAACAAATAGGTTTGCAGGAGGAGGGCTGATGTCTTTCCCTAGGGTAGGGGCTATACACCTACCCCGCCCCACCCGGAACGAACAAACAGGTTTGCAGGGGGTGGGTGGCTGTGTCATGTCTCCTCTATTGTCCACTGGGGGAGGACAAACAAGATCCACTAATTATCATTTCTGTGTAAAAAAAAATAAAAAAAAAATATAAAAAAAAATATACAGAGGAAAGGTAATCAGCAATAAGTTTAGACCTGGAGTCGTGCAGCCCTCAGCCAGGCTGTCATCACTAGACAACGTATAAGTACGATGAATGAAGGTTCCCTATTAAACTTCGGGACGGTACGTAAGATCCCTAGGGTAGGGACTATACACACCAGAGAACAATCGTTTATGCTTTAGAGACTTATCAGTCCGGAAAAATTTAAGTTGTCAACAAGATATCATTAGCTAGTAACAGTAAAAAAAATTAGATTAACATTTTATTCGTCCATTAACATTCATGAGAGAGGTTTAACCTTACTGACTTATCAGAGTTTGAGAACATTTTTATTGTTGTTTAAAACTCATTAAGGAGTAACGGCATTTGAAAAAAATATTTAGATCTCATTAGCTGCAATAATTAAGGTTTTTAGACAAACACTCATTTCATCTGTTTAGGAAAGTTTACGGGCAAATATTTAAAATGTCATAAGTATTTTAATGAATAGTAACTATCATCAAACATATACATTAACAGAAAATTGTTCATCCCTTATCTGTCCATTTACGTCCACAACCGTCATATCATTTCTGCCAAAACAATTTCACAAAACAAAATCCAGGTGTAAAAAGATGCAATGAAACTTTGCAGAGAAAATAAAAGAGAAAAAAGTATTTTCCACGGACGAGCATCAATCATAAATTATGAAAACAAGCGACTTCAGATTCTTGACAGATATATTCTGGTTAAGATAAACACGTGAAAATGTTGAATCAAATAGGAACTAAAATGTTAATGATAAACAAACAAAAGCGGTCGGACACAAGGTCACACAGACACGATGTTGACTTAAAATGTAAAGGAATTGAGGGTGAGTCATAGCAGTTAAAAAACCCTGATATATAACATACATGATTATAATATATATATATATATATATATATATATATATATCATATATATATTTATATATATATATATAATATATATATATGTATGTATATATATATATATATATATTATATATGTGTGTGTGTGTATTTATATGCGCAGTATGTATATTCAGGTATAAAATTTGACTGATAGATGAGGACAATCTTTTCTCAATGAAATACTACGAGAAAGGAGAAAAATGAAAACATAAACAACTTGCATAACTTCATTCAGTTAAAGATGACAAGAAAGGATGAACGTTGCCTATAACCACATCAAAGTGAGAGCGATAGATTACAGAGAACGAAACGCAAGAGATGAGAAATCGTTCACTAATGCTGAAACAGGTTCTATACGCTGCGAGAGCACCAGACTAAATTAAAATAGGTTCCACCTAGGGGCACCGCCCCCTCATCATGACAGTTGCCAGTGTCCCTTGACAACCGTGAAATTACTGTGCCGCAAACATTTCATATAATCTAATGCCCTACAGGAAGGGAAGGACAGCATAAGGGCAGCT
>NC_087200.1:141577360-141584860 GCF_015104395.2 Macrobrachium nipponense | reverse complement strand
TAAATAAATTTATACATATGTATATATATATATATATATATAATTATAAATATAATATTAATATATTATATATACATATATATATATATATATATATATATATATATATATATATATATATATATATATATATATTATAAGGGAATACTGCGCATTGACTTCGAAAAAGATTGATGATCACAGAAAGTGAAGTGATTAAATCAAATACGTAGGTTATATAGTGAAATTGTAGGAAAAGGGGTAAGGAATAAAATATTATATGTGTGTATATATACGATATATATATATATATATATATATATATATATATATAGATATATATATATATCTATATATATATATATATATATATATACCACCTTCTGGTTTCTGTAAGTCTTTAGGGATATAACTGCCTCTCCAATTCCCTTTACTGATGCCAACAGAAGTGGGCACCCATTTAGAGCTGGGTGCACTGGTGGGCTGTAGCCCGGGGGCAATCAGTAAATCTATCAAATGTGATCCGACAGCTGCCACTCAACTTTCTGCGCCCACTTTGATGATTAAGGAAAGTAATTCTCTTAACAGCAGTGAAAGTAATATTGGTTTTGAAGAGCATAAAACCATAATAAAAGACAATATACTATTGTTGTAATTCATTAACATACTATAGAACGATCAGGATCTACTGATATAATGGTAATCTTCAGTATGTTAATTATTTTATTTACAACAGACTGACATAAATAAATAAACGTAAATATACAAATATATCAGCATCTAAAACAAAACGATTAGTTCCTTTCCTAAAACAAACATTCGAAAAAACATGAACATCAAATGGCCATTTCTTTTTAGATCTGCTAAGCGACACACAAAGAAACTTAGAAAAAATAAACAACTGTAAGGTTTATATCTTCATTAAGAAACCATACAAAACTGTTAATGGTTTGAATATTCTCTTGTTTCACTCCTTTTGTATCCGCTGAAAATTTCACGTGAGCAGGTTTATTTAGTTTCCCAACCACAAGCAAAAACCTGTATTTTTTTTCGCTAATCCTATACATATATTATATATATATATATATAATATATATATATATATATATATAATATATATATATATGATATATATATATATATATATATATATATATTATATATATATATATATAGTATATAATAATATATATATATATATATATATATATATTATATATATATATATATTATATATATATATATATATAATATTATATATATATATATAAACAAATGTGCGTGGAAATATTTTGCGCGTTACAACTTTGATGGGTGACTCTTTCAGTAGAGGATAATATGGGTAAATTGATTGATTGATTATGGGTAGTAGACTCATTACAGAATCTAAGTTAAGATAAAGAAGGTTTACATCTTTTGGCGTCATGCCTGCAAGGGGAAAAGGTGTAATTGTATGACGTATGCAGTGGAAGGAATTTACTGAAAATTCTTGGAAGAAATCACAGAACAAATGTGGAATGAGGCGGTTTGGTCACGTGGAGAAAATGGGGAGCAGGTTCATGAAAAGTACACAATTATGAAGTATTCGCAGCAATATGTGGAAGACATTGTACTACTTATTACTTTATAGTGCGGAAGAGGTGTTGGAATAGAAGGGCCTCTATATTCAAGAAGCTTGTCTATGTTAGAGTTAAGTGGCAGAGAATGAATGAACTTCAGGTAACAAATAATAATAAAGCTGACGTTGTTGGTGTTTACCGTTCAGAAGGTTCATTTTTTGATTCAGTTGTTAAACAATGAACGTGGAGGTGACTGTTCTGCGTTACTTCGGAGAAATATATATATATATATATATTATATATATATATATATCTATATATATATATATATATATGTGTGTGTGTGTGTGTGTGTGTGTGTGTGTGTGTGTATGTGTGTGTTCTAGTGGATGGATGAAGGCGAAATGATACAGAGATAACTGAATACAAAAGAAGCGACTTGTGCTCCCGAACATTACTTTAAATTATCAACAAATCTGCACCGGTAAGGAGGTTATACGTTCATACATGAGGGAGAAAATCTTGGGTAACGACTTAGATAAACACATCTACTCCACTTATTTGACGACATAAAGGCGAATTTAATCGATGAAACATAAAAACATAATCTTGTTTACTTGTTCGCGCTCAACATTTCCGTTTTCACCTGCAATGAAAACTGGTTTATCTGCTTTTCCGGAACAGATGCCGTCACGCCCTGGAGACGTCTATAAAATGCCCCATTTACATTTGGACGGAGATGTCAGCTTCTAATCTCCATTGAAATCTTCCTTTTGATTGAATTGAGGCTGGGTATTCCAATCAGTTATGAGACATTTCATGTAAAGCACCCTTATCTTCTTTACCGCATAAGGAGCGCTGCATTCTAGATGGATAGGAAGAGATAAGCGGTACAAATATACTATCTTGACTACAACCTGCCTCCTCCGTCATCTATTGTGTTGGCACGCTTGAACAATGTACTGATGTGAATTCATATATTAACGTATATGTTTTTGACGTATTAATATATGAATATCTAAATGTGTGTGTGTGAGTGCGAGCTGACAAAGAAACAAATTTATATGTATCTCTCTCTCTCTCTCTCTCTCTCTCTTTATATATGCGTGTGTGTGTGTATGTGAGAGGGTGTGTGTGTGTGTGTGTATATTTTCTTTTGAAAATAAACGTACAATCACTTGAAATTGTTTTCCAACATGTTCCAGAATTTTCGTTCACCTAACAAGGGTTTAGCTATTCTTTCGATATGTACAATGAAATGTGCTATTCTTATTCTATTTTAGTTATTAATCATACGGTTAACATTATAAAAAAGAAAGAAAGTGAGTGAAACATTCATGTTATGAAAAATAACGAAACATTTTGGAAAATTTCGTGCCAGATGATTGGCAAATGGGTCAAAGAAGAAACTATATTTCAATTTCAAATAAAAGCATCTTAACTAATAAAATAATATTGAATAGTCATCAACGAAAGTATATAAATAAAGACAGAAATAATTCTACCATAATCGTTATAAAAAAAAAAAAAAATACTCACACCGTCGTATGTTATCGTGTGACACCACACTCGGGCAGGGAAGTTAATCTGTCTCGTCACTTGCACCGATAAGATGGGTAACAGACTCGGCCGCACCACTTTATCTCACAGGGCATCGATCATTAGCTTGCACGAGACAATCTCTCTCGTAGATACTACTCGGCAGCTTGGCATCAATAGAACAATCATGTGTAGATTTATACAGCAACAGAGAGAAAGAGAAATATTATAAATTTATTGAAAAAAGTGGAGGACGATCCCATGGTTGCACTACTTTTGAAGATCATCTTCGGATGCTCATTGAAGGAGCTATAAAGAGAGAACATTATGCTCTCCTTTCAAGCTGATGCCCAGACCATCCGTAACAGGCTACGAGATGCCAAGATATTATTTCATCATATTCTGGCCAAGAAACCTTTCATAACAGGAATACAAAGGAGAGAGGCTATAGGGGTTTGCGTTACAATATTATCCGGTGGACGATGATTTCTAGAAGAAAGTCATCTTTTGCGATGAGGAGACTTTCTCCGCTGGTGAGCATCGTAGTCTTCTTATTCACTGCTGGCGTTTAACATTAACTAAGTTAACGCTGAACTTCTTGCTAATTTTAATTCTTTAGAAGCCTAGATAATAAGAAGGCGTTATATATTCAGTTCATTTCATAAGAGATATTAAAAAGATGAACCTAGGTAGCAATGAAAGAAATCAGAAGTTACACACGATAACAGCATTATATATATATATATATATATATATATATATATATATATATATATATATCACATATAGATGATATATATATATATATATATATATATATAAAATGTGTGTGTGTGTGTGTGTGTGTGTGCGTGCGTGCGTGTGCGTGTGTGTGTGCTTGTGTGTGCGTGTAAAAGTGCCATTATATTCTATGTGTTAAAAAAAATAGACGTGAAATTTGTTGGTATAGTTCAGTATATTTTATATAAGCAATTAGGCAAATAATATCATTAAAGTAAGTCAGAATACATGATAGGGCCAGATATATGTATATATGTATGGTATATATATATATATTATTATATATATTATATATATATATATATGTATGGTGTGTGTGTGGTGTGTGAGTGTGTGTGTGCGTGCGTGCGTGTGCGTGTGTGTATGTGTGCGCGTGTGTGTGTGTGTGCGTGTATATATTTCACTAGTTTACAATGTACAAAAGATCACTCATTCAGATACCATTCTTGAAAATTTTGATTCATAATTATATGCCAGCAAATCTATATAAAAGTTGCAATTGTTGATGCTCCTGGGGCTAATAGGTCAAATTATAATAGTCGTAGGCCTATGTCTTGAAAGTTGACAATATGAAGGAGATAAAACATACTAAAGAGATGAAAATATTAAAATATAAGAACAGCGATGACCTTTGAAGCATTATAGTAACATCCTTTAATCACGTAAAGTATGACAATATCAGAAAAAAAAACTATTAAAGGGAATCTCCAGGAAATTTCTCTGACGCACCAGTAGTGTCTATGCTGTTTCAAGCGCTTACAACAGAGTTGCCAAATAGCGCTAGATGTCGGTTAAACATATATGAAAATATATTAATTCCGAGGTAGAGTGAATTAGATATTAAAGGACATTTGTAGCTCGATATATGTATATGAATCACGGTAATGTGATATGACTTATATAACAAATGGCGGACGTGCAGCAAAAGCAACTACAAACGCTAACGAGGGACGGAAAAGGGTTTGATTCAGTCTCTCAAAACTAACAAATACCTGAGGTACGCAGGTATTTGAGGGGGTTTGGGAGACGGCATAATTTATATCCCTCTTAAAGCGTGGCGGGGTGGGCTAAAGCTTCCCAAAACTGCCAGTCCTGAATTGAAGAAATGTCGATGTTTCGTGCCGTCGGCCCGGCAATTCTATTAATCGTCTATAAAATTCCCCTTCGGTTAAACATATATGAAAATATATTAATCCGAGGTAGGGAGTTTGAATTAGGATATAAAGGGGACATTTGTAGCTCGATATATGTAATAATTGGAAATCTATAGTAATGTGATATGACTTATATAATGGCTACGTGCGGGCAAAAGCACTACAACACTACCGAGGACGAGGTGGGTTTGATGCAGTCTCCAAAACTACAAATACCTGAAGTGCGACAGGTATTTGAGGTGGGAGACGGCATAAACTTATATCCTCTTGCGGTGGCGGGGTGGGCTCAGGCTTCCCTGCCAGTCCTGGAATTGAAGATGTCGTCTAGAAAATTCCCATTCGGTTAAACATATATGAAAATATATTAATTCCGAGGTAGAGTGAATTAGATAATAAATGACATTTGTAGCTCGATATATGTATATGAATCATGGTAATGTGATATGACTTATTATATGTGTGTGTGTGTGTGTGTGTGCATTCCCACACGGACGGCAACCTGCTGCAGCTGTATAACTACTAGGTACTTATGTCTTTTATTCGATCAAGAGAGCCACAATGGAATTTTCAGGAAGCAGAAAGCCGACTTTAATTATGTTTTCCTAAGCTGGGATCGATCCCGTATCTCTCGATGGTGAGTGGAGGATGATCACCACTTCATTAAATTTACTATAATTAAACACACTCCAAAATAAAGTAGAGGCACATTTTTATTACAATAGTAATAAAAACGGAACACTGAAAATCCCAAGCAGGCGAACACAGGTGTTGACTGCATTTATAGGGCGAACAAATTCGACGAGCATCGTCAAACTTGAAACTTCAAACGGACTGGAGCGCGTCAAGTCAGATCGAGTCAGCTGGAACAAACTTGTCTCGATCAATCTTCTTCTCCTCCTCAGTTGATGGTCGTGATAACAAGCGGGTTGCTCTGATAACACAGAACTGCTCTCTCAAGTATTCTGTACATGTCTGTTTCCATCAACGTCAACACCACGCACAAACTTTCTTGAACTTTTTTTTCCTCTAACTTTTCTTCCTTCCCTTTACAAGTACATTAAAAAGGCTAAATGTTGCTTTCTTTTTTATGTATAATTCTATTTCCTGTTATGTAACAGTTAGGACTTCATTGAGATAAAAAGT
Organism: Macrobrachium nipponense; assembly: GCF_015104395.2. Classification (NCBI taxonomy): domain Eukaryota; kingdom Metazoa; phylum Arthropoda; class Malacostraca; order Decapoda; family Palaemonidae; genus Macrobrachium; species Macrobrachium nipponense. The sequence goes on along the minus strand of NC_087200.1, from coordinate 141,578,706 downwards.
AAGTTTTCTTTAAGGCGTTCACCAACTAACCACTTAAGCATCAATACATTATATTTTTAACAGAATAAAAACTAAGATCTCTCTCTCTCTCTCTCTCTCTCTCTCTCTCTCTTCTTCTCTTCTCTCTCTCTCTCTCTCTCTCTCTCTCTCTCTCTCATTTTGCAGACTACTCCCAACGAAATTAGTCTCTACAGCATTTCCTTTAATATCTTTAAATATTAAGTGCCATTCACAACTTGCAAAATATAGCTAATTTCGAACGGTTTCTAATAATTTAGTACAAACGTACGAGAGAGAGAGAGAGAGAGAGAGAGAATTTCTATTCATATCTATTCACAAAACGGAAGTGTTACAGACAACAGCAAGGCGTGCTAAATCACTAACAATGAAATATTTCATATCGACTACATTTTCACCAAATCATATAAAGAAAGACATGTTGATGAGATATGCGATACTAAAATGAATAAGACAAAATATTACTAACATGGAAACTAAAGGGTAACAAATGCAAAATAAGAACATGAGACCAAACAATAAAATGCTACATAACCCAGTTTCCAGCATCCCCCCCCCCCCCCGCCCCACCCCATGCCCCCCCCCACCCCCCCCCCCCCCAACTAACCCAAAAGGTTTGCACGGGACCGGAAATTCGCCAGACCAAACTAATGACCGGATTAATTACCGCCGACACTTGTTCCGCTCCCAAACCATCCCTTCCTTTAACAGCCCTATGTAATTAGTTAAAATGGGAGGGGGTCATCACCATGCCTCACACCCCCCACCAGCAATTTCACTTCCATGAGTGTGCCCGTACGCATCATCCACTCCTCTCCCATTTAGTAACCACAAAAGCATTTTTCGTCTAGGTACTGCATCCTTTCAGGCGTTTGTAAATTCATTATATTAATAACTATATGTATGTATGAGCAGATGAACTGCCGAGCTGTAGTCGTTAATTGATTCCATATTCCCCCTCGTCAGCACGACAATGGCTTGCTAACTGCAACGGTTCAAATGATTGAAAGTAATACACAAAAATTCAGTAAAAAAAAAAAAAAGCCTACTATATTTTTTTAAACGTGATAATCAATGATTTTAGTAGGGTAAATGAGGGAGTCCAGGCTCCTAAATTTTACAAAAGGATTCTTAATCTCTTGTAAAATTTTCCCTTGTTGTTTCATTAAAATTTTCTAGGAATCCTTGATATATGAAATTATATACTCCTTATTGTGTAATAATTCTAAACAAAATTAGAATGTTATGGAAAGCTACAGTCAATTTCCCTATACAGTTGCTGGTAAAATGAGTAAATTAACTGCAAATATAAAATCTGTTTGGACATT
>NC_087200.1:141492360-141564860 GCF_015104395.2 Macrobrachium nipponense | reverse complement strand
TTTGCTTCCATAATCCTCCTGACCTCGAGTCGCACATCCTCAAGTGCATCGCTGCCAAATATCAATTCTCCGCTTGAATTGTCCTGTGGCTCCTCCTTTCATTTCGCCTCTTTCGCTTCTAATAACCTGATGCGGTTAAGAAGTGTCAGTAAAAACATGGGGCTCTCCCGTCCTATTTTCTCCTTTTGCTTCGACTTCTTTACTTTATTTTCTGTGCAGAATTTATTTAATATGACTGATAGTGCTTTCACGTTGATTGTGTGCGTACCATCGCACACAGGCATAGATATAAGATATATAGTCTATACACATATATCTATAGACATATATATATATATATATATATATATATATATGTATGTATGTATATATATATATATATATATATATATATATATATATATATATATATATGTATATGTGTGTGTGTGTAAAAGCGTGTGTGTGTGTGTTTGTAAGTGTGTGTGTGTAAACAGAACTAGAAACATTAACGGTAGTTATGAATCAGTATTATTATATATGGCTATATATATATATAGTATATAATAATATTGGATTCATAGCTAAAATCCGTTAATGCTTCTAGTTCTGTTTCACACACATACACACACATACATACAAACATATCATACAATATATATATATAGTTAATACTTATATATATATAATATTATATATATATATATGGAATAGAGATCTGATTCAATAAGGAATATAATATTCAGATACAATTATGGATGGTATATTTAACTACCCAAGATATACGTAGTTTCACTGAAAAGTTTGTTTGTTCCCAGAACTTCTCGAATCATTCCTTCCATAAAGACATAAAGCAGTCACAGAGACATAACACAACCCTGTCTCAACTTCATTAAATTGTCTACACCGAACTGGCTACTGACGCCTACGAACTCTTAACACACGCCGCACTGCCATCATAAAAGTTATCTTTATCAATCGCAACACCCTCCCGACTGCCTCCTTGTGAATTCTTCCGTACGCTATCGATGGTGCACGTATGCCACAAACAGCTTTTCCACCTTTATTTTCACACCTCTCCCCTAACTGTTTCATAGCAGCCATTTAATCCACACATCCTTTGGGGAATAAGAATGTCTAACCCGACATTCTTATTCCCCAATCAAATTTCTCGTTGCAATCAAAATCTACTATCCACCTTTCCCGGCATACTAAATAAAGTTCTACTCCTACTATACTTACACTTTGTATCACATAAAAGCATAAATATTCCTATCATCAATTCATTTTGGAACCTTTCCCTCATTCAGGGTTTCAAATATATTACTTACCACATCCTGTCCAGCTACTCAATCACTGTCTTACCTCCACAATGCACCTCTCTCTCTCTCTCTCTCTCTCTCTCTCTCTCTCTCACACACACACACACACACACACACACACACACACACACACACACACACACACACACACACACAGTCACTCCCAAGTTTAATCTTAAAGTAATAAATCAGTCAGCAAACTCCTGTGCAGAAAACCTCCTCAAAATCACCAGCTTTGTGTATTTAAAAAAAAAAATAAATAAATAAATAAAAACAATACGCCGAAGTATCTCAAGTGCAATCGGTTTTTCTGCAGAGTTTATAATTCTGTATGAAACTCTTAGCCACAGCCCAAGAAACTCTCACCCGGCCATGATGGCCTCTGTTGTTGCGGTGCCAGACGTTCAATTACAACTAACTTTAACCTTAGATAGATAGATAGATAAAATATAGAATTAGGCCACAGGCCAAGCGCTGGCGCCTATGAGGACATTCAGCACTATAAGGGAAATTGACAGTTAGGAGGTTTTAAAGGTGTAACAAGAGGGAAACCTCGCAGTTGCACTATGAAACAATTGTTTGAGAGGGTGGAAAGTCAGATGGAAGAGTGACAATATGAATGGAGGTACAGTAAAAGGAATGAAAGAAGTTACAGCTAAGGGGCGAAGGGTCTCCACAAAGACTCATAAGCTATGCCTACAGTGCACCACGGCGCTGAATGCACTAACCCTCGTACGGGGATTTAATCTTAAATAAACTCAAAACTACTGGGGCTAGAGGGCTATAATTTTGTACGTTTGACGATTGGAAGTTGGATGGTCAACATACCAATTTGCAGCCCTCTAGCCTCAGTAGTTTTTAAGATCTGACGGCGGACAGAAAAAGTGCCGACAGACAGACAGAGCCATCTCAACAGTTTTCTTTTACAGACAACTAAAAACTACCAGAAGCAGGGCGGCAACCTTTACACACATTGTACCACTTAAAGCAACCCTGCATGCACGTCCCTCCCCATCTACATCACCTATCCAGCGCTCTCTCGGTGTCCTTCCACCCCCCCCCCCCCCCCTTCCCCTTCTAAAATGACTCGAATAAAAAATTTACATGTCTATCATTTATAACCTACATGCCGCCAAAAGACCGTAAACTACCATATTCGTCTTCTACCAGCGCTAACCTTGTTTAACCTCTTCATGTGTAAATATCTCTCCCCCAACCTTTCTTCCTAGTAACTTTATCAAAGAGAGAGAGAGAGAGAGAGAGAGAGAGAGAGAGAGAGAGAGAGAGAATGACAAATGTCAGAGCCATGAAAAGAAAGCTACATTCAACATCATACAATCTATACAAGAAGAGGCTTGTTAGTCCTCCCACCAACAGCAAACAATATAAATACGCAATAATCACTTGATAATTTTGTAATAAAAACACTAAATGGGTTGCTAAGAACAACAGTGAGACAGATAACATATTCGCTACAGAAATCCATTAAAACTCAGTCTTTAAGGAAAATGCAAAAAAATAATCGAAATAAAGACTCGTTTTCACTAAGATTTAGCGTTAAAAACTCTTACTCCGAGCAGTTAATCTTTTAATAGAAAATTGCAAGATAAGTTTAAATGAATTTAATTATAGAAAACCGAAAATATTCTGTCGTCAACATCACTCAGGCTATCCATCTATAACACTTCACCTGATCAAGTCCATAAATATTCATGCTTGGCAACCCAAAGGTAGGAAAATAATAATTGCGCTCGTTACCTTACAGGTGAAACACCTACTTACGTACAGTGATGCTCAAATCTCATGCGACATACTCCATAGGATTTCGCTCAAAATTCACTAACTGGCACCCTAGCATGCACCATATTTATCTATTATTTCAATGCGGAAACGCGATTATTGCATACAATAAGGCCATAATATGTTTCATAAGTGAAATCTGTCATATATTCCAAAACTGTAAGAAAATGTCATGCGTTGCAAATTTAAGAAAAAAACTCTTTCGAAACATTTTCAAAACTTTCGTTCACACATCGATGAAGCATTTGACCAAAATGAAGTCGTCATCTTGCATCAGTTCAAATGTTAAATAAAAAAATGAAAAAATTGTCATAACATTAATAATGCTTCTAAAGCAAGCATTAAATTTGAAATAGTCCTATTTGATTGCTTTTACACCTCAATACTGAAAAAAATGTAAATATGTATATACAAAAGTAGAATGCGCCCACCAATATTAACGTGTGAGGGGAGCGTGTGTGACGTATCATAAGTGTCGGTGCAACAACCACCCGGTGTAATAGAAGTAGGTCTACATTGAGTAGCAACAATGAAATTATATTGAAAACATTAATTCATATGTGTTAGAGGAATATTTGGATTTTCATACATAATTATTTGTTATAATTTTTAAATATTTCAAAAAATGATGGCATACTAGCAAATATTCGCCTATGCAATTATTCTTTTGTCAAAGCCAAGATATTGTTCCTAGACCTAGGTGTTAGATTTCTTTACTTTACTCTTAACAGTCACATATCTCTATTAACAATTTCTGGCCAGAAAGCAAATGTGGTTATCTACACATTCTTGTACTTCAAGTTACCTTATGAAAGAATAAATCATACACCAAAAGCGAGCAGAAGGACTTTTAAGAATATAATATTCTAAACCAGTTGAAAAACAAGTGTTCCATACGCCTTAATATCAATACTTATAATATTTCAATTAATAGCCATCTTCTCCATATAATCAAAATTATCATCATCTTTTATTCCTCAAAGAACAGGTAATCTTTATAAATAAAAACATTAGTAAAAGATTACATTTCAGAAGGCTTAGAAATTTTTTTAGGCCTATAAATCACTTTGCAATATACAGGCAGCTTAAACACAGCCTAAAACTTCAACATTCAAAGAAAACTGGTTGTAATTCACATTCATATCGTGTTCCTCAAAAAACAGGTAATCTCTACAAATAAATTCATTAGTAACAGATTACATCTCAGAAGGCTTAGAGGCATATGAAACATTTTGCAACATACAGACAGCTTAAACACAGCATAAATTTCAACATTCAAAGAAAACTGGTTGTAATTCATATTCCTAATTTGAAAATGTTATTAGGTCTACTGTCATAATGCTGCAGACGTGGTTATGTTGACCAGTCCGAGAAGCATGTTAAGTGTGCTTTCACTAATGGCACCGCTAACCTACTCACTACGCACTTTGAAGTAAGCTACGTAAAAAAATCAGATCAAATCACACAGATTACGAATCATACCAGTGCATAAAAGGGATCATATTTACATAACCATAAGGAAAATAGGGCTAGCTGTGAATTCGCAAATCGTCGACATGTATGAAATTAGAAAAAAAAAAAAAGTTTAACACTACTTGGCAACGTCACATTCAGTCTGAGAATCTGAACGATACAAAAAGAATCATGTCGCATGAGATTTGAGCACCACTGAACATGAACAAACTTCTCTTGAATTCCTTAGAGTAAGATGTGCAATTCTCCCCTGTTCTTGAACGGTTCAGAGACCGATGGATGGACGGAGACCGCTGACCTACATAGGTCACATGTACTCAGTTGGAACGCACTTGCAGAGCCAAGAGTTCTGCAAGAGGAACTCCACAGACCCAGATAATAAAAGATTGCCTAATTCTTTTTCCCTACTTTTTTTTTTTTTTAAGTAGAGGCCTATGAAACGGACAACCTAATGAAGAGGACGGAAAAAGCGTATGGCTTAGTCAAGAAAGGAGCGATATTCTACTTCTTCAACAAAGACAACATCTAAGAAAAACTGAACACGGGCAAAGAAGAATATTCCAAAGCTTTTTGGAATCAAATAACAGAAGTCATTGAACCGAGTAATCCCAGGAGTCATTTGTTTATACACGAGTAAATATTGGGGATAAATCGGACGCCGATTAAAAATATATTCGATGATAACTTGATGGATTACTAATAAAATAAATGGCCATGATTCAAGTCAGGTGTTTGTAGTTAAGTGCGCTTTGGGTCCTCGAAGAGGTGTCCTGTCATGCGTTTGGCACAGTGCCGACGCCCGGGCGACAGTGCCAGCTGTGAGAGGAGTGCTTGATGCCAAGTGGTGATGCCAAGGTGCACAACATTCCTTCAAGTGCCAAGTGCATTTTGTGACCATAATATCGCTCGTGCTACGCCCCAGGACGCAGTAAGATCATGACTGCGGCCGTTTTTGGTTATTTGAAAATTTACGACAGACTTTTTCTTCTCTTTTACCACTATCTCGGGACGTAACAGTATTGTAACTAGTGACGGAGATGCATCTAGGTACTAGGGGTCTACGGTTCGGTATGCATGACTGCGTTACGTTAATTTATGAAAAAATATGACAGTAACACCTGCAATGATTTCTAAGAAACTATTTTATTCTCATTCCAGTTTGCTTTGCTAAAATTTTCAAGAAGGAAGTTTTACGATGAAATGTCTATACTCGGTTTTTTTCCATCTGTCCAGCCGCCTGTGGTGTTTGTGTATGGTAACACTGCGTCCGGGGCTTTAGATAGTCACATTCAGCTTACATTCAACAATAATAACAATATCCTATTTCTAATATTAACGGTGTAATTCGCATACAGTAAATTATTAAAACACTTTTCAGTTGCAAATGTACACCTAAATATCCTTTTATTTACCTAAAATTAACACATAGTGTAACTATTTAAAGCCCGGGAAGCAGTGTTACCATGTGAAAACACCACAGGCCGATGGACAGATGAAAAAAAAAAACGAGTATAGTTCTTGTTGAAAGCAGATGCTTCAGTCCAATGTGTTCTGAAAGACCATGATACGACTGCAATGATTCAGGAAAACTTCTGTTAGCCATTTAAACTGGGCAGTCGTGAGCTACAGCAGCAATTATGGTCAGACAGACCTCAAAAGGAAACACTCTGATGAAAATAAATTTATGACAAATTCATAAACTTCGATATAAATATATTAATAAATGCAGTCTGGGCGACAATTTTCATTTAACGATGCTCGGTCACCTCAATGAAATTCCGTTTGTAGAACTACTTTCAAGCAAAGTCTAAACGAGAGAGAGAGAATTCACAGGTATGCAATACGAATCCAACACCAGACCTATTCAGCTATCAAAAACAGACAAAAGAACAAAGCTTTGGCTGCCAGGTGATGCAAAACAAGAAGCAGAAGCAGAACGCCACCTGATTCGGTTCGCAAAGAGAATAATAAGAACAAGTAAACAACCCCTGAACGATCCCGGTGGGATTCCTCTGTGTAAAAAGGCACTAATTCGTTAGGTTCTGTTTGCCTGGTAGCTATATACATCTTTCATAGACATATGACCATTCCAAATATCTTTCGTGGTACCTATGGTGAGCTGTATATCCGCGATAGAGTTCTCTCTCCTCTCTCTCTCTCTCATCTCTCTTCTCTCTCTCTCTCTCTCTCTCTCTCTCGAACAAAGGAACAGATGATGAAAGTATAAATATTTTTTAAAAAAACAAGCATACGCGTATCCTTGACAAAACTGTGAACATAATGAAAATAAATCTTAAGGGAAAAATACATCTTTTTTTGCAAGAAAGATATACCTCTTCATTATCAAACTACTAAACAAGTGGAAGAAGGAAATGATTGCGATGAAAGGAGACAATATGTGAGGATAATGAAAAAAGATACAAACAAAAAAATGTATGTAAATTAGAAACGAGGCAAAAACTATAACAAAAACATTTGAAAATGAAGATGAGTGAAAAGGAATGAAAGACATCTGAAAAAATTGAAGGCTACTAAAACAAAGGAGAACAGGAGACTATAAACGAGAAGATTGGACGCAGCGAATGGAGTATGGAATGAGGATAGGATGAGAGGAGGAACATTTAAAACAAAAAGAAGAGAGCAGTTATTATAATTATTATTATTATTATTATTATTATTATTATTATTATTATTATTATTATGTAACAAAGCAGAAAGGCAGAACTTCCACAGGAAGGTTCCAAAGAATGAAAAAGCAAAAATAAGAAGAGGAACTGACAGAATGCACGACGAGGAAAAGATACCAGATGTGAAGCAGAATGACAGCAAGGAAAGATAGAAGCAACTGAACACGTATATGAGAGAGAGAGAGAGAGAGAGAGAGAGAGAGAGAGAGAGAGAGAGAGAGAGAGAGATCCATAGCACAATCAACCTTGTCTGCAAAGTCAACACAGCTTTCTCTAAGGGGATGCAAGTTATTCTCAACATGTGTAATAAAGACTACAGTACCTAAAATAGTCATTAAAAAACAAAACCTGCAGTTCATGTTTCAAGTAATCATATTTTATTTTTCTCCCAAGGGACCGAAAGTTAGTCTCAGTTTGTGCAGTGAATTTTATAATGTACGGAAAATCAGTAAGCACGACGTTGGCACCTATGTTCCAGCCGAAGCTACCAGAAACGATTTACCATTTGGACAAAACTTTCATTAAATAGCAAAATTCTCAAAATCAAAACGGATTTCTAACGGCAATTTTTAACAGCACAAAATCTCTGATTCACAGTAGCTTTCACATTCATGAAAACAACTGAAATAACCACACTGTTTAAATGTGATCGACAAACAGCAGATTGCCAAAGAACGAAAATACAGTGTAATTTCTGAAGAAACGTACTTCGAAATAAAAAAAAAAGGCTTAAAAACAAACAGCATTCAGACAACGCGCCGGTTCGAACCTCATGAGCAAAGAAACCGCAAAATTTCAATAGTACCGCAATTCACCCGGAAGAGAAGTCTGAAAAATAAACGAGCATTTAAAGAGTAAGCATACAACCCATACAAGTAATCCCATGAAAAGGACGATATCTGTATAGACAATCTCTCTGCAAAGGAAAGACAAACCGCCGATCGAAATAGGGGCTTTCCTTGTTGACACTACCAACTAGTATATAACGGAAGAACCAGGATTGAGCTCGTCAGATGCTAGTTGCTATCGTCTCGGAGGAGTTTGTGTTTAAGCCACCCCGAAAGTTTCCTCTATTTTTTTAAGCAAATTCCCCTGAGGGAAAATATATGCGATAATGGTGCCACCGAGACAAAATTGATAAACAAGACTCACATACGTTGCAATTAACGGGGCCATAATCTAACTCAGCTTGTGTAGAAAGGTCTACACTGTCCAGAAAATCAAAACACAAGACCTTTCTTTAGCGTTTCACCTAAATCTATCTACCAGCCACGATGTTGCATTTCAACCAGACGTTAAACTAATAAACGCAACGGATTTTTTTTGCACCACAAACGAAACTGATTAACAAACAAAAGCTTCCAAGAAAAAACACTAAAATACACACGCATTTAAAAGGTTAACCGTCATCTGATTAACAGACAGCAACTCTCTGAGCAGTGGACATGTAAAATTTCTACAGAAAAAAAGGCTTAATACAAAACTATTTTAAAATAAGCACGCATTCAGAGGTTAAGAAAATCTAATCAACAAACAACAGGGTACTTATGACCAATGACATCGTAACTTTTCTAAAGTAGCGCAGTTCGAAAGAACAAAGGCCGAAAAATAAAAATAAAAAGTGCATATTTAGAAAGTTAGCAAATATTCCACGAAAGTAATTCCATCAGAAGGTAATATGAAGCGCACAAGCCATCTACACAAAAGGCTTTGTTAACGATGCCCCGTAAATCTTACACTGAAGCAGCCAGAATTTAACAGACCGGATGTATCGCTTTACAGAGTTTGCCGACAGGGCACCCGGCAGGATTTTTTTCTTTTCTTTTCTTTTCTTTTTTTCCCCGAAGAATTTCCCCAGAGTAAACATTCGTTTATGGTGCCACCGAGACAAAACACTAAGGTAAACTTGAGTCACACTTCTTCTTGGCAAAGCTTATTAGTAAACATACCCAGAATCATAATCATAATTCTAAATAGCAAATAAAAACCTGCTGAAGTCTAGAGAAGTGCGTAACTCCATGGAAACAAAGTTAGGAAAATTGTCCCAATTTTGGGCGTGAGATTTAAAGACAGCAGGCGTAGGAAAACTTTGCCAATTTCAGTTATGCGATTCCAAGTGAACAGACATAGATAATTTATTACAATTATATATCTATTATGATTTCCCATGATAAATTCAACCCTATTAAAGTCTAAAGAATTACGTATTTGTCTTAGGGACATTATTTTATCTGATTTCAAGAGACCAGATACCAGTAAATTATCCCAATTTTATAGATGAGGTTGACGGTGAACAAGAACAGAACTTTTGTGAAAAATAATTCATGAGAACTAAATTCTATAATACGAGTGATACAGGGCCATCAAGCATAGAAAACCTGTAAATAAAAACATATGAAAACGATAAGCACTAAAAAGTTCAAAAATAAATTGTAATGCAAAGTGCCGAAAATAGTAAAAATTTCAATTTCATTTGAAGATGAAAAAAAGCCTCTTGGGATTATGCAGAAGAGAGTGACTCAAAGTTATCAGATGGCTTTCCAACTACAGATTAATAAATCGAATCGCTTTTAATGTTAGCTAGCAAAACTCAATCAAAATCATAATATCTACCTTGGTGGAATTTATTTCACCATCATTTATTCTAGCTTTATCAGCCGATTCAAACACCTGTCATTAAGCGGTAAACTGTGTTTCACCGTCTACCGAAAAATTCTAAGCAGATTCATTGACCTAGCATGAAATTTTTCGTAAGTAAATTTGAAATATTTAGTATTATCGTGCAACTGCTGGACACAATAATATATAAATAATGGGCTTAGTTAATTAAAGATTCCCCATTACCACATTATTTGCAGGACAAAAACGAATAAAGTACACTCTATTTTCATTTGTAGTCTCTCCCAGGCATCCATTACATCCTCCGTATCTTTATCAGCATTTGCTATCATATCATCAACAGCAACACTCCTCATATCTGTTTTGTCTCTAACATACCGCAGTTCTATATAAATTTCATCTTTTATTTCTTCGGAGAGTTTATTCGCTGGTGCATAGCGCCATATAATAACCATGCTGCACTATTTTGATTTCAACCTTGCCAACAGCAATCTACCACTCAGTGCTACCAGACAGACAGAGCACTCTCTGTATTTGGAGTTACGACCATGCTCACTCATCTCCAGCAATTCCATCTGCCTGTATATTAACGTCGAGGAATCCCTGAAGAATTCATTTGCTAAGTATACTACAGGATAACCAGTTCTTTGCTGTGTACTCCTCATAGGTTTCATCATGACAGAATAGACTTAGAGTGGAATAACAATGGAAACTACAGACTCAGAATATTTCAGTATACAGATACCGACGAGGGAACAGACAGAAAATTTCAGAGGGGCAGTAGTTTACTGGTTTTCAGGTATGTTTATTTTGTCGTCCGATAGGCGCAAACGCCTGAACTTACTAAAGCTGCAAGTATGCGTCCAATCAACTGCATCAGCTATGGCGAATATGTTGCGGTATTGTCATCGTGTATGTCCCAATGAATTTGCAATACGGTTGTTCGCTGCATATAATACATAGAAGGTAGCCATTGGGCTAAGAATTTCTCTGGAAAGGGAAGTGATAAGCTCTTTAAGTTTCCATTTATGTAAGATGGTTAAGACCTGAAGAGGCCTGTGAAAGCAATGAAAACGGTAAAGTAAATGTTATCAAAGACTTGCATGTAATTTGGTTTCATAACTGAACTACGCTTCCTCAAGAACCACTAACGGTAGGCTATACACGTCATAAGTAAGGACAAACGTCGTGGATACCAGAGTTTTTTTTAGGAAAGCAAGGAAAAGAATGCAAGATAAGGCAAAGAAGGGCCCTACAAATAGGCGGCCTGCGTTGCAAGCAAAGCCAGCTTGGTCAGATAAAGAAGGGTGCAAATTATGTTTGTCATTGTAGCGCATTTTATGCAACAAACACAATTAACTTATTTTACATCATACGCTACAGTGGGATTGTCCATTAAGAGTGGAAAAGTAAGTACTGCAACATTCTTTTTTAAAATGTAGCTGTGCTTTCCTTTATCATCAGTATGGGATTTCTTGTTGGGTTGAGGAACTGCTGCAGTTTGTGCCAGGGTTCAAGCCCCAGTGTTTTGGTTGTAACACATCAGTTCCACAATGTTCAGTTTTCTGGCCAAAGAGACATGGATGTGATACCTAAAAATTGATGCGTACATGAAAAGCTGGCATTATTGCATGAAAGAGTGTAAAGAAAAAGAGGCAATAATCACTTGTGTTAATAGAATAAACTAATTAACCTCCAGTAAGAAACATGGCAATTTATATAACTGCATAATGTGATCCGTGGGTATTTGGTTACTAACTCGTGTGATGTGAAATGTGTTCATTGTGTTTGTTGCATAAAATGTACTATAATGGCAAATATCATCTGCACTCTTCTTTATCTGACCTAGCTGGTTTTGCTTACAATGCTAAGCAGGCTGTTGCTGCACAGTGTGCCGTTTTATATTAATAGGCTTAACACTGTTCAGTTTTATCTTACCTACAACTAAAATATGGAATAGTTTGTCTAGGGCAGTTGTGGAATTTTCTGATTTCCAAATATTTAAGCGAGAAGCAAATTCATTCTTGCTTTTCTCGATTGTCTCCTGAATTTCAAGTGTGTTAGTTTCAATCTCTAGTCCCTCATATGCAGTGTTTAGAGATTGTCCAACTTTCAACTAGAAACATCTATCAGGTGTCTGAAACAAGTCGTTCAAAGAAATTTTGTTAGAATTTTCAAGATTTTCAGTTTACTCACTTGTTAATTTTTCAAATTATATCAAATACGACTTTAAGTAAAATTAATTGTTATCTAATGAAGTTCATCAGGAAACTCTTTAAGCCAATGAAAATAAGTAATTAAAATACAAGATGACATTCCGTATAGCTGTTCCAGGGGAATCATAAGGAAAAACGTGGCAAAAGCATTTTTGTGCCAGAATAACTCGAAGTGACATCCCCGACATAACGAACCATTTAGAAGGAGCCAAAGTATTCACAAAAATCGAACTCCTGAAGGCGTACTAACAAGTGCCGGTAGCAAAAGAAGACAAAATAACAGCCATCATCACTCCCCTCAGGACATACATTTTTAACCACAGCTGTTTCGCCCTCCGAAACGCAGGAGAAACTTTCCATCGACTTACGGACAAAATCCTTGGAGAATTACCCTACTGCATCGTCTACGTCAAAAACTTTCTAATTTTCAGTCCCAACTACAAACTACACAACACAACAAGGACGTAGCAAGTCCTACATAAACTGAGAGAAAACAGAGTTGTTCAACAAGATAAATGTGAATGGGCCTAAAGCGTAATAGAATTTCTCGGCCATCAAACAAATTCCAAAGGAGTAAAACACCTACTGACAAAGACCCTACTGTCACCAACTTCCCTAACTAAGAAAAAAAAAAAATATAAATTAAAAAACATCAAATCGCTCCACGAATTTGCTGGCATGATAAAGTACTACCGTTGTTTTATACCTAACCTTGCCGAAATGTCACCTACATATGAATGATTAAAAGGAAAACCAAATCTTTGACTTGGTCTGACAAACAAGGAAAAGCTTTTCATTTAGCCACAAAAAGCACTCATTCTGCAGTAACTTTAATTTTCCCCCTCTCCACCAGGTCCTGACCCTGACAACTGATGCCAGTAACACAGCGATGGGCGCGGTACTTGAAAAGGACACAGGTGACGGTCGTCGTACGTTGGCATTTTCCAGCAAAAAGCTGTTGCAACGGAACAAAAATACTTCACGTTTGACAGAGTTGCTAGCAGTCCACCAGGCCATCCGACATCTCCCACACATGCCTGAAGGATAGCAGTTCGTAATGCAGACGGACCATCAGCCCTTGGTCCGCTCTTTCACAGAAAAGCAGACTGTTGGTCGGCGCATCAGCAGCACTACCTGCCTGCAATATCAGAATTCTCCTGCACGATCAGATACCTGAAGGGCTCCTCCAACAACGTGCAGATGCCCTTTCCAAAAACATTATCAACACTGTCCAGATCGGGATATCATATCCCAATAGAGCAGGAGCCCAGAAGGATGACATAGGCCTTCATCGACTCCGGCGGGAAATTCCCGCCCTCAAGTGGAGTCATATTGCAATAAACAATGAAAACAATGACCATCGCCTACGAAACATGCACCGGACGTCCTCGCTCCTTTTTACCGTTTTCATTGAGGAAGAAGGCTTTCAATCTCGTCCATGACCTATCACACCCATCAGGCCGCTCCTGCCCGTATCCTGTCAGAACGTTACATCTGGTGGACCTTTAACACGGGCATCAAGAAATGGGTTAGAGAATGTCTTCCCTGCCAAGCATCCTAAGTTACAAGGCATACAGGGTCAGGAAGAGGGAACTTCATTACAATTGATCATCGAATTGCCCACATTCACGTCGACATCGTGGGCCCCCTACCACCCTCTGAGGGGCACACACATACCTCTCCACAATCATCGACCAAAACACCAGATTGCCGGAGGCTGAAAATTAGGCAAGAGTGTTAATAAACTAGATCAGTTGGCATGGAGTCCCGCAATACATCACCAGCGACCGGTGTGTAACTTCACGTCGTCCCTTTTGAACTCCTCGCCATCAGTCTCGGAACAAAAGTAAATCACATGACAGCCTACAACCTAGAAGCAAATGACATGGTCAAGTTTGGGAACCACTGATCTAGAAGACGAAGGGACTCTGTTTCTTCAAGCATGTTATGTCCCTTGATGAAGACTCTTCTTCTAGAAGATATTGGTCATGCAAGCAAATAGTCGGATATCTAGATCTATTCTAGCTGATGTCTTCCTTCTAGTAATTCTGTTGTAATAATCTAGAAAATCTAGAAGACCGTTTCTATAGAAAGAAGAAACTCTGTTTCTTCAAGTATGCTGTGTCCCTTGACTAAAACTCTTCTAGATTTGTATCATGCAGGCAAATAGTCTGATATCTAGATCTATTCTAGCAGATGCCTTGCTTCTGGTAATTCTGTTGGAATAATCTAACAGACCGGCTCTGCAGAAATCAGAAACTGTTTCTTCAAGTATGCTATGTCCCTTGATGAAGACTCTTCTTCTAGATCTCTGACAGAGATCTAGACCTATTCTAGTCAATATCTTCTTTCTGGTAATTCTGTGGGAATAATCTAGAAAATAATCTAGAAGACCGGCTCAGCAGAAAGAAGTACCTCATCCATCTGGAATCAGGTGGAGCATCCGATGAGGACAACGAACCTAACTCTGACGAAGAACTCAGCGACGAGTCTGGCTGAATGAGATGGACAAACTCATGAGGAAGCGACCAGAGGAATTGAACCCAAGAAAAAAAAAAAAAAAAAAAAAAAAAACTTTGTAGGCGATCTCCCAGAAAATAAGAAGGTGGGGAGGCGATCTCCTAGGAAAAAATACTAGGGAAGCAATCTCCTAGGAAAACGACTAGGAGAGGCTATCCCCCAGCAAAAAAAGCAGATGAGGCGATTCCCCCCACAAAACAAAAAAAGGGAGAGGCGATACCCCAGCAAAAAAAAAAACAAAAAAAAAAAAAAAACAGATGGATGGAAATGGTATCCTTCTTAAAAAAATAAAAATAAATAAATCCCCAAAATGAATTATACAAAATAAAATAGATGGATGGAATTGACAACCTTTTGCGTGGAGTAAGGTCCCGCAAAATGTTGCCTCCATCCTCCATCAAAAAATTTTTAATTTAATTAAAAAATAAATTCCCCCCTCCTCGAAAAATATATAATATAAAAAATGGATGGAAGTGGCAACCTCTTACAGAAAAATATAATAAAGAAATAAAATCCCCAAAATACAAAAATGTATATAAAAACGATGGGAATGGCAACCTCTGGGGGTTAATATATCCATCCTCAAAAAAAAATAATATAGAATAAAAAATGAAATTAAATGATTTTTTTAACGTATACGTATATAATGAAAAAATGGATGGAAGTGATAATTCTGGCGTGGAGTAAGGACCCGCAAGTTAATGAATCAGCCCTCCAAAAAAATGAAAAGTCCCACAAAAAAAGATAAAAACAATTTCCCTATACAGCACTAGAAAAAATAAGATAAAAAGAATAAAAGCCACCAAATAAAAAAATTAAATAAAATGGATGGAATGTATCAACCTGTGGCGAGGCGTAACATCACGTAGAAAACAAAGGAACAAAATTGAATTAAAAAAAAACATGCAATTAAGAAATTTCATGATTAAAAAGAATGAGTAAATGAAAAAAAATTCATATGCTAACCTAACAAATCAATCCAATTTACCAATGGCAAACATCAAAAGAGACCTAATGACCATATAAAGTGCAGTCAAGATTCAGAGACGGAACCCCAACTACTAAAGACCATTTTAATCTCAGAGGCGTTTTCGTAAACATTTGCAAACATAGCCAACTTTACTTTCGAGACAATAAACGTGAACATTACACTTCATTCCATACTAAAATTGGCTGCAATATTGCCTAATGACAGAGGCCAGTTTTCTTTATTTAAATAACGTTTCTTTATGATTTAAGAATTTCGTACTGGATTTTGTGAATTCAAAACAAATAATACTTCTCAACAATAAATCATTGGCCTTCATGGTGGATGGCTCCAAGATACAAGACAAAAATAATTACTGACATGAAAAAAATATTTGTTTCCTCTATATCTACATAAATCTTTAATTTGCAAACAAAAAACGATTAATATTAAAACTTTCTTTTAGGAAAATGATCGTAAAATTATACATTTGCAGTTGTACTAAAGGAAACTAAGAATTATTTGTGCGTGGAGCACAAATACTATTTATGCAAGTTAGTTTTAAACATTAAAAGAGGGTAAAGTTTCTACCACATAAAAGCAATAAAGAATTAATTTCTGGGGATATGAAAGATGGAAACTTTAAAAATACCAGCAAATTATAATTCCTATAAGATGTGACGAAGATAATTAAATTAGGCGGTGCGGACATGAATTTTCGTCTGACAACTTTAATTTATTTTAAAGAACTTTTTCATCCCGTAAACATCAAATATTTTATTATTTCTTTCTTCTCGATTTTCTTGTTTTTCTTTAGACTGCCCGTCTTACATTAGACTTTGCATTAAAAAATAATTAAGCATATATAAAGAAATACTGCCCTTCTGTAAGACGAGTTCCTTTTTTAGAGAAAATCTACAAATCTACATTAAATCTACACAGACAAACAAACGATTTCTGCTTTCGTTGCTAGAATGAGATAAGTTCACGTGAAGGTACAAATCACACACATCTAACACAAACACAAAAGCAGACGAAACTGAATAAATGCAAATCTAAGCAAAGAAAACGACTACTCCTGCCACCATAAGTGACACACTCTCAACAAACACAAGTGACCTGCGCTGACCCTATGATATGACATGACCTTTCAGAAGTGGCTCAGCAATGCTTGGGCTTCGAGTCCATCTCTTAAAGACAAGGTACATCCACGTGCGGAATATATCACATCAGGATTCATCCTTATTTGGGTGCGCCCAGGACATCCAAGAGCTTGCATGCACCTCACACTTTCACTCAGGCGATAGCAGTCCGAATATTATCTTTAGCGTACACGGGGCTGAACTGTCTAAGCACCGAGCTAGGGCGCGGAAAATAACTCCACTTTTAGTCTCTCTCTCTCTCTCTCTCTCCTGCATATTTTTATCGGGAAGATATCAGAAGTAATAAGGATTATTAATTACAAGGAGAAAATTATGTATAAGTTGCCAATGTAACAAGAACTTCGAGGTAATATAGATCTATCACACTTCAAATAGGAATAAAATTAGGAATCTTTACTCAATGATAAGCAAGACAGTGGAGAACTGACGATGCTCATTTAAAGTAAACTGTTTTTCGTTTAATCATTAGGCATTTAAAACTCCATTCTTTTTATCTAAATACACGAAATGGGTTAATAGTCCCGACAGCCAGATTTTCATCATATTTTCCAAGAGCTTATGATTTCTAACGCAACGTCTTCCGGCCACAGCAACACATTTATGACATAGCATCAATCCTATTAAGAATATTATAACATGTCAGCTGTCTGACTTTGAACCCTCGCTAAATGTAAGAGTCAATACGATTATTATAACTCACAGGACGAAGGTCATTAGCGAGACATACGAGTCGATGCCTAATATCATCAAAAGAGACTTGAATGCAGGAAACATAAAATCACATTTAAATAACTTTAACTCAAATTTATCCCTCAGAAGATATGGACGGCACAGCAATGATGCTATATTTGTCTCGCAAACTTCAGAGACTAAACAAAGTATTAACGCTTGATGATAATCATACCTACATGTGTCATAGTAAATTAAAACCAAGGGGTTTCATTTAAGAAATGGGACTTTTGCTAACGGATTTCTTGCTTTATATATATATATATATATATATATATATATATAATATATATATATATATATATATATATATATATGTGTGTGTGTGTGTATGTATATATATGTGTGTGTGTCTGTGCGTGTATGTATGTTTGTATGTGTAAGTGTAGGTATTTTATATATATCTATATATATATATATATATATATATATATATATATTACATAATATATGTATATATATACTAATTATATGTATACATATGCACACACATGAAACGTCTCTGATTTAGAAAAACAAGGGAACCTGAATGGATGCATTCACAAAAATAAAAGACCCACGACAACACAATGCACAGTTAAAATCAGCTCTGATAAGGAAACGGGTTAGATTACCTTTGCATGGACATAAAAAAAAAGAATGATGCGACTTTATTAAAGTCTGAGAGAGAGAGAGAGAGAGAGAGAGAGAGAGAGAGAGAGAGAGAGAGATTTCAAGTTTCATTCAAGCTGGCTAAGCGTTTCCAATTCGGAGAGGAAAGCATAACGGATTTATTTAATCACTGAAACACAGTACGAGGGATACTGTAAACGTTTTCGAAATATATGAATGGGATACCCGTTTTATTCAGTAATCATTTATTCACTGAGGTATTACAATCAAATGACTGATGTGTATGTTATTCGCTCAAATTTTAAGGCCACATTCCTATATTAATCTGTCCCGCCTGGGATTCGAATCCAAGACCACTCGCTTATGAGAAAAGTAGAAAGTGTTCACACCAACACGCTCAAACTTATATGCTAACAGCATACATGCATACATACATACATACATACACAATATATATATATATATATATAATATATATATATATATATATATATATGTGTGTGTGTGTGTGTGTGTGTGTGTGTGTATTTATATTGCCGATAGAAGAAATAAGACCACTTCACCGATGATAAATATTAGCACTAAGGAATTGTTGCTATTTGAATCTTCCTTCTTCCTTTCAAGACATTATTAAAAACATAAAAAGATAAATTATATTCTGGCTTAGCGTGCCTACGTCCTTATAAGTAAGTTAGCTATAATCATATTCTGTATGTGTATATACGTATACTTCATGTAAAAATATATATCTTGTATCTAATACTACTCAATAATAAGGATATATTATCGGATGTGGTTTCTATGTTCCTAAATCTAATAGTAAAAGTGACTCATAGAAAACTACCATTTTCAACATTTCAGTTCATAATAATAAATTTTCTATTAAAATTCTGATATCTTAATTAAGGTAGTCTAATTCTGGCAAACCATGACTTACGCATTTTCCTCTAATCTATCAATAATTGTTGATTTTGGAATATCTACTCACAATCCTGAGGATTTACTGTCTACTTAGAAGGAAGGACTTCACCTTCCAGCTACTGACGGTTTTATTTCTTATTTCAGAGTTGCCTGCTTAAAAAATAAATAAATAAATAAATAAATGATCGTGAAAATGAGAGAAGATGATAGAAAACTGAAGCATTAGAAGGACTTAAATGAGTTTATGTTACTACCTGGCAAATTGTATTTTTTCAGCTGTATAGACCTATACAGTATTCATAGAAAGCTGTTCTTTGCGGTCAGATGATCTAATATATTTATATGGTGGGTATTGTTGGAATATACTGATTCTGGAGATATTCGATTTTTCACAATACATAGAGGTATGTATAATTACTACTACTACCACACACACACATACAAACATACATATATGTATATATATACATATATATACTATATATACTATATTCAATATATATAATACAATATATAATATTTAATATCTATTAAAATTTAAATTTATATATATATATATATATACATATTATAGGCTATGCTATGTGTTTATAATGTACTTACATTGACTTTGCAATTGAAGTTATGTGAGTGACAGTCCAAACTACCAACGTTTCCATTCCGCTACCTACTTTATCTTTTAATTAGAATCTGGTATTGTGACGAAGAAGAGATTCGTATGCAACTAAATGCTCCTATTTTCTCTTGTACTATGTACGTAAAAAGCTGACAATATTTGATACGTAAATTTGGCGGGGATGTTCGAGATCTCATGCATTTGTAGTTCTTCGACTGTTTTTCATATAATGACCACTTGTTGTATACTTCTTACATAAATATTGATATAATTCTTCCTTCTTTTCCTTAATACTTATTATAACTTTTTTTAGTATTTCATAAATATTCCGTAGTGACATACTTAGAAAAATTTGCCTACACAAATTAATACAAATTTTTATGAAAATAAACTAATACAGGAGCAGCATGCATTGAAACCTACCAAGGACTATCTCCTTATAATAAAATATTTATTCAAACGAGGGTCAATCTGAGACAAAATAGAAATGAGTCCCTCTTGAAGTATTAAACGGATAACAGCTCGAATTTCAAGTTAAAATAAAGTGAGTAAATGATAAAACTTTAAAACAAGAAAGCGCCGCTATTGGTTATATGTAAAACACTAATTAGTGAAAAATTACATAACAAACTACCACGTCTTATTTTACCTTTTCATAACGCCATACGTTATTTTCCATTTATGATATGTATTCATTATTTTCAAGAGCTAACATTGACCTAATAAATTACCAGTTTACAAAAACAATTCTACAGTAATAACGCATACAGACACGAGATACTCCGTAACAGTGGCTACAGCAGCAGTGGAGACTGGAGATCAAATAAGACTCTTTACCTTGAGAGCATTCTTGATATATTGCTCAAGATGCACTGGATGTCCTCAAACAACACGTGAACAATGGCCCTCGTCGTCAGAGGGAATGTAACTAGATCAAAATTTCTCTATGGACAGATTAGTAAAATCGGGTTCCATCGTCACTTTCTGACACCAATCTGTTTGTTTGGGGTAATACTGCCCAGCTACTGCTCTAAGGGGGCCGAGGTTCCTGTGAGTGGATCAAGATGGTTAATTATTTGTCTTTACCTCGGTACAAGGAATAAATCTACATTATTAGCTTCTGGAGACTTGTTTCTCTTAAGGTCTGGCTAGCATTGATCGTATCTCACCTATTTAAATATTTGTTTCCCTCCCTCTACCCTACGGCAGTTACTTACGCCTAACTATTACTGAGTTATTCATTTAATTTAGTATAAACGACAAATCCTTCCCAATGTAACATTTTTTATATAAAAAAACCTTTTGTCTCTATTGTGAATTGATTATACACGTATCAGTGGGATTTTCTTAGCATTTAAATAAATGTGCGACTGGTACATACATCACATACTTGAGAAAATTTGATAAAAACAATTTGCTAACAAAAAAACATGTTCTAAAATTATCACTAAATCAAAGCAAAGCTAATTAGAATAACGAAAAAAATGACAATGAAAAACTCAATAAATCCAAACAAACAAAAGTGAAAGTAAATAAAGCCGGCAGACGACTTGAAATTAAAATGATCTTGGGTGTCCATTCTCATCTCAAATGACATAAAAAGCCACTTGAGATGGAAAATAATTCCCAGTAAGGAAGCCCTGACACTTGGAGTGAATAATCTAGGCATGGCCGGCGCTATGCACAACTGCACCATTATGCCATTAAAAAATACACTTTCAAGTTTGCAGCGGCCCTCTCGGCATCTTCAAATGCAAATTGCAAGGCAGCGTAACTACACAAAAATTCATTAGGAGGGCCAGGATGACAAAACTCAGCTAATATATTCGGGTGCCTATTTTAGTGCTTGTTTGAATAAGCAAAATGTTTTATTAATGGAGCGACCACAAACGGAAGGCGAAACTTAACGGGTTTTCTTCAAAGCATCGTATAATGTAATGATAGTAAACTGACACGAGATGTATAAGCCAATCCTCTTATTGTTGCAGCGCCTTGACGAGAGAGAGAGAGAGAGAGAGAGAGAGAGAGAGAGAGAGAGAGAGAGAGAGAGAGAGAGACTGCGTCAGTTGCTCTTTTTGGAAAGCATACCCTTAAAGCAACTTTTTTTTTTTTTTTTTTTTTTTTTTGAGGCAGACCATGATAGAACATTTTTTTTACAGTAAGAGAAACATTCTTTTTTGGTTTGGTAAACATTTTGACGTTTTATTAGACTTGCGGGAGGGGTCATGTGGATAGCTATTTTGTCGAGTTTTTACTAGGATTAATTTAAGTTTACAATCAAATGCACATACGCACAAACACACACACATTATTTTTATATTATATATAATATATATATATATATAGATATATATATATATATATATATATAGTATATATATATATATATATAATATATATGTATGTGTGATCTATGCGTGTGTATGTATGTATATATATATATATATATATATATATATATATATATATATATATATATATATATACATATATATATATTATGTACATATATATATACATATATATATATATACATATATATATTTCACAATGTGATATTTAAGTTATTCTATACGACCACCCTGAACAATGAAGGACTTTTCGGCTATAATTACGATTTATTGCGCTGTACATCAATGGGTAAGAGGCTGCTGAGAAACCCTTTTCCAAACAGGTAAGTAAGTCCTGACTTATCACAGTCAAGTGAATTGATAAAGTGGAAAATAGGCTTTTATATCAATTTCAGCCAATTTTTAGACGATGCACTTGACAAAATATGGGGGATCAAATGTCTAGCAGGGTGATGTCTATGGATAACTATTGTTTTTGAAATCATGGACTTGAACGGCAAACAGTAAGAGAAATTGATATTATGATTTTGGATGTACCGACTGCACTACATGGTTTCTTAGCCCATTCTCGTCAAGGAGTCCTTCGAGAGTGGGTACTGGGTAGCCCAATAAACTTGGAAATAAAATAAGGCTGCAAAAGTTTCCGTAGTTGGCTAATTGTCAAGTAAAGCTTAGCAAACAATAATAAATATTAAAACCGTTAACAATCTATCCAGCAGCAAAACACGACTTTCTCTTCATGGCGTTTAATCGCTCTTGGCGGTAAATTGATTTCAAATATAGCAAACTGGATGAAAATACTACATACTGAATTACTAGTAGTAAAAGTATTTAAGTAATAGTAATGAGCATTCACCAGTAACAGGTACGTTATATCTACAACTATATGTTCACAAAGGTAAATGTAATTTTAAACTATCTCAGAAATAAATAATTGGATCTATCAATATATATATATATATATATATATATATATATATATATATATATATATATATATGAAACTAATAGTTCAAGTACAAATTAGGTCTGGACTCATTGTCATATCAGTCATAGACAGGTGCGAGGACTTTCCATCGTGCCCAACCATTGCTGCCATAGATGGCATTCGAAACCTGAGGCCAAACGTCTGACTGATTGAAAATCAAGCTGGTAACACTTTAGCTCCCAATAGCAGGTGAATGGCTGGATACTCATAGCAATGTTTTGGACTATTTTAACCATTGTCTAGAGCATCTTAGATTTTTTCTGGTACTAATAATTCTTCTTCTCATTCACACAGACAAAGATGTACTCACACACTCTACACTCTATATATATGTAAATATGTTTATGAGATAGTTGGCATAGGTATATGAATGTATAATACAGTGCGTAAAAACAGTATAAGTTCATCGAAAGATTTTTCCTCGTATTTATCAAATCAATTAAGTTTCTTTGTATTTAATTACATTACCTTCCTACACCATACAAAACGATCCGCAATCCCCTTACCTGCAAAGAAAAAGAAAATGCATAATTAAGG
Source organism: Macrobrachium nipponense (assembly GCF_015104395.2). Taxonomy (NCBI): domain Eukaryota; kingdom Metazoa; phylum Arthropoda; class Malacostraca; order Decapoda; family Palaemonidae; genus Macrobrachium; species Macrobrachium nipponense. The sequence goes on along the minus strand of NC_087200.1, from coordinate 141,541,360 downwards.
CCAGACCAATACGTATTAATCTGACAAACAGAATTTGAAATATATCATTTCAAGGCTAACTATCATTTCGTTTATATATATAAAGATGTAGTTTAATGAATCCAGGCTTACATCTGCGAGGAAAATAGTTAAATAGTTCTTGGCTTTTGCTTACTAATTTTAACAATTGTTTATCTGAAGTCTTCATATGGACATCAGTTGGCATTTCTAATACTGATGAAATGAACAATTCCTTCATAAAACTCAGTCCCAAACCCCCCCCCCCCTCTCTCTCTCTCTCTCTCTCTCTCTCTCTCTCTCACACACACACACACACACACACACACACACACATACACACACAGACACATGTACAAAATATATATATATATATATATATATATATATATATAGATATATATATATATATATCATTCGAGCTACAAATGTCCTTTAATATCTAATTCGCTCTACCTCGGAACTGATATACTTTCATATATGTAACGAAGGGGAATTTTTAGTTGATAATAATTTCGTCCCCTCATGGGATCGAACCACCGTCCAATGGACAGGATCGAAATCAGGACCGACAGTGACGTTAGCGATTCGGCTAGCAAGTGTAGCTCGAATGATTTATATGAATCACGGTGATATGATAATTATTCACATATATACAATTTATATATATATATATATTATATATATAATATATAATATATATGTATATTATATAATATAAATACATACATACTTACATACATATCATACTATACATATATATATATATATATATAATATATATATATATATACATACATACACACACACATATATACACATTGTGGGTGAGGATGTGTTTCAACCCCTTTACATCCAATCTCATCTTGGAAGTTAAAAAAAATGCCAGTGTACAAGTAAGCCCTCTAATTGAGCTCCTATTTTGAAGTAAAATCACTGCCTTGAGAATACTGAAGCTTTTATCAACTTCTCTTCAAATCAGTCCCATCAAAGAGAACCTTGTGAATGTCAAAACAAACTGCAGATTTTCTCCTAAAAAATATTCAGCCATTACGCAAATGAACAGCGATTTTAACTTAATTGTCGTATTACCTTATTCAGTTAAAGAAGCAATATTAATTCCAACTCTGGTTCAAATACATCTATAAGACCTTTTTTCAACTTATCATCAACAGGCGTAACGGCAAAACGCTTTAAGGAGATAAATTAGAGACCTAACGTGAGATGACTTTTTTTTCTTTTCCTACATCAAGCCTTCCACTTTGAGAAATAATTTATTTTCTGTTACTGTCTCCCTTCAACTTTGTTATTTTAATGAGTTATTTTTCTGCATACCACCCACTTCAAATCACGTCCGTATCTGAAACGACGCGTTGATTTATAACAGTAAATACCTCATCCCTAAGACACGAATTCTGAAGCATGCCAACGCAGGGTATATTGATTCCCAGTTCATGCGCTCCAGTGCAGACCACTAAAAGAAGAAAAGAATTGAGATGACATCCTAAAATGCACCACAACCCATAATCAACCACGAATATTCTTCTGTCGTCAAGAAGAAGAAAAAAAAAAAAAAGACGCCAGGATCCGCCTCCACCCCACACAAAAAAAAAAAAAAAAAAAAAAAAAAAAAAAAAAAAAAAAAAAAAAAAAAAAAAAAACAGCAACCCTTTTCCCGAGAGGCGGGGGCCCAAAGCAGCACCTTTCTCCAATTCTCCGCTGCCATCTCGCATACCTTGCCTGACACTGCGCCCTGCGACCTCCGGCTGTGACACGGGTTCATATATGGTAAAGTCTTTAACGATTTACCGTCCAGCGTGACGTTAATGTCCCTAGTTACGATCGGACAATAAAATAAATATTATCGAGGCTGTTAAGAGACTCCTGCGAATTTATTCTCTCTCTCCCCACCGTCGGGATTAAGACTCCCAAGACTCGCAGACTCCGGTCAGGCAACATTGTATGCTAATATCGGTCGCCAGAGATAGATAGCGGTCTCAAGGCACCAGCGTTATCTTAATAAACAGGGAAATGAATATTATTATTATTTTGTTTTCTTTCTCTTTTTTTCTATCGACTGGGTGGTTTTTATAGCAAGGGTTCCGAGTTGCATGCTGCCTCCTTAGGAGTCCATCACTTCTGCATGACTCCTGGAGCAACTTCAGCACCTAATCATTATTATTATTATTATTATTATTATTATTATTATTATTATTATTATTATTATTATTTCAAAGTAGCTAAGGGAGGCCACAGGTCAACATGCCTAGACTCTTGTCTTTCGAAGGATTATTTTGATCTTCAAGGAAAGATGAAACTGACTCAAATTATCGAGGGTAATTTTCCATTATGCCCTATGTAAGGCGCTACCTTCTTCAGAAGCGCTGAAGAGAAAAGCTCACCGGTAAGAAAGGTCTGCTATATTTTGGGTGCAGCTTCTATGTCATCCTCCTCACTGGGATTAGTAATCATTAACTAACTAACCGATAACATTAATTAGATGCTGGTTTCTGTATGTAATATATTAACAGCGTTACATAATGTCATCAATAGAAGACTGAATCAGTGTTCTGTATTTGCATCTTGGCATCAGCTAAAATTAAGCTTACTATTATTGACACGTTGTTGTTTGTGTGACCAGTGAAAGCCTTCATCCTTTTTACGGCAAATAAATATTACACTTATCTATATAATTTAAAATAATATGACAAGAAATAACATTTTATTTCCCGTTTTATAGCACATTATTGTTGTTGTTGTTGTTGTTGTTGTTGTTATTATTATTATTATAAATATATTTTACAAAGCTGGATCATACACATTAAAAACATAAACAAACGAATCACAAGCCAAGATTAAGACACAAACAAATATTACAATAGCAAAGATCTAGATTCAATACAAAAACTATATTGACAGCGCAACGGATTACAATCAGAGGCTGATATCTAAGAGAGTTCCCGTTGCATTTCATGTTTATGAATGTGGCCATATTTAGATGAGAGATGACAAGTCATTCATAAACTTTTCTCGTTAGCTAATTGGAAATCAAATAAATTACAGTGGTAATATTCATTACCATTTATTATTGCGATTTCATGTTGACCTTAAAAGCAAATGCAAAAAAGTATTAAAATGTAATATATAACACAGTGCCACCATGTATACACACACACACACACACACACACACACACACTATATGTTACATTTTACAAAAGCATTTATAATTACACTTTCACTTCCAACAAACTATTAGAGATAAACATACATCTACATAAAACAACTTGAACAGAACACTGAAAAATTCAAAGGAGCGTTCAAGCTTAATTAATATCAATTGTAAAGGAAAGTAAACATAACGAAAGACTGGCTGTAAAAGAAAGACAATTCATCAGAAAAACGTTTATTTGCTTATGGAGGACAAGTCGTATATATTATGATAATGTATTCCGCTCTCCTCTGTTCTCCTCCAAAGTCGTGGCTATCCCTTCTACTTGATGAGCTGACGGAATGTTAGCTTAATTGATGACGAAGGTGATGGAATGGAGATGAAAGGCTGATGGAAAGGCCATTTCCAGGTGATGGAAGGGTGTGAATACCATTTTTCATTTGAAGGAAGATGGACGAGGCTTGGATTTATGAGCACATTCACACACACACACTATCTCTCTCTCTCTCTCTCTCTCTCTCTCTCTCTCTCTCTCTCTCTCAAGCCCTACTGACTTAGCAGCCCACGTGGTAGCACGTCCTACTCACAGCTGAATGACCAGCGTTCGAACCGTAAACTTCAGTATGTCTCCGTTGCCCTGAGAAAGGCCTAGTTCTTGGTCTAGTATTGTGGGGTGCAGAGAGAGAGAGAGAGAGAGAGGAGAGAGAGAGAGAGAGAGAGAGAGAGAGAAACAAGCAAAAGTGGTGAATAAATCTAATGGACAAATTTCACTGATAAAGCCTTACAATATTCTTGTGCGGTGTATATTCTATCAAGGAAATAAGTGAAGATTTTGAAGCCTCGACATAGAACTCCAGGTTGTCAGCAAGAAATGGGGATCTTGTGCCTCGGATAAAAGCTTACTGGTAAATTAATCTATGAAATGTAACCTTTGCCTTCAGTTTGGTGAATGACAGCATATGTATGATTAGAAGAATTAAGACTTCGCTTATGAATGAATAAGTGAGATTGATGAGGAGTTTACTAATATAACGTGCTACTAAGTATTGGACTTAGGTAGCGTAAAATGAAGGTTTAAATTATGTACATAATGTTAAAGGTATCGACAACTGATAATGAAAAGTACCAGACTAGATGTAGGCTAGTTAATGGCTCAAGTAAAATTACTTCTTAGCGAGTACCCACCTTGTGATTCTCACCAAATAATTTTTAAATGAAGAACTACACTTGACATGCATATAAAGCCAAATGTTGAATTTCATTCATCAATATACCATTAAATTTTTGTCGTGACATATCCCTCTCCATTTGGATAACATGGAGTTCAAATCAAGAGTTATAATCCCACGTTATTTTTTTTTTTACTAAAATGTCTGCCGTACACAAGAATCTTGTAAGGCTTCGAATCATTAACAAGATTTGTTTATCAGATTTCTTGGTTCAGCACTTTTGGTGAATTATTTTAAAATAAACTTAAGCAATTCCCCTCAACAATTTATTGTTTACAGAATCATTTAAAATTTTTCCCTACCCTTAACTATTCCATACCCAGTAATATCCTCATCTTTGATTTAAGGTTATATCTACGTATACTACGGTCAAGATTGACCAGCACCTTCAACCTATTAATAAATTTATTTCGTTATTGTTCGCACAATTCTCATTCTTGAGCCAGCATTCACCTTTCGTACCTTTTCCTACATTTTTTCTGAAGTTGCCTTCCTAAGTTTTATCAGGTTTTCAGCGTATTTTACTAATATATATATATATATATAATATATATATAATATATCTATATATATATATAATATATATATATGTCTATGTGTGTGTGCGTGTGTTTGTGTGTGTGTTAATTTCGCTTACAAAGCATTGACTCATTTATTCCACGATGTCTCTACAACGGGTAATATTACTTATGATCTTACTTGACAAGTCATCAGCTAATTTACAAATACATTATTCATGCTTTAATTTCCGCCTGTCTTTTATCAAGCCATTGCCTTATCTGTATTCCTAATCTATTGAACTTTTATCTCCCTTTGAAAACCATTAACCAATCATTGCTTAGGCTTGTACTTTGCACTGTAAAAAATAACATGGCACTCCAGCTAACCATAAATAAAAATTAAAGTATAAATTATACTGGATCGATTAGATCAACACAAAGATACTTTTGTTTTAGTTGAAAATGATGTCATTATTGCACGATCTCCTATTTCATCATCCCATCTGGCAAGTCACCGTCTGTCTTGGCCCATTTGGGTGGGGAGCTTCAGACATCACTGACTTGCATTAGAGAATAGGCAACAACATCTAATCATCGTCCCACGTGACCATTACTTCCCCATGACGTCACTGCCCTATGTGTGTGTGTGTGTGTGTGTGTGTGTGTGTGTGTGTCAGCAAAAGGAGTTTTGCAATGCTAAACAGTCGAGTACTTAAATCCGCCGTAGTTGACTTGTATAAATAGTTATATTATTCTCTCAACCATAAATGGGTGACAAGTGGTGCTATAGTCTTGTCCAGTTATATCTCGGAATGAACACCAACATCAGTAATAAGAATAATGCATCCAATAATAATAATAACTTTAAAAAATAAACTCGTGTGGCATTGAGACTTTCATTCTTCAGGAGAGGAGACAGAAAGAATGACTCTAAAGCGAGGTCAATATATAGTAGCTGATCATGTTTTTCGTATAAGAAGATTATAACTAGAAAGCCTTTCTACTGTATATGCTATAAAAAGACAAATAAAAGACTATAAATTCAAGTTTATAACCAGAAAATATGCGGAAGTTACTTGTCCTCAATGATGGGAAAAAGTTTACCAAGAATACCAAATTTCTAAAAACCCCAGCGGTTTTTTTTTTTTTTTTTTTTTTGCGATATCACTGATTGACTGATTTATGGTCACTAAAACTGGCGTCGCAACATCTAGTTTACTGACGGCGTAAGGAAATGACTAAAAAATTTAGTTTAAAAGGAAAGTTCCACATACGAAATATATAGGTATATACATAATATGAATTCTTATCACATCACCGTGATTCATATACATGCATTAGGCTACCAGTGTCCTTTAATATCCAATTCACTCTACCCCGGAATTGATATATTTTCATATATGTTAACCGAAGGGGAATTTTTTGTTGATAATAATTTCGTCATTCCGTGGATTAGAACCAGCGGACAAACAGAGAAGAAATCAGGACTGCAGTGACATTATCGACTCGGCCAACAAATTCCCTTTCGGTTAACATATATGAAAATATATTAATTTCGAGGTAGAGCGAATTGGATGTTAAAGCACACTGATAGCTTAATGCATATACATAATATATATAAGTATACTATATAAAATTTTCGATATCAAGAAACACAATTTGATCTCTTTGCAAACGGTAACGAGAATGAAAGAGGATGAAACAACCGAGAACATCAGATTGATATTAATTTAAGAAAATTGTGAATATCGGAACAATAAATTATGATTTTTTTTATTTATTCGACTATATATTAAATCAACAGACACACAACATATATTTATGCACCTAACTCATGAATCATTACATACTACATTATGCAGGTCATCGCAAAATACAAAAGTAGAAGGAACGGACGGCCAAGAACGAACCAAAAGGAGAAGCTATCGTAATACATGTGGCACTGTAAGATTATTGAGGTTTAAAACGAATCTCGGATTCCTCTGTGGAGAACATCGTCGTGTATGTAGCGAAGTAATCTCTATAAGAATTTTATTTTGTCTGTAGGGTACCGGGTATTCAAATAAGCTGATCTAAATCGTATTTTGAAATACTATACCCTGTAGTATCATAATATAGTATAATGCCATAAAATGGAATATATGATTATAAAACTTTAAACGTTAATCTCTGTGATACAGCTAAGAAAACTATAAGCATAGATAAAAATTAGCGTTGCGGTTACGTGGGAGGAGGATATAGGGGCATTTGCACCGGTAGAATTATTAGAGAATAGCTTTTCTCTTTTCTGACTTACTGTTGCTACAAGTAAATATTGGTGATAATGGTTAGGAAATGTCCTTCGCACCTTCCCGAGGAAAATAAACGTTCTACTGTTATTTAATTTAGGCTCCTGTGGATATCAGAAGAGTTCAAGACCCAGACCTACTTGGATAAGAACTATGAGAAAGGAGGCTGGAAATGAAGAGATTTGTGAAAGATAAAACACAGGAAATACATGTGTCCCGGAATGTTAAAGACCGTTTGTGTCACACGGTGCTGAAGGGATGAGAATGATGGTGATGATGAATAGTGTTTTCCACGTGGCTGTTCCAAGGTTCCCAAAGTATTTAGTACTGCATCTCTTGAACCTGCATTTTGCAGTTGTCTAAGTCCATGAATATTAATATGTTATCATCCTTATTCATTTTCTATTAGAGATGAGGGAGAAGAGAAAGAAGAAAACAACCTCTGCATTACTGACCACCGACAGAAGAAAAAAAGAAAACTATATCTGTTCCGGAATTTATAATACAAGCTCAAAGTAATGTCCAAGTTTCGACTTTTCGTTCGTTGATTTTCTTTTTTTTTTTCTTTCTTTTTCCTTCTGATATTGTTCCTTCTCAGTTTGCTAAAGGCAAGGTAATTGATGACCTTGCTGCCAGTAGGGAAGTCCGCTGACACATTTTTCTGAGGCGCCGTTGACATTTTAATGGAGATAAATAGATGAATAGAAAGCCGAGCTTCTCCCACATCCCCCTAAAAAGCAAAAACCGGTTTCTATTTTCGTTCTTTTTTGCGGCAACTGTATTAGAATCAGAAGCGTGAGACAAGGATCGGGAAAGGCAAGAGAGATTAGTCTCCTGACAGGGGCCAATTAATAATGTAGACAAACTATACTTTGTTCAAGCTGCAAAAGGAGTTATGGTGGGTAAAAGGCAGACATGAGACTATTACTACTGTTTGGTACTGCATTTACTGCTACTGTTATTATCACATATATCAGCATTGCAAAGATATCCTAGAAGCCATATTAGCGCTACGCTATTGTTTATCCCTACAATATCTTCTCTCATTTTCCCGTGACGTGAGCTCCTTTGAAGCTTCCAAGAACTGAACTCATCACTTCGTCCATATATATATGAAACCGACATGAGGCTTAATAGACTCGTCTGGGAACTACTCTTGCACTAAAACTCTTATAGCCTTTCTTTTACCGACACAACGTCATTCAGTCGACCTCGCAACAAACTCTATAACACAGCTTCCGGTCCTGACGAAATTCTTCTCTGTCACGTTTCAAAGAAGCAACAGGAGTCACTGAATCTCTAATATCAGAATTTCACGACTTCTTCTCTGCCTTCTTTCTTCCTTCCACATAAATCCAACGAAATTACAGTTTGCTCGAAAAATTCTCTTTCTTTAAATGGAATATAAATCCATCTCTCAAGATAATCGCTTTTGGTAACTGTTGGACGACAACTTGATCAAGTTCTGGGATGGATGACGTTAGTGATGAGGTTCTAACCCGTAAGGTACGAGGCTAACGACGTTAAAAGGACTTAACTGTATCAGATAAAAAACGAATTATCACATAAATGGCAAACATACGTACATATACACACATCATAATACATACATGCATACATATTATATATATATATATATATTATACACTTATATATATATATATAATATATTATAATATATATAGATATATTATTATAATATATTATATACTGTGTGCATATAACTAGACGAAATCCCCTGGTAAGGAATCTTGCGTCTCAGTTATAATTTGAAGGAAAAGTGCGTACAGTATGTATTTATTGCAGCTTGTATTATGGCTAAAGAAAATGTATTCCATGCTTGTCTTTAAAAATATGAAGTAGCGTACTTGCGTACGAAGTGTAGAATAGCCCTAATGAACAACTTACGTGGCTTATAGTGCAACAGTGCAACATATCTAAGTATAAAGCATACCCATATACGGTATGCAAAGAACATTATGTCATCAACAAATAATTCTCAAACAGACATAAAGCGACGACTAACATACAGGGGTAACAAACGACACACCAGAATAGGATGCCTGGAGAACAAGAGGATGCCCCAACCTTAGGATGACCTGAACACCATAATGATACCGCACCCTCGGATGCCCCAAAGATCTTGCGGACGCCTGCCGTAGGGTTCAACCCGAACCCACGTATGGGTGGGTCCCACGTACAACTAAAACACGCGACGTTGCATCCGTATGCGTTGATTAACACCGGAGTGATTGGCTGGATTAGACAGCGTAATCCTAAATGGGATAATCCCTATAAACCCCGCCGGTGCACCGTGCCTTATTGAGCGGGACTGGACTGGATTGGCCCTCAGTCGACCTTTGCTCTTTTTTTCTCTCTTTTACCGATCTGGTGATAACAAGCAGCAGACAGGGTAGCGAGAAAGATAGCAATGGTAGGAGGTCACCTCGGTAAAGATATTCAGTCGACTGCTCTTATTTGCATGGAAAAAATTTATCGGAAGAATTAAAACATAATTACATACTGGAAGTTGTGATCTCACTTTCCGCTGTCGAAGAATGTCTGAACTGTGTTTGCAAGAATTTGCCTATACAAATAAACTGTTCTAGACATATGCAAACAAAATGAATACATATACATATATATGTGTGTGCAGCAAAGGAGACACATAGTATATTTATATTTATAAATATTTGGTATCTTTTAATCAAAATTATACATTATATTTCTCCGAAATCAAGGAAATACGGACTGTCCACACATAAATAAAAAATAAGCATGAAAATAGCCATACCATACCATGAACAATACATTAGAAAAGCCATATTATACGGATTAATAAAGAAACCAAAATATCTTATGTAAAATTAAAATAAAAGTACCTATAATCAAAAGGTAGTAAGAAAGGCAATAATGACAGTAATCTGAGGAAGGTAACAGGAGGAATCTCGGAGTGAGAAAGGAAAGGGGGTGGGGGGGTGACGAGGAGGAGGAGGAGGAGGGTCTCATAAGGAAAGATAGTTCGGGAGACAGCAACACCCTGCAGAATAACTCCACAGGTGAGGAAAGAGAGAGAGAGAGAGAGAGAGAGAGAGAGAGAGAGCCTAATATGCAGGTGGTATTTGCCTATAAGTTTAGTCATCGCTACGATGGTCTCACGGACCTATATAGGTGTAAGAGAGATGTCTGTCCTCCACCCATTTTCTGTCTATATCTTACTCTCGTGTTCTCTCTCCTTTACATTAACTAATTTTATTGCTAGTAATGAGAAAAAGAGAGAGAGAGCGCTCAAAATTGACAGGAAAATTTTAGCAAAATTATATATGAAGATAAGAAGCGATGCAGACCCTTACAAATCTTGCTATATTATCCTGTCTTTCTGACTTGGTTTCCTAAATTGGACGAAAGGTAGGACCAGGTTCCCAATAATTCTTTCACAGCTCTCCAAGGACATTTCCTATTTAGGCGCACAAGTGAAAGAATAAAAAAAGAATTAAAACTACATACAAACGAACACATTTACCCAGGTAAATTCCATTATCTATTTAAATCCATTTCAATTCTCCTTAGGTGATATGCAGCAAATAACGAAATAAATTTCATTCACAAGCACTAACCCGCATCGAACGAAGTCGACATGCATTTAACAAAACAGCCAAGGTTAATCTAAGCCTTAACAAAAAGCACCTCACACGGAAATTCAAAACAGGCGAGGGATTAAAATAGAAACTAATGCAACAAACGTAATTTGATATTTATAATCTAAACGAATCATCAACACTCGGACCCAATGGCTTTACGGGCGCTCGAGCTGAAGAGAATAATTTATTATATATTTTAGGAATAAATACTGGATTTAGCGTGAGTTTAAAGGAATCGCCTCCTTGATAAGTTCGTGGAAACTTTTGAGAATGATCAACTTACATAAAAATATAATGAATGATAAACACTTTAACATGAATGGGTTATGCATCAAGTTGGTTATATTTCACAGCGTGGTTGAATTTATAAACAAATAAACGTTCTTTGAAGAAGCAAAAAACTTCTACAAGGACTGAATTAACTCTATATTCTTAAGTCGGTCTTAATTGAACAATGTGCGTGGTTGGCCATCTTCGGTACTACAGTGACAACTTATGAAATGCATTTAAGGAAAGATAAGTGACACAATGTAAGAAAAAAGAAAATCGTAACCTTTGCTTCTACAGTAAGAGAGAAAGAAAGAGAAACGCACTTGATGTTGCAATGGTTCATTGTACAAAAACAAAACTACCTTTTTCCTATAAGATCAAGAATAGGAGAGTGAGTGAGATTGTAATGATTGAGCATTCAATTGAAAATCTGTATCTCACCACCTCAAAAGTTAAAGTATCTGGTGCCAAAGAAATGCTGATCGCTTGTACGATATTACGAGATAACCTGGCGATAGATTTCAACCCCACAGGAGTAAGGGGAAAATACCTCCACGACAACCTCCTCTGCGTGGACTCAGACGCAAGTAACTGCAATTATTGAAAGCAATGATGCTAGGTCTGACTTCTGAAATGAATACAAGCTGCCAGATCGAGTTAGAATTGTGCTCTGCTCAGGGACGTTGGAATGATCTGTGGCATAGAGTCGCCGCTCATCCGATAGGATATCTAAGAACCCGTCTTAGTTATGCTTGCATATATGTCACGGTTGATTCGTGATAGATGAGACACGGTGAGGTGGACAATTCCATTCGTGACACCGAAGGATGAAGTACGAGCGATTTCGGCTGGTTCGTGACAAGAGTAGCTTGAAGTAGAGAGCCTCTGACACCAGCTCTGGGATTGCTGTGTAACTGGAAATTGAAGTTTTCGGTTCTGAATAGTATATTGGAAAATTTGGAACCAAGTTAAATTTGTATAAGTATGGATTTTATAGCATTCGTGCTCAGACTGGATGCTGTTTAGTTGAAACTCCTGTTACACACAGTATGGTGGGTCGTGCAAGTTATTAACCTTTTTCGTGAAATTGAGAGGTACGCCCTCCAGCGCATCTAGTGGGCCATAGTTAGTTGGGTGTGGGACCATACTGAGGATTAATAGTCAATGATGGGTCTAATCAAAGGCACCCATAGTTTACGTGTGGTGCTGATATCACTTTCTGGAAAAGTTTTCGGTATCCATGCCGACTGTTCACGAAAGGTTGCTGTGATTCTGTCGATATGAGTGGAACAATTTAAGTCGTTGATGACAACTCTCAGATCTTTTCCTCTATCTGAGTTAAGACAATTACATTTTAATTTATATAAAAGTGTACTTGTTCAAATTTACCCCCCTGAGGTAGTTCATTTTTAAACTGTTCATAGCTTTCACGTGGTTCTGTAAGAGCCGAGACACGTGAATCGTCCGCAATTAAAGATACAGCTGAGATCAGCACACACACACACACACACACACACACACACAGAGAGAGAGAGAGAGAGAGAGAGAGAGAGAGAGAGAGAGAGAGAGAGAGAGAGAGAGAGAGAGAGGATTTTGGCAACGAAACCAGATCGGAGAGACCAGATCTGCATTGCCAATATAGAAGGATTAAGAGGGGAGACGGAGCCATCCAGCCCCTATACACAAGAGGAAAGAATATCATCCTTCTTTTTTTAAAGTTACAATTTAACAGGAATATTATGCCTTTTGGAGGACATCAATCTATTTTCACAAGATAAATGTCACAGTAAAAGGAAATAAGATGAGCAATCTTCATTAAACAAAAAAAAACAAAAAAACTTCGCAAGGAACGCAGCGGTCAGTTCGCATTAAGTTTATCCAGGGAAACCTCGGAACTTTCCTTTTCACCAAGAAAGATGTTTCCTATGCAAAATTAAACCATTTATATGTTATAAGGAAGCATTCTGTAGTCAATCCAAGCTCTCTTAAGAAACTGAGTGACCTTCATCAAACATCCCAAAGACGGACAGCAGTCAGTTCTCTGAAAAATGATCCCGGGCAACATTTCTTAAACAATCAAATCATGAGATGTCATTCAGAATTTTCCAAAATCATATACCATTCAGTCGCAAATAACTCTAGGAATTAAATAACTTTAATAAAATATGACTCAGAATCATATGAAATCGAGAACCCTTTCAAAATATGGCAAAAACAATGAAACCGCTCCTTAAAGGACTTCTATAGTTAAACAAAAAAAATTTTCCATGTACATTCCAATTAGTATGAGTTTTTATAGAAAGTGGACTTGATACTAACCTTCTAAATACAATATGCTATTCTAAAATATAAAATAAAATCTGCAGTTCATTTTTCATATCACATATCACAAATATGTTTAACAGGTAGGTCAGTTATCAAAATGCAAGAAACATTAAAAAAAATTACATACAAGGACGTCTACAAAATTCCAGATTCTAACAGCAATCCTAAAACCAATCGTGTTACGACAATAGCTCACTAAAACTTTAATTGCATTCCTATGTTAAATACCAAAATTAAGTTTCACTTTAAATACTTAGCCTAAAACCATGCGAAAAACTTTTGCATGCATCGTAGAATTAAAAGGTCTTCTCTACTATAATAAAACGCACTGTGCCTGTACCTAAAGCACAGTTTTATCAAACAGCCAGACCCCTAAGGAAAAAATTAATCGACATTCCTTGGGTTAGAAGAAAAACAAAACGTAATTTACAGAGCAGCCGTAACTCCTCCCGCAAAAGTAATGATCCTTTAGCATCGAAATTAATCGAAGAACATTTTTAATACAGCCCATTAATGCAAGGGGGTAATCGAGATCAAACAGTGTGGAATATGCGAAAAATATAACTGATTTTCTACAAGACCTAAGAGATATGAATAAATTAAATAAACAAATACTGAATTCTTAAAACAAAAATTCTGAACTTAAAGCCGTAATGTTTAAATCACACAGAGCAGTGCAAAGCTAACTATACAGCTACATCTAAAAATAATATGGGTACCAAACTGGGCAAATGGAAAGTTTGGGAAAAGGAAAATAATCCGGGTGAATAGCAGAAAGAACAAAACAACACAAATGGAAAAATATATGGCTCATACGTGTAATCCCTAATTGCAGGCACATACCCTAAACGAACCCAACCTAACCTAGGGCGCAGCGTCCTACCAGGTAGGAGGAGGAGTTTGCCCCCTGGACTCCTTCCCTAACCTTGGGTAATGTGCTGCAGCAAGACTTCTCTAGCTGGCCGGGACAGCGATCATAAACGGAAAAATATAGAAAATAAACTAAAGAAATGGTTCAGAAATCTTACAGCAAGATCCCAGGCCCCGTATTTCTTTTTTAACCTAACCCAACCAAGATTTTGTTATGAGCTGAACGTCTTAGAATAGTTACGGAATACAGATGAATATGTTACTGAAACTGCATCCAAATATTTCTTTAAAATCAACTCATACCAAGCTCCATTTGATTATAGAAATCCAGTTAATGCTTTTAGTGTACAGAGCGCCTCTTAATTAATGCGTGCTACTCACTTTGTAAAGGGCCAGATCGACATCCTGGCAGTGTCAAATGTCTTCATATGACTCATGTTTTTGTCTTGAACCATTCACCATCGCACTACTTTTTTATACTTGTTTGGCAACAGTCGTCAATGCATGAATATATTTACGACTTTCCTGATTTACCTTAATTGATCTGTTATTAACACATTCTTCAGCTTTTCCTACTTTTTCCCTTTTTCTTCTCTTGGTGATTCTATTCCAGTGGAAGTTTGCGGAGCAGTTTAATGATCTTATCTATATCAAGTGTGAATAGTGCAAAAAACAAAATAAAAACTAGCATTTCTCTTTATAGCTGCACAAATGAAGAAAAGAGCACTTTCCTTTGACCAGTGTCTTTACATGTAGGACCCCTGAAGTGCAATCAAAACTTCCTTTCATACTGCAGCATAGCGAAGCAACAATAACAATACTCAAAGGAAACTCGCAGCAACTTAATCATCTCCTTGCAGGTCTATATAAGAGGGACAATAAACAAGAAATCCCTCGTTTTATTTGCCACCTGCAGAGGGCGTGGGAGATCTTGTCTATACTTGAAGCTATTTCAAAAAGACTCCTTATTCGGCCAAGAAAGGAAATAACTCCATTTATCCTTCATAACGATTATTACAAAGATACATTTATCGCTGCCTAAAGAGGGTGTGCGGTTTTAAATCTTTCATTGGGCTAATTAAAGTTGAATCTATCTGCGGAGATATAAAACAAGTTTGCAATAAAAAAGAGGGTGACAGAGATAAAGAAGTGTCAGTTTAACTATAGCGCTGATGTCATAACTAGTACCGGTACTACTACTACTAGTGACACTATTAACACGACATGAGGTGAAACTATATTTAGATTGGCCTGTCTCGTTAGCCGCGGTTTAAAAGGCGCTGGTATTCAACGCCCTCATTGTTAATGCCAAGACAAGGGCTACTGTTAGGATATGGGTCGTGATTCTTGCTTTACTTCCAATACTACTGTGCCCAAAACAGATATAGCTGCAGCACTTACAATGTCCACCGTTATATTTCATAAACGGTTACTAAGCCTAAGCCGCTTGCCTCTACCTACGCATGTATATAGTGTATCACGATCAGGGTTCGGCCTTTTACTGGGTCGTGGAGACTTCATATCCAATTTAATTATTCACCGCTATTTGGAACTCTACTGAGTGTGTGCGCGTGTGATCATTATGTTCAGGAAAATAAAGACACCAATGACATTCACTCAAACCTGTTGAACTATTCCCGAGTAATGAAGTATCTATTTTTTTTTATCTCACTAGCAACACGTTTTCAATGCGATCAAGATGAAAAGCCAAATTTCAAATGCTCATCGCTATTTCTATAATATGTTGACTTGTGATGAAAAAATATTTCCTGTAAACAATTCACATCGTTGGTTAAAAACTAAAATGAGGTCAAAACGCATTTTCTATGGTATATAATTGGGCAAATACATACATATATACATACATTTGCACACATAAAGTATATATATATATATATATATATATATATATATATATATATATATATATATATATATATATATATATATATGTGTGTGTGTGTGTGTGTGTGTGTGTGTGTATACGTATGTATGTATTGTGTGACTGGGTCGGTTGGGCTTCTTTGGCCAATGGAAGAGATGGTAGACTCAGGCGTCTTTATCTGCATGAAAATCATTAGAGGTAAGCTCGAGGTCAGTGGAGATTTGTGGAAGATGAAGCACAGGAAAGATATAAGTAGCAGAATTTCACCAGAACTTTTGGTGTCATACCATGTCAGGGCAATTATACTATATATGTAAATCTATACATACAAATATACATAATGTATGTTTGCCATGTCATGCCATGCCATGTTAGGGCAATTATACTATATATGTATATCTATACCTACAAATATACATAATGTATATTTGTATGTGAAGTTATACATATATAGTATAATTGCCCTAACATGGCATGACACAAGAGTTCTGGTGAAATTCTGCTACTTGTATCTTTAATGCGCTTCATCTTCCACAAATCTCCACTGACCTCAAGCTTCCCTCTAATGATTCTCATCCAGATAAAGACGCCTGAGTCTACCGTCTCTTCCAGAGGCCAAAGAAGCCCAACCGACCCAGTCACACAATACTCTCCTAGTGGTTATGCTGGACGTGTCCAAGTCATCTTCATCTCTCTTTGTTCATATCCCATCAACATACACAACTTCCGCAACTTCGCTTATACCATCATTTCTATTTCTGCCCTGCCAATTATGAATTCCTTCCCAATTACTCGACCGTAGTGGGTTGCATCAAGGGTTCAAGGGACTTGGTACTAGAAACCCAATGCCAGAAGACTTCTTGGGAACCTGAAAGCTAACAGCTTCTACAGCCAACCTCTATAACGAAAAAGGCATAAGGCTGAGGTTGAGTGGTGCAATGCTCGCCTCATGTTTGCTGGGTTAGTAAATTGCCCACGGCCTATCGCCCACCAGTCTACCTAGCTATAAATAGTTCATAATTTGGAGCAATAAAGCTGCACAGGCCTAACAACATCATGCCAAAATACTTGCTGAGCAACTGGAAAGCTGTACCATTGTAGTATCACCCTATTCAAAGGGCAAACAGGCGTATGATGGAAGAGTATTATGAGCCCACTAAAAAAAATGAGAGAGAGAGAGAGAGAGAGAAGAGAGAGAAGAGAGAGAGAGAGAGAAAGAATTCTTTCTTTAATTGCTACTTGCATAAAGTTTGGGAGAGTTTAGCCTACGGTTAAACGGCGCTGTCATCTGAAGCGAGTACTGAAGGAAATTACCACGTTGGGAAGAACTTTTGTGGGTTTAGATTTACGACAATGGCTCACTAAGTAACGCCAGAGGGCGATCTCTGTAGACGGGAGAAGGATCCAGTCAGAAACAGAAAAGCAGGATTCGCTTTTTGACATTTCGCTCGTAGCAGCTAGAGAGAGAGAGAGAGAGAGAGAATTAACGATTGTGTTCATTCCATAATATTAGATCGTCATGTTATTTTTGGTCTCCTTTTGAGTGTCCGTATACGAATAACTTACATTAGACAAACACCAACACACACAAAACACTATTAAGAAATGGACCATCTCCATAATTAGATTATTTTGAAAGCGTCAGATCAAGGTATTATTTTTTTTAGGACCACGCAAAAAATACCTACCAAGTTACGCCCTGATTCAAGAGTGACGTATGTCAAGCCCCTTAAGCCTCTTGAGGAAGTGTAATTATAATAATAACAGCATTATCAGTTAAAATGCAAATGAGCATATTTCCCAAGGCCAATTTTTACCACCTAGGCACCGAACGGTCACTCAGCCGGTACACAAAAAATAAGATAAAATAAATGATAAAAATGACAGACATGCTATGGATAAGTTTTAAAAGTTAATTTTGATTTCGTGGTATCAAGTAAAAAATAAGTGAAAATTATCTATACACAAGCTTCCAAAAATTTATAGAAACATATTGATATGTAAAAATGTGGACTGCGTCTTATGAGTACATGACCGAGCTATTATTAAGCTTCTTTTTTCTCTAAGTATTTCCGTAGTCCGCTTTTAAAATCCGTAACGTCGTTACTACTTGGGCAGCTAATATCACCCTCATCATCACAAAAGACTTTACTCCAAAAACCAGATTAAGAATTCCTCAAAGATGTATCGTGGCTTCACTGCATAATACAGAAAGCAAAATGCATTAATAAGCAACAAAGTGTGTTCACGGAACTTCTGTTTCACTAAATATACACGTATGAATAGCGAAAGCTAAAAAGTCCCGACAGGTGAATTTCCTTTCCTCCAAAATATTATATAACAAATACTTAATATATTCTCTGCTACCAATCCCTCAAATAATTTTTGGTGGACGATGAAAATATTAACACTATGTTGTTCTCTTGAAGCCTAAATCTCGACCCGACCGCGTTAGTTTTAAAGTAATAATTTTAGTCTCAGTGAAAGTCAGCATGATTTATATGAATAACGGTTCACTAATGTAGGTCAGAGCTTTTGAAGACTCGTGTGCTTCGAACTCATATATTACGTGATTATTGACATACGATCTCTCTCTCTCCTCTCTCTCTCTCTCTCTCTCTCTCTCTCTCTCTGTCTCTTCTCTCTCTCCTCATCTCTTCTCTCTCCTCTCTCCCTGTTCTCACTAGTGTGATTAAAATTAACTTTTTAAATGATTCTCGTTTCACATCTTACTAATCTAATACGGTTTCGCTTACAAATATTTAAATATAGATCGCTAGTGTTTGTTTTTTATGTAGTACTGTTATATCATTACTACTATCACAATTTATATAACCAGTAATGAAAACGTTTGTAAGTAAAAGCTGAAATTACGACGTTCTGATATTTATTACTAAATCAGCTAACAACAAAAATTAAGTTTTTTCAGTTAATAAAACAGATAACGAAAATTTTGTGTACATTTCGTGTCATTACAGAGAATTTTGAAGTTTTTTAATCGCTTCTTTGTCTGCGTTATTCAGACAAAGAAAATGACAAGATTTTATAAAATTGTTTTGTCCCAAAAACCAAGAACTCTTCAAGTATGCTGTCAGACGATAGTGATGAAACAATGAGAGAACAGACCCAAAGACTGATTGACAATAAATTATCTAGCGTCACGATTACCAAGCCACAACAAGGAGACAAGAAAGAAACAACTGATAACGTCTCAGTGGTTTCCTTTACAAAGTACCATAAATAAATTCTAAAAAATTAATAAGGATTAATTTCAGGATAATGGCACAATAATCTCAAGGAGGAAAATGAAAAAAAATTAAATGATAAAACAGAGATGAAAATAGCTGCTTTTGAATAATAGGAAATAATCAGATACTTAGTATTTACTAAATTTTATTCAAAGTTTTCAATTCTTAAACAGGTTATTTGAGTTGGTGATGAAGTAGTTATTTTGAAGTTTGCATGGAATTAACATGATTAAGTCTCTCATCAGCAACTGAAGCAAAGAAAACATCAACCATATAGTAATAAGTGCTGAAACACTTAAAGTGCAAAAGTACACATGGACACAAACATGCGCATACATATACACAGATATGTGTGAGAGTATGCATTTATGGATATATGTATTCATGTATGTATATACAACGTCAACACAAAAGTATCCGCGGTAAATACACAGTACATTGTCTCGTCGAATTTTAAGTCAACTACGAACTTTATATATATATATATATATATATATATATATATATATATATATATATATATATATATAAAATTATAATCCCACTGACAACTTTTATAATGGTCAAAATGGATAATCATTAGGCAAGAGAAAAGAACTGCATACAAAATGTGTGTGAGATATGCACAGGTGAAAAGAACGTACTTCGTACATGTTAATGAAGACAATCACACAATCAACTGAGCAAAGTCAAAAAAATATAGTTCTCTCCAACAATGCACTGAAAGAAACACTATTGTGTCTAGCGTTATAGAGGTCTGCTTTTGTTACAATATGAATATCGGTTAAGGCAGGAATAAATGTTATCCATTTACGTAAAATGAAATTCGAATAATATACAGATTTTAAGAAAAATAGTTGACATGGACGGGGAAAAAGGTAAGCGGCCACCTGCATAGATAAACATATTTGTTAATGGAATACTTGACCGCAAAAACAATTGAATTATGGCTCCACCCCGTTGCACCTGACCTGTGTGATTATTTGGCTATCAACGGTTTGTAGGTTCGTTTGTGCTATCCCTCCAGCTTTTCTATTGTTCATTTCCACAGGTATTTATCAGCCCCTTTCATTCCAATCACGGTGCTTCCGTTTATGTTCTCTTTCTTCCAACGAGGATGACCACGATAGCCGAGAAGAAAGGCCCAATTATCAGAATGGGACGAAGAACCTGGTGAGAGTTGCAACCTCCCCAGAATAATGGAGCTGAATCGCCTTGACGTCTCCGGACCTGCATGACGAGTGACGGGCCAAGAAACTAAGCCTGCGCACTAAATAACGCCGAAATAGGGAAAGTTCCCGGGAGGTTTCCATTCTTGGGAGGGCCACCGGGACCTAGGGGTGGAGGACTGGCTCAGCCAGGCAGGGTGTAAAGTTCGTTGGAGAAACGAATTAAATTTGGATTGTTTTTGCGGGTGAGGACGAAAGCGGTCGGCACTGAATCAAGAGAACGCAAGCAGTAACAGTATTAAAAAGATTGGATGCATTAACTTTATTGAAAAGAATGCATGCAATAACAATATTAAAGAGAATTCATGCATTAATAATATTAAAGAGAATACATGCAATAACAATATCAAAGAGATTGCATGCATTAACATTATCAAAAACATTGCACTCAGTGACAATATTAAACTGATTACATGCATTAACATTATTTACGAGAATGCATGCAGTAACAATTTTAAAGATTATGCATGGCTTAACAATATTAAAGGGAATGCATGTAGTAACAAAGTTAAAGAGAGTGCATGCATCAACATTATTAAAATGAATGCATGCAGGATCAATATTAAGAGTATTAAAAATATTAAACTGAATGCTTGCAGTAAGAATATTAAAGAGTACAAAACTCAAAGGAAAAACACGAAGAGAACGAGAAAAATAACATTAAGAACACTTTAAAGAGGGAGTCCTAAATGAGAGAAAGTCCTAAATGAGAGAGAGAGAGAGAGAGAGAGAGAGAGAGAGAGAAACGAGGGCGTATGGGTGTTACTCTATATGGAACTTGCAATGAGAATGCCCTTTTATGCAAAACATCTCCCGCTTCAAAAAGATGTTTATCAATGATTCAAGACCGATTTTTTTTTTTCGTTATACTTTTTTAGGTACGTTTCTGGCTGTCATCTTAGCTAGAATTCGTTAAGAAATGCTAAAATCGCTTCGGGTCACAAGCAAACTTGAGACAGTTAAAACGCTCATTCAGGATAACATAATCAGTTTATTACTAATATTAATATCTATATAGTTACTATTAAGATCATTACATTAGTATCAGTATTAGTAGTAGTACGGCGATACTAGTAGTACAAAAATGGGAAAGAACGTACAATTTCAAGAACAATTTCTTGCATCGTCCTCCAATAAATAGTGACAGCAAAATCATACGTCGAATCCATAACGTATTACATTTGAAAAAACCAAAGATAGTCTGTGAGGGAGGGAGAGAGATGGAAATAAAGCAACGACCCCAAGATCCTGGAAGGGGGAAGCCTTTGCCAGGCCCTTAAGAGGAGGTAAAGGACCCTCCCTAAGGGCTCGAGGGTGCTGCCCTTCCACCCTCCTCCTACTGAGAGTCCATCCTCCTGCTCATTCTCCTCCGCCTCCTTCATGAGTCACAGGGACGGCCTGCATTTGTGGAGAAGGGAGGGGCGCGCTGTGATTACCAACTTCCTTTTAAGTTGCCGATCTTATTCCCCGGCAGATACTCCGGAGCTTCGCCCAAGTCATGCGCGCCGGCGCTCGACGCAGGGGCTCCCTCAATGGACGCATTACAGTAGAAGCCAAAAGTCCGAAATTTTGAAACTAATTGATATATACGAATTTACGTTTCAAGGATATGTCCTAGATAAATTATCAGCACGTTTGGATAGGTGCTTGTAAATCTGTAAATTAATAAATTTATATCATCATATTTGCCTAA
Organism: Macrobrachium nipponense; assembly: GCF_015104395.2. NCBI lineage: Eukaryota > Metazoa > Arthropoda > Malacostraca > Decapoda > Palaemonidae > Macrobrachium > Macrobrachium nipponense. The sequence continues at coordinate 141,519,014 of NC_087200.1, read as the reverse complement.
TCATTTTAAAATAGGCTGAGACTCAACAATTTACTAATTAAAGATTAAACAAAACTTCGTTGATAAATAATTGCATGCTCAAATGGATGGCTTAAAAATATCAGTTATCAAGAGAACGCCTTAAACTTTATTTAATTCTACAATGAAATTTAAAAAGTCCATATCAAATGAAATTCAACTTCTATACGACATTTGGATATTTGGACAGTGACTTGTAAAATACAGTATGCAGGAAAGACAATTATTTGCTTTTAAAGTTTAAAAGACGATCTAATACAATGGTTCCATATGGTGACATCTGCTTCGCTCCAAAAACACTTTCTACGATACACCTGTATCTTCTGTCTGGAAAATTAGAAAATAAATTCAAAATGACAACCACAAAAAAAAAATCTAAATGCAAATGAAAAGACATCTGCGCAAAGTAATTGAAAATAATAGGATTGAAAATTATATTATGAAATAATTTGCGGATCGTTCTAAACCTAAATTGCTATGATCATTGTATCATTAGATATGCTTCATAAAGAGTAAATCAAGCCTACTGGTTCTCTGGGTGAGGACCGAGGGCGTATCTAATTCCAAGACATAATTCAGATCTGGAAGTAATGGATTATCTGCACATGAACAACAGCACCAATGATAGTCTCTATGTTAAAAAATAAAACAATTTGTTTCCCTACATTTAATTCGCAGGCATGACAACAACAGGTACTAAAATTAACGTTTACATTTACCGTCGTCCAGCCAGGGGCTGAACTCGCGCTATTGGCCTTTATATAACTAAGCAGAATGAAGGTACCTATGTTTCTCTTATATTACCGTAATTGTTTTATTGCATATGTATACTAGTAATACCAACGATACTGATCAGCAGACACTTGGATCTCATATTTCGACAACAACAGCAATTACAACATTAATAAAAAGAAATAATAAGAGGATTATTACTTCGCACATCAGCCTGGCTATAACAGCAATAATAATATCAATAAAAGCAATAATAATAAAAATGATAATTATTGAAACTGACACAAGAAACGAGGATTCTCACACTCGATGTGCATAAAGCTTTTCAGCGCTTTGAATGAATAATCCAAGAGATTTTCTTTTTTTAACCACGGTTTGCATATTCAAGGAAATATTTATTTTTGGCGCCTACGAGTGAAAGGCTCAATTACTCATAACATTTCATTAGTTTTAATTCATCGTAAGAGGGGAAACATGACTAGTGTCATTGGATTCCAGTTATGAATAAAACGAAGAATTATCGCGAAGAGGCGAAATGGCCAAGGCCGAAAATTTTATTAAAATAAGGGAAGACAACGCAAGCATAACATGATGACAATCAAGTACGATTGAGAAAACCGGTTAAACAAGAGTGCAAGTGAGGAAAAAGAAATGAACAAAACGGTAGGAATAATGGTTCAATTAATAGACAAACAAAAGATGGCAAAGAATGAAGTTAGTACAAATTATGTTATATTAACTGCTTTTCTTATGTCTTTCATTAGAATTCATTCATTGCTGGATTTAATTCAGATAACTGTGCATATGAGATCCAATAGAGTTTACAGAAAAACTCTGAACATCGGACACACGTTAGTGAGTTTTTAATGTGAGTGTGTTTGTCAAGAAAATCTTGCTATGATTTAGATGTCCCAAATGAAAGGAGTAGAAATAGCGAGATAACAAAAGACTTGAGTGTTTTTTACTCCAAGCATAATAAACTAGCTAACAGTAACCATATTCTTTCAACATCTCAACTGGCCTAAAAGTTAGGAAAAACAATACTTGGGGGCAAAATAAGTCAAGAATTCAGTGAAGGGCAATAAGCCCACACACAACCACGAAGTTATTTAAAAACTTTAGTTTCCACTCGAATCCAAAACTAATAAATTACCTGTTCGGCAAAGGAAAACAAAGAAGCGAACCAAGAAAAATGTCATTCCCAAATGAAAACATAATAAAACTCTCCAGGATACAATAAAGTTACCTTTCTTCGAAATGGACATTTAATTGAATGAACAAATAGCTATTTAAACATACCAAGATAATTAAGGTAGAAGTCCAAAGAGAACAGCACGAAATTATATGAACGTCAACGAACTCGAACCTGTAAGAACCCGTCCCTTGTCTCAAACGAAACAGCGATTCTGTGTTTTCTATTTTTTCCAACAGCGACGCTTAAATCTTCCTTTGACATGAATAACACTGTGCAAATGAAAAATGTCTTACAAAACGCTCACCACAGTAAAAAACAAACAGCGGACTGTTTTGTCTATGACGGGTTACAAGATGCAATACTTATATCACTAAACAGGTACTCTGCAGAAGGTAAACATAAAAATACGGTTCCTTAATATTCTTATACTTTCTAGATATTAGGGCACAAATAGCTACACATTCCATGAATTTTCTATATTTGTTGATTATAGCACAACCGTTATTCACTCTTTTTCTTCTTTTTCTGTTTATCTTTTATCCCACACGGGCTTCCTTCCATTTCGAGATAGTTTCTTTTACAGCTTATGAAGCTTACTGGCCGATTCCATAAAATGTCCGAGCTTTTCAAACAATACTAGAACGCGCCCTGAATCCACATATCTGTTTTGTGTGCGCAACAACGACAGTCTACGGCTTGTAAACGCCATTTTTAGACATGCCGTCGTCCAACGCAGGTTCAGCCTGTCACCACTGGTCCCTATTTTAGTCTGCTGAGCAATGCCCCTTAATCCGTCCTTCAAGACAGCGCATAACATCACACAGACCATCTCTTATGTTACCGTTAAGCCTGATGGCAACAGGAACAACTTTTCTAACTGGCTGTCTACACTTCCACATCTTTTATTAGTATTTAAAAGCTTGTGAGGACGTCACCTACCTAATACCAATATAGAGAAACAAGTACCAGCATTCAATTTCTCTACATTGTCGTGGAGTTTTATTACTCACGTAAGATAGTGTTATTCATACTATGGCCTAAGATTACACAGGATTTCGAACCACTTCGCTAAACAAAATGACTTACTATATTATGCGCAACAGTTCGTTTGTGTGGCTTTAAATTTATTTAGGAAGATATCACCTTAGACAGGCAACTGGTTGAATTTTTAGTAAACACTTTACTCGACGTTTTTAAATGAAACCTCATAATCTGGATCCTATTATAATCATTTTTCTTGACACGATTTCAACTACAGGATATAATATCAATGCTCTAGGAAGCATATTAAATATTGATTTAACCCAACCTTAATAATCACAAGACTCCACATGAGGCCTGTTCTCTCGAATGCAGGCATACGAAAAATATTTATTGTAAGATAAATATTTATCAGCCTCAAAGAACAGAGGAAATCGACATAATTCAAGCAATCAGACTCAAATGTATCTATAACTTCAACGTCCGGCAGTGCGTTGTTCATTCTCATCTGCGTTCATGATAACACAGATGTGCATAAGAAATGAAATTATCAATTTCACTTTCAAATCAAAATTAAGTGGCACTGATGTGGCGAATTCAAGTTGTATTTTATAAATATTAAACACATATATGTATATATATATATGTATATATATATAATTATATATAAATCCCATATATAGATATTATATTATATATATATATATATATATATACAAAAATATATACATACATACACCTATATCATACCTATATATAATATATATATATATATATATATATATATATATATATATATATATATATACATACTTGCCGCTATCCAAAGGGCATCTAAGTAATGATAAGAAAAAACATATCAAAATTCAGATTATACAGACTTCAGACACGAGGAGGAGGAGGAGGAGGAGGAGGAGGAGAAGGAGGACACTAGACAGAGATCAGTAAAGAGTAAGCATCCCGGTCAAACACGTCAGGGATGCTGTAAGGATGCCCCTTATAAGGCCTAAACACCCAAAGTGAATATCTCCTAATCCTCGGTCTCATCTTTTACATAATCACTCATCTTACCTTCTTCTTTTACTCATCTCCCAAACTCCTCCCTTACAGTCTTCCTATAATGTGCCCAGTAACCCTCAGTTACGCAGTTCAGTGTTTTATTGTTCACAGACAGATATACATACATACATATATACATAATATATATATATATATATATATATATATATATATATATATAATAGTATATATATATATCCTTAAATCCAAGGTAGAAAGGACAGTGAAACAGGGTCTTGGAACAAGTACTTTCGTAGTATATTGTACATTTTCAAGTTCACACTGTGAACTTGAAAATTTAGAATATACAAAAGTATTCGTTCCAAGACCCAAGTTTCACTTTCCCTTTTACCCTTTTACCGTGGATTTAAGGATATTCGCAAGTACGTGTTTCTTAGTGCCCCACTGTATATATATATAATATATATATATATATATATATATATATATATATATATATATATACTATATAAGTATATACAAACTGAAGAAAATCGTGAAACAGGAGAGAGAGAGAGAGAGAGAGAGTGAGAGAGAGATACACTGCAAATGAAAGCAGCTTAGAGAGATAAGTACTAAGAGACGTTTCAAATTTCTCTCAAACTTCTTACTCACGTAAATTCGAATTTTCTTCTCAGTTTAATCTCACAAATATGCAATATACGTTTAATTTCTTCTTATATTTTGCTTCTCACACACATATCCCATTTACTTTCATTTGAAATGTCATTTTTAAGTACCTACTCACCTACTTCCTCCGTCTTCCCTTACCAGTTAATTTCACAGCGTAGCGTCAAACTTTCACAACAAAAAGAAACAAACTATTTTTAATTCCCTCTCATATTTTCATCCTCCATCATTTCTCAAGCTTTTGCAGTCTCATAGATCGGCCCCGGCTTTCTCCTCTTTCCCGCCGCCCCTTCCTTTCGCAGCCTCGTCTTGAGACGTCGCTTCCAGCCGTAGGAGCCTGCCTGACCCGACCCGGCAGAGCTAATCAGCTTCGCAATGTATTGACACCCACAATAAAAAGAACACCATTAGCACCTGCTGGTGATTCCCAATAAAGGCACAGACTACAACTTCTCCGTCACGTCTCGCTCATCGAACGCCCGTCAAGGGTCGTTGCATTTCTCAAGCGCTTCGTTGATGTTGCTTAATCTCGCTAACGAAAATATTAGAAGTGGCTCTGTAAATAACCATGAATTTCATATATAGGAAGAGGTCGATGCCGTAAAAATTAAGTCATTATATATACAAACGGATAAAATTAATGGTAAAAAGGATGAATTCAACTTTATTGCCAAATGAATTGATTAGTTTATGATTTAATAATCTGGGGCTTCACTTTTGGAGTACGATTCTCTCGATGGAAAATGAAAACATTTTCCTTAATAACTCCATTTCATGACTAATATTAGTCATGCATCCCGGTGACGATCAAAGTATTGCATAGGCTGATCTAAGTAAATGGTGTAAATGATATGAATCACGGCCTATCCAAGGAAAAAGATCTCAATAAGCAATAAATCGTTTACGTCGTCATTTATAAGTAATGCCAAACATATCAGAATATTGAAATTGAAATGCAACAGTATAATAAATATATTGTGACTGAAATCAAAAGAAAAGAACTTTCTTCTTGAACAATGCCGTGTTAACGAAGAACGCGCAAAAAGGGTTTGCTATATTAGTATTATAGTCCACCATAATCACAGTTAACTAACGCCTATTTCACGCTTTGACTATTCTCTGTCATTGGTTTCAATTTTCTTTTAAATCATCATCTTAATCATTTATATCTGCCTTTATGAGAAAGAGGAATAGAAGTTCTGCTGCTCTATTTTAATTATTAAATAAAATATCCTCATTTACCAAATACCTTTTCTTAAAATGCCAAATTAAATCGAACCTGAAATCATATTTTGTTAATATTTTCATGGACCCTTGACATTTAGACAAATATATTGTTAAGACCTTGCCACAGTAAAAGCAAAGGTACCTAAAGGAAATAAAAAGCACATACTCACACTGGAGCGCCTAACACGGTATATATGTTATCAGAGTAATAATGCAGTCGGCCAAAAAACGGGAATACAGAAGGACAAGTAAAAATAACCACTTGGCAGTCCCTTGGCCATAAACAGGTGGTCAGCTATTGCATCACGAGAATTATAGCAATAAAACTCTCTCTCTCTCTCTCTCTCTCTCTCTCTCTCTCTCTCTCTCTCTCTCTCTCTCTCTCTCTCCCAGAGATGCTTCCAAACCATCACGTCGCGGCCAGCTCAGCACAAATTATAATTCCATATTCGTATGCAAAGATAACATCTACACTTGTAAGCGAGACGAGAAAAAAAAAATCGGTTCCGAACTTGGTTATCCTCCCTGAAGAGGTTCCTTCAAATTTTGATAGGAATAATGTCGTCCATTCTTCATGCCACTCCTTGATGAGCCTTCCAATGTAAGAGATAAAAAAGATGATTGGCACTAATGTGGGGATAATTTAATCCGTAGATTTCTGTCGATCATGACCGTTACAGATAAAGAGTCAAGTTCCATTCAGACAAGTAAATGTGCGTGTAAGTAGCCCGCAAGTGACAGCAAGACAAATTTCAAACTACATTAAACGATTTTTACAATATTGGACGAACCATATCAGTCAGCACCGTTTACCTTTAAGTACTTTTCTACTTTCATGAAGGTACCTGGTGATTTTCAATATTCAAAATACCAGCCGTAAGATAATCCAAGAAAATATTATTTTAAATTGCCTCTTACTATCCTATCCTAATATACAAACTTTCATTTCGATAGAAAAAAAAAAAAGTGTTATTTTTCTCTAATCATTGTTGTGGATTAGATTAGTGTTAATGAGATAAAACATACGAGTCATTCAGGAACATGAAAAGCCATCCCATGGTAGCAACGTATCAAACACTAAGAACTCTTCACCTCAGGGCATCATCGTGCAAAATTTCAAAGAAAAATAAATTCTCACTGTAGGTCTGTTCAATATTCTAAAAACAATGTACAAATGATGCTAAAATATGCAAAAGTATCAATAATAATAATAATAATAATAATAATAATAATAATAATAATAATAATAATAATAATAATAAAGTGCACACACATACCAACTGTAAACAGAAGCTTACTTACAAAAGTATGTATATATAGTATATACTCTATATATATATAATATATTAGTATAATATATATTAATATATAGTATATTATATATATATTTATTATATATAATAATGTAATATATATATACACCCACACACACAACAACCACACCAACACACACACACATATATATATATATATATATATATATATATATATATATATATATATATATATATATATATATACGATTGCATGTATAATAAAATAAAATAGTAAGGTAACATTGTTAAACCTACCACTGACCAATGAAAAGCTCATATCTTTGTGCTCTACTGTGTCTCCTTTCAGGCAAAAAAAATAAATAAATAAATAAAATAAAAACTTGAATCTATTGAGCTCGGAAAGTGAAATTTTCTCTCCAACTCTCTCTCTCTTTCTCTATCTTCGAAAAGGTCAAGGTGCTATCTCAAGCAGAAAGAATAGCTTCACTTAGCGTAAATAATCCCAGCCTCTTGAGAGCTCAGTAAGACGGTACCCCATAAATGCATCTCCTCCCTCTCCCTCTACTACTCACCCTCCCAACCTCCCGCATCAATAACCACAACCGTAACTGGCCCATCCCCAACGTCTTCCCTCCCAATACCCCTACATAGCCAAAAGGGCACGAGAGACCCACCGCTGAAAGTAACAAAAACAGATAAAAGCCTGAGCATTTGCCATTAGGACCAACCCGATGACACAAATAAACAAAATGCAGACAAAGGCCTCTATTGCAAGATTTCTCCCGTCTGACAACGCAGATGACCCAAACAATTTATGTCCCAGTAATTCACCTTTACTCCCATTCTATTTCTTTTAGAATTGGATTAGAGGAGATTAAAGTATTCTTATCATGGGGATGCATGTCATTTTTTCTGTCGGAATCGTCTATAAAAGTTTCTACGGGAGTCTTCATGCTGTTGACATCGCGATCCACAGAATCCGAAGATGATGAAAATATTTTTTTAAAATTATTTTCCTTTTAAAAGTAAGATGAAGGTTTAGATGAGAATCAAGAGTCACTTAGAAGTTATTTTGAAAATGTTAGAGACTGTCCTTGAATTAGATTTTTAAATCGGTTCTATTTATATGGTAATATGCATACACATTTCATATACCATGTACTATACATATGTATATAAACATATATTACGCGTGTATATATATATATAATATATATATATATATATATATATATATATATATATATATATAAACACACCTCCAAATTCCGGGACAACGGCTTCAAAAACAATTCAAGGCAGGTCAGGGAAAGACACTATCCATATGCATTCTATTATAATATATAATATATGCCGACGTTTCACAACTCATCATAGTTGCATTTTCTAGGCTGCAGACAGCGAATATGGCCATCAGAAAACTAATAAAAACAAAATTACAAATTATAATTCTGATTATATCAGTTTACTGATTGCCATGTTAGCTGTCTGCAGCCTAGAAAATGCAACTATGAGGAGTTGGGAAACGTCAGCATATTATAATATATAATATATGCATATATGATATATATATATATATATATATATATATATATATATATATATATATAGAGAGAGAGAGAGAGAGAGAGAGAGAGAGAGAGAGAGAGAATGTAAATACATAAATATACATGTATGTCTATGTGAAGGCGAGAAGAGAATTCTCCCCTCCTTCCATTAAAAGGATACGGAATTCAACAAGGAAGATCTCGTGGGAAAGTCTGGTTGGTGAGAGGCAGAAAATCTTGGATATTACAAAGGATGTTCTACCCAGGAGATACAATAACATACCATGCTGAAGGAAAACAACTTTTTAGCGCTGGACTGATCAAGCCATTCTTTACTGGTGGCTTATAACTTTTTGACAGGGAGCAATTTGCTGGCTGACTAAGTGCTCTAGTCAACGTTGGGGGTCTGATCATTTTCCTCCTTGGGTTCTTTAGAGGGATATGGCAACTAATCTCTTTTGAAGAAATATTCAGAGGCAGTTTTTATGAAATCTAATGATGCTTTCGACTGAAGAAGAAGCAGAACATCTTCATGAAATGACTGAAGAAGAAGCAGAGCATCTTCATGAAATGATAAATGATCTAAAAAAGAAGAAGCAGAAAACATAAAATTCATGACTACTAGAAAGAAAGCAAAGAAGAACGAAAATCTTCATGATTGAAATACTAAAGAAGAAAAAGAGAACTCTTCATGAAATGACTGAAGAAGAAGCAGAACATCTTCATGAAATGACTAAAGAAGAAGCAGAGCATCTTCATGAAATGACTGAAGAAGAAGCAGAACATCTTCATGAAATGACTAAAGAAGAAGCAGAACATCTTCATGAAATGACTAAAGAAGAGCGAGCAAAATCTTCAGAAATGAAACTAAAAGAAGAGCGACTTTCTGAAATGACTAAGAGCAGAAAATCTTCATGAAATGACTAAAGAAGAAGCAGAACATCTTCATGAAATGACTGAAGAAGAGAAAAATCTTCATGAAATGACTAAAGAAGAAGCAGAACATCTTCATGAAATGACTAAAGAAGAAGCAGAAAATCTTCATGAAATGACTAAAGAAGAAGCAGAGCATCTTCATGAAATGACTGAAGAAGAAACAGAACATCTTCATAACATCGTCATGTAATAAAGAAGTTAAAATCTTAATGAGTATTTCAAATCCTACGAATTCTTTAATATATAATTTTGTAATTACAGTAGGTGGATGGATTTACATGCTAGTGGAATGTTGTGAATGTAGTAGTTTCATGAAATACGTCACATAAAGAAAAGGTATTAATCTTACAAACAATTTATCAATGCAAACAACATATTTCTAAAATTCAAAACTTTATATTGGTGAAAGTTCAGATTTTGGTAAAAAAAATAAAATAAGTCAATCAAAACCGAACAGAGATTACTGAAAATTTTACGTACAATAAAAATAGACAAGAAGGCCGGTTTCCAATAAGGAAAAGTCATCCATTTCCACGTTGACTAGTAATATAAATTCTGTTTTATAATTAACTGAAGCTGTTACTAAAAAAGTTTACGCAAATTCCATGACGGAAAACAAGGCCACTCCGAACCTAAACAAAACATAGAGCTGTAAAAGAAGCACAGCATTTCAAACAACGCTTCGTTTCCCAGACAAATCCTAAATCGTCTCATCTTAAAACTTAGTTCAAAACAGTTCATGCTACAAAACACAAGGTCACGCAAAGTAAACTTGGGACTTGAGCCTTTCCAAAAGTGTTCGTCTATATCACAGGTAATACTGACACATGATACGACGAGAGACAGAGAGAGAGAGAGAGAGAGAGAGAGAGAGAGAGAGAGAGAGAGAGAGAGACGAGAGAGAGAGAGAGAGAGAGAGAGAGAGAGAGAGAGAGAGAGAGAGAGAGAAAGGGTTCCATTATATAAGTGAACAGAACTATCACCAATCCATTTAGCCACGGTATATGTTTCATTACATGGGTAATGCAAAATATTAAGTTAATGAATATGTGTGGTGTATTTCATGTACAATGTACTCCGTTCTCCCAAGACAGCCAAAGGTTGCTCGTTTCTGTTTTCATAAGTAGGTAACGAATCGATAAAATATCTTTTATTACGACAATATTCATCAATAATCACGATATCGTTGCAAAACGAACACCGCTTCTCACAGATTTTGAATACTACCTTTGTCTGAAGCTGTATTAAAAATCTATTATCGTCCATTCCAAAATATATGACCTACATTTAGTAAGCAAAATATGGTAAGAGTTGCGTAAATAAGAGAGAGAGAGAGAGAGAGATCAGCTAACTAATGAACATTCGATGTGTCGGCACTAACACGGGTTTTTTTTTACTATGAATGTCATATATAAGACATGTTCTCATAAACAAGCAACGCACAGAATAAGGAAAGACTTGAAAATTAAAAGCATTCTTAGAGGATCATACAAAGAAATTACCTGACGAAAATGCTCCAAGTAATAAAATTATTATTATTACGCAATTCTGAGGATACGAGGTTATATTAATCAATAATTTGCAGACCCCGGTATAAGATACTTACAAGACATAACTACTACTTACCAGGCCAAATTTATCTACATGATCAAACTCTCATTCTAGAAGAACGGCGCATTTCAGGAATTCGAATTTCTCGCGTGTTTGTTCTGTGAGCTTGTTCGGTGGTCAACGACCATCCGGTTTCACTCCAGTAAACTTTGTTACAGTCGGGTACCTTACGAATACAAGCACAACTTCAGTTCTCTATTTATTCATTTTTTCCATTTTTGTAAGTTCTCTTCTCACCCAAACTTGGGTAGCTTTACTTGTTCGAAATTATGCTTTTATGATATTAATAGTAGGTTCACTATTGAAGTTTACACGCACACACACAGATATATATAATGTAATTTGTACATTTTGTATATTCACAAGCATTAACCCGCAAATATCATTCCATATCGAATTAGCCATAACATGGGAATAAATTACATCCAAATGGAATTAAAATTGATAAGTTCTTCTGCCCCGCATAGGATTCCAACCCGGGCCTTTGGTTTAGAAACAACGATACACATTCCTCTGAAATTCAGGTCCTGAACATCAAATCCCTGTATAGGCTACAAATCTCCACCACATTGTGGACAGACAAGCTCTATGAACTTTTATGGTGTGTGGTCGGGAATGAGCAACCTCATCCCAAAGATACCAGAAGCATAACACCAATTGGAAGGAAACTTCGAAGGGAAAATGGGGCTGTTTGATATATGCAAACATTCACAAAATTTAATCATATGGTTCTTTAACCATACTCCCATTAACGCTCTTACAGAGGACGACGCCAGAAGGCTATATAGCCTGCCAGTTTTCAGCAAGCCTCTGGGGATGAGATTGCTGGCTTTATGGTGAACTGGTTTCAGGCAGGCGGGGATCGAACCATGGTCTTTAATAACATGACCACAGCACCCACAATATCATATATATATATATATATATATATATATATATATATATATATATATATATATATATATATATGTGTGTGTGTGTGTGTGTGTGTGTGTGTGTGTGATGTGTGTGAGTGTGTGTGTGAGCGCGCGCGCACGTGTGTGAAACGATCAAACTTAAGAAACAGAAACATTAAAAAAAAAATCAGATTAAAGAAAAGCTTGAATCGCAAAAATCATCAAAGTTATCAAACATCCTCCGATTCAGGAAAGTTTAAAATGACATGAATCACGGCAGCTTCAGTGACCAATCACCTGAGACCCAAAATAAACAAAACAATTGCCATTTCCCTTTTGTGAATCGAAGAGAAAAAAAATTAAAGGAGGATTACTGAACAATGCTCCGTATGCAAAACAAGCAATGAGGAGAGGGAGATTTACTTTGCAAGACACAACTGAATGCTTCTTGGAATACGAGTTGATCTTAACAACAAAACAGAGATCTCAGGATTTAAGGAGAAAAAATATTTTCCAACTGAAATCATCAAGGGTAAATAAACTTCTACACAGAACAAAAATTCAATTAGAGAGGTGAAATCAGATAAACTCCCTAAAATTTAGTACAGATGTTCTGGTTAAGAAAAGGAATAACTGAATTCATTAACAGCTGGAGATGATTTTAATCAGGTTCTTCCAACTCTGATTATTCTGGGCTTACAAATGCTTATCCTTTCGGGCAGACCGAGTCATATACATTCTCAAAGGAACAATGAAACGCCAGGGAGTACTTTTATCAATTAATTAAAGGCGTTTAAAATGGGATTGTAAACTAAGTAGTTAATACATTTGTCTACGCCACTGCAGAGGTAAAACTTATTCTGGGTATTTTTAGTTTATAGGCATAAGCTTCCCCATCAATCCAACATATATCTAGTTTGAATACGCATAAAAATCACGAATTATCCACCTGACTTGTATGTAAACATACACCACACACACACACACACATAAATATATTATATATATATATATATATATATATATATATATATATATATATATATATGTATATATATATATATATATATATATATATATATATATATATTATATAGATATATATATATATATATTATATAATATATATATATCTATATATATATATATATATATATGGAATATCGATTTGGAGAAAAATAGTATTTTTCCATGGATGCTTAACCACTTCATGGCCGGAGATGTAACACAGTGAAGTAGTAACAAGATTCATGGATAGCTGGAGAAGAAGATGATACACTACTAATATGGGAAGGTGAAGAGAACCTGCAGAAACTAGTGAAAGAGCCTGCAACTGTTGCGGGGGAAAAATAAAGTTTAAAGTAGACATAAGGGAGGGTATGGTTATCAGGGCAAATGTAAACCAGAAGGATAGATCAACGAATGTTAATATGGATGGCAGAGGAATTGAAGTGGCAGATTCCTGTTAGTGTTGAATAAATGTTTAATGAAAGTTTAGGAACCAGTTAACGTTGTGGAAGTTTTCTGGCAGAGGGGCTTCATCTACCAGTCAGCTATTTAAAGGTGAATGTGGCAGTCACCATACATTCACAAATACATACATACTGTACATGCATAAACACACAGAGACGGACATATATATAAATATATGTATGTATGTATATATTTCTGTGTATTAAATAAAAAGCCACTGTAAAATATAAGAGTCACTGTATTTTTAAAAATACAAAAAGGGTTAAAAAGGAAGCTTACGACCGTTGAAAAGTACAGTCGACCATATACATTACTGTGTCTTTACTTTTTCTTTCTGGTTATAGTATAGTGAGGCATCATAGATATGTATGCATGTAATATATACAAGAATAAATGAACATCGTGCTTCATGGCAGATTCACACCCAAACTCTGCTTGCTCACGTAACAGAGGAAATCCCCAAAGGCATCGGTGGCTCTTTTGAAGATAATGTACAAATTCATTAGCAAAAGCCCAGAGAACTCACAACCATGAATTCGCGAAGAGAATAAAAGTACTTGATAACATCAGTCGCCCTCGCGCTTCCCCGCTCAACTACAAACGCATGCGCACACACACGTATACATACAAACATACACGCACGCACACAAACACACACACACACAACGAAAATACAAATAAGATCACTGTCTGAAATGTTTGGTTTCTTAACTGTTACTGTAAATAATATCTTACTCCTTTTCTCTTGACAAAGCATGCACATACGCTAGCCTCATATAAAAAAATCAATATTTACAGATACTATAAAATACTAAAAAACAAAATCAAGGGTTAACACCCCAGTGCGGAAATCGTCCAAATCGATCCCGATGTGAGTGAGTAGTTTTGTTCTGTGGAAAACGTGTTTTTGTGTTCATTACTTCCATGCTTTATGCATCTGCACGGAAAGCTCGGTCATGTGTGGGCCTCCCCACAACCCATTACAATTAACCATTCCCTTACACCCATTAACTACTTTTGGAACCATTTTTTTTTTAAATATATATTTTTTCCATTTCACTTATTCATCCGCAACATAGATATAGATATAGATATATACATATATTTATATATATATATATATATATTACTATATATATATTACACTACGCAGAGAATTCTTAACAGCTTCCGAAGTCTTTCTATCTTTTCGTATTCAACAGCGATCCTGCACTTTCATAAAGTTTGGCTTAACAATCTCTTCAAAATCTTAACGTGTTTTTTTTGGATTCAAAACTCCCATGGATTTATGTACCCACTCTCCGCTCTCTCTCTCGTCTCTCTCTCTCTCTCTCTCTATTATCTATATTATATGTATATATATCTATATATATATATATATATATATAGATATTATAGATCTAGATACAGTTCATTATATATATATTATATATTTGATTTTATTTATAGACAGATATATATAAATATACACATAATAATATTACTATATACTATATATATCTACTATAATATATCTATATAATATATATATATATATATATATCATATATATCTACTAATATATCTATCTATCTATACTATATATATATATATATATATATATATATATATATATATATATATATATATATATATAAGCGTGTATGTAGAGAGAGATAGAATAAATAAATCTAAATTAGCTGTGGACGTGCGTGTGAAATTGGACTTTGACATAAACAATAAAATCACATAAACGAAATTCTTGAATCTGACCTCCAATGTGTGTGCGCATGTGCGTGTGCGTAGTGCGTGAGTACTGAGAGAGAGAGAGAGAGAGAGAGAGAGAGAATGATGGAGTGGCACGTTGGTCAAAACAGCGCCGATCGCAAGATCTTGCTCCCACTCAACCTAGGGGCATTCCACAGTCTCATAAAATCTAAGGATATGGGCATCAGAAAAAGAGAGTGTGACAGAGAGAAAGAGAGCTGAGTATTTCGGGGGCATTCTTGCCGTATTTCACCCTCACTTTATTGAGCTTTTAGGCCCAAGAGAGATTCGAAGCGTGCCGAGAGCTCACAAAATTGCGGGGAATTCACCAGTGATGTGGAAGTCAAACCAAAACTCTCTCTCTCTCTCTCTCTCTCTCTCTCTCTCTCTCTCTCTCTCACACGACACATACACACACACACACACAACTTGTCTACTGTAATGTTTGTAAAACGAGAGCTATAATTATTCAGCTCTGTCTAACTGCTCCAATTATTATTTATGCAGGAGTCCATTGATATATTTGAGTTTAAATACGGATGTTATAAAAAAATCTTGGGTTCAAAGTCGAAATATTCCAAATTCTTTCTGACGTGACATTCTTTACAGATACAATGGGTTTTGGATGTGAAATAATTTGCATAACACACACGCGCAAAGAAATAAATTAATAAAGAAATACACACACACATATATATATATAAATCACCCAATAGGAGTTCCCCTCATAATGAATGGTTCCGGAAAGTAAATACAACAATCACTGCACAAATTTTAGCAATTAATTTCATTTTAATACTACAATGCAAGAAAACAATGAAAAAGAACAGAAAAAATTTTAGCATAAGCCAGTAATCCAAGCTTTATACGACCATAGTATATTTCAGAAATCATCTGTTCATTTGTCTTTAGCATTCATGACGTTTTCTTACATTGAGGATGGTGCATTTACTTTTATCTTCGTGTTCAGTATAAAAAAAACAGGTATGCAGTGGAAAAAAATAGCAATAAATAAAGACAAGTTAAAACTAAAATAATTGCACAAACAAAGCGTTTCTGACAAAGTAAAGGAGGCAAGCAAAGTCAACGAAATACAAAAATCTCTCTCTCTCTCTCTCTCTCTCTCTCTCTCTCTCTCTCTCAACACTTGTCCTAGAAATACGCAAGGAGTCTCTCAAGTTTCAGGAGATAAGTTGACTGTGAAGTGTTCCAGTCATAATCAGTCTTGAGGCCAAAGGATATAAAAGGAAGTAAACCCTAAAACCGGAATGAAACTGTTACTGGTTGGATAAGAGTCCCATGATGAATAGGATAGTCTTCTTCAAAGTTGAAAATAGATTCGTCGTGTTAATGAACGTTAGACTGGACTTTCAGAGTAATTTTCACTAGCTATTCTCGTTCTTTCAGGCAAACTATAATCGCACAGGTTTCACGTCAGTTAGTCCTTATGAAATAGTGTGCAAGGAGCCTCAGCAACCAATGTACGCACACACAGTCCTTCTCTTTCCATTTGTAAGCAGATGCATGAAAAGAAAAAGAAAAACTATCCTCATCGGAGTCTATTTTAAGAGTAAAATAAATATTTTGGAACATAAGCGAAGAAAGGAATACTTACAAATAAAAAAAAAAAAATCAAAGGAACATATTAACTTAAATATGTTCCTGGGGACTAACTTGACATAAATAAGTTAGTCGCAAAAGATTCAATTTCAAAATACAAATACAATCTAAATTTGCAGCAAAACACATACTCATCATAAAAAATAACTTGTTCCAATATGACATCTTTCAATTTATTATAAAATCACTATGTTAAATTCAAACTTCCGTAAGACGGCTTCAGTGTCCATTTGAAAGGGTCTACTTTAGTCCGAAATATAAGTATTCAGCGAACCATGAACAACTCCCTTTTAAGGCAACGAGTAATATGGTTGGGTAACTCAATCAATCAGCAACTAAGAGAATCTAGATTGTCATGGATGGGAACATACGACGTGTTTATACTTTTTAAGCAATGACTTCGAAATTTGCACTACCACAAACATACACACACGCACACGCATACACACACATACACACACATGAATATATACATATATAATATATATATATTATATATATATATATTACAAAAAGTGTGTGAATTAGATAACAGTAGGAACTATAAGAAAAGATTCTTTTCTTGAAAAAGATACAAAACGAAGCCCTAGATTATCCAGTTGATAAACAACATTTCTTTTTCAACGATAAATACTTACTATATCATTTTTCAAGTTCTGGAACCAAAGAAAAGTAATAATAAACTACATTTTGATCTATGCTATAAAAATGAAAGCACTTCGACTGAAATTCAAATAACAAAAATGAGAAAGGACTAACACATACACACACCTCTTCCTGCTCCAAGTGAAATCCAAAAGCGAACTCTGTTTGAAGCATCCCGAAATTCGAATCGATTCCTTGAATGTTTATGTATCATTGCAAGTGCTCTCTTTGGATTCAGAAGGAAGAATGCTCTACGTGCACCGAATCCCTTCGAACAAAAAAAAAAAAATTGGGGGGGGTAAATTGTCAGTAACGTGCTTTGGGTCTACGAATGATACGTTTGAACAAATTCCTTAAAAACCCGATAGTTGATCAAAATCTCAATAAATCGCAATAAGTTCCCCCTCAATATATCACGACACCTCCTCCTTCATAGAACAAAATCAAACCCATTAAAACCCTAACAAACAGATAAAGAAACAGGAATGCATAAGCAGAGGTCTATCGCAGAGGGAGAAAAATAATTGGTGAGTCACAGGGACGGACAGACAGACAGAGAGTAGAGAGATTCTTATTCTGAAGCCCCAACAACCCGAAATCAAACTGGCTAACCCAAATGAGACGGGACGAGGTAAATTGTTACCGTATCTCATCCCCTCGATTTTATGATCTTTGAGTTTGACCTCTGACATCGAACCAGGCCAGACTAGTGGGTTTGTGAGTAAGCGAAAGAGATGTCGGGCGTGGACCAAAATCTTCATTTTTTTTTCAGACCTCCTCTGTAGGGTTCCTTATGTCACAAGGCCGTTTCACCAATCACGAATTTCCCCTTATCCTCTAGGTGTAGACGACTGGCAAGTACAGAGCAGTCATTATGTTTCTTAAGGAAATGTTTAGTCCTGTGCTCACGTCGCCGTCTCTAAATGAATGGCTACAACTCTCAAACTCACATGGCCAGCCTTTAACCAGTTTCTTTCTTCTTTTTTTCTTTTTTTCCCCGATATTTTCTTCAACCACTTTCTTCCTTCCTTTTCTTCAGCCTGTATCATCCTTCCTTCTCTTTTTATATTTTATTCAACTAGTATCTCCTTTGAGGGTTTCTTCACTTTCTTTGTCCTTCGTCTTCCTTCCCGTGGCTCTTTTCTTCTTTCTCCACTGCATGTTTTTTCCCCCTTTTTTCGGTGTCGTCAACGTGTTCCTTTCTTACATTTTTTTTTCTTCTCTCAGTCCCCGATCCTCAATCTGCTTCTTCTTTTTCTTCTTCATTTTCTTTACCTATTTCATCCCGTTTCTTCCTTTAGCTTTCCTTTTACTTGCTTCGATATGTTTCTTCCATACTATTTTCTTAGCATTCTTAAACCATTTTCTTTCATCGAATTTCTATTTTCTTTACTTTCTCTTCCTCCCCTTTTCTCCTCTGTTTCGGTCACAATATTCTTTATTAAAGCCTAGACTATAAAGACAGCACTGTTTCCTGGGAACTCAATCTTCCTTGAAGCCAATAAAACGCTTACCGCAACACGCAATTCTATCAAAAAAGATTGAAGATAATCACATAAAAAACAATAGCCTGTTGTTGTTGTTTATTATAGCAATAAAAGTATATAAACCTGGTTTATATATGTTTATTGCAAAAACAATAACAAACAGGTAGGCTACAGACAAAAAGAAAAATTATGTACAAAAACAAAACCCCTCGAAGCAGAAGAAGTTCCTCACCTGCATCTTCATCTCTTCGGCGAATGTGGACGGTTTGAAACTGTGGCCAAAGAGCGCAATAAATCAAGAGCCAGAATGGCCGCTTACCATTTATGAGTTCACCCGACGTTTATGTTACATTTTTGACAAAAGTACGAAATCTATAAAGAACAGTCACTGGTCTAGGAAGAATAAAGATTTTCTTTATTTGAGATTTAAGTAACCATTTGATGTATTCTGAATTTATTGTTGGGGATGGACGAACCGCATCAAGAAAAAACAGTTGTATTCATCACACAACGCAGAACTTCGGAAACGATTTGCAATAACTATTAACGGGAAATGTGCACAACGAACACCACGTGAAAACTGTCCACAGACACCGGCATAAAATCCCATTTAAAAGAATAATTACCCAGCCGTTGACAAAAAATTCTAAAAACATTGCCCTCATAATAATGGTCCTTTTAGTCGGCCTTCAAAACACTGAAGGGGGAAACAAGAGTAATTTGTTAGCCGCTCACCAGGTCTCAGTCAGAGGGGTGATATTTCTACTGTAAACAAAGTCCTTTGACTGAGACACAACGATACCTACAGCATATGTTTTTTTTATGTTTTTTTTTTTTTTTTACAAACAACAAAGACAGTATCCTGAGGTTCGTGAGGCTCTTTATTCTTTTTATCTGTTTCCTAGACCAGAAGCCCCGTCACTACTGTAGTTATGAAATACAAGGAAAACAATTTTGACAAGGAACGGATACCTTGTATCAGCACAAACTGTGAAGATTAGTAAATGTGCCATAAGAAGCTTTGTTTGTTCACTGCCACACTTGTAGAAAATTCCGTGAATTACTGGCTCAAGACAAAGCCGTAACCTTACGAAATCTAGAACTTCAGGTATAGCAAATAATGACAGTGCACTGGAATTAGCTGTATTCTGCTGAAGCTTTTTCAGGCGCCGTTTCATCAATTTTCAGCATATGGGTTTACTACATTTTCGCAAAAAGGTTAAATTCAGCGAACCATTCTCATTGGCAAGCAAGTCTTGGTTATTGGCCAAGTGTCATTAGATTATCTGATAAACACCTGCATTTGATATATATATATATATATATATATATATATATATATATATATATATATATATATATATATATATATATATATATATATATACATATATTCAATTATATTCCACATAGGAAAATGAAAATGGTATATCTCAGAAAATGCCCAACAGTTTCGTCCTCCAATGGACCTCTTCTTGGAACGTTTCCTTAATAAACGCTCCAAGAAGAGGTCCATTGGAGGTCGAAACTGTTGGGCATTTTCTGAGATACACCATTTTCATTTTCCTATGTGGAATACAATTGAATTACCATACCTTCGTGCCTAAGATGATTACCAGTAATATATATATATATATATATATATATATATATATATATATATATATATATATATATATATATATATCATGATGCCAATCGATGTCACAATCATAAATGAAACTGCTGTGTCATCGTAAACAGATCTTGAAAGTGTTGCATCCAGCCCCTTCTGCCAAACGGAATTTTCAAGCAGCAAAATACGTGTAAAAAAGACCACAAGTAACTCCAAACCCTCCAATTTGGGCGGAACGAAAAACTTAAATCCAAAATATATTGTCCGGAGACTTGTTCTTCCAGCTTTCAAAATTTGCCAACGCCATCCTATTTGGTGTATCTGTATGTTTCAGAAATGACAGAAATATAAAATTTTATATTTCTTCATCCCGAGGGGCATTTTATTTTAACTGAAATGGTACAAAGTTAGTGATTTTTTGGTCATCTGGGACAAATAATAATGTTGAAACTTAACTTGTCAATGAAAGTGATACCACAGAGGTCCTATATTAAGAGAATTTAATCTCAGCCTTTCTCCATTACTCTTAGAATGGGGTGCGAACACACGTAAACAAAATCACGCTACAAAAGTCACACTATCTAACATTATCTTCAGAAATGCGATTAACTTCCCGAAATATATACGAAGCTGAATTCAACACTGTTTGTAATGCGCACACCTTTTTTTACTGTTTTGTTGATCATTCAAAGCCTTAGGTGTATCTGCAAAGGTCAAAATGATAAGATAGTAATAATGCTTAGTTAGTTACCAATGACATTCATATATAGCATGTAAAAAATGTAAAAAAAAATTAAACAGTAATCTAAATTACAGACATTTTTCTTATTTAATGTAAGTTAAGTCTTAGTAATGTCCGATAATATACATAAAGAATAATGTAGATAATATAGATGACATAGAGAATATACAATAAAAAAGAATGCCCAATCACTGGGAAATGTGCATTAAACCAGAATGTTTGGTAAACGTGACAAAGTCCAGCAAATAAGTCCAAAGCTGTACGTTTAATGAGGTCGAGTTAGACTAGTTTAATAGAATTTACTAAATAGCTGAGACTTTTGCATATTTACAATTGTGCATAAATAACGATGAACCGCAATTAAAAAACACTAAATAAATGATTACTGTTTATAGCAAGAATTCATAAGAAATCCAAAGAAGGCTCATTAGCAATTATCAGAGAAAGAAAGAACGAGAAGCAAAAAGCCTTGCCATAGATGAGGACTTCTGCCGACGCGACGTTCCAACCTTTCCCCGCTTTGTAGTAGTACTCTTGAAAGTAAGTTCCCGTCTCCTCCTTGCCCTCAAGCATCCAAACGTCGAGAGCGAGCAAGTTCCTTAAATATGTACTCAGAGAGAGAGAGAGAGAGAGAGAGAGAGAGAGAGAGAGAGAGTTTACTATTCAGAAATCATAACTAGCGTTTGTCAATCACTGTTTTCTTTTTCAATTAAACTAATCCAATTAAGAGAAGTTGGAGTGCAAAAAGAAAATGGATGCTGAAGAGACAGGGAGACTCATAAGCACCAGAAAGTAATGCATAACCTCTCTCTCTCTCTCTCTCTCTCTCTCGTCCTTCTGTCCCCTTCCCCTCCTCTCTCTCTCTCTCTCTCTCTCTCTCTCCAAGAGAGTATTGGCAAGGTCCACCACAGATGCCCATGCTGAGGTACCTTGTCCGAAATAGTCGCAGGTGCAGCCCCACAAGAATCTTCTCCTAAAAACAAACTTATCACCATCACTCCCTTAACGACCATCTTTAATTACGCGGGGGAAACCAAGAACTGTTACTCGTTAACCAAGGTAAGCATGTAGGTGATTAGAAGCAATAATTAGTCTCGATCAAACAAATAAACTGCGGACTATTCTGGCCTCCCAAACTGCTCCTCCTCAACTATGGCACACGTGCTCTCGGAGAAAGTTTTTTTTTTTCTTCTTTTTTTAATTCTCACTGAAATATTCCTATTTCCCTTACAGCATATATGTTTATGCATGTATGTAAATATATGTGTAAGTATGTATGTAGCATGTATGTATTTATACATTTGTATGTTTTTCCAGCACACACACACACACACACACAAATATATATATATATATATATAATATATATATATATATATATATATATATATATATATATATATATACATTACGCAATTCCCCTGAACAAGGGGTCGTCCACAGAAAAGGCTACACAACAGTCACTGCCATATTGATGATTTAACTACGTAATCACTGATAAATCCACCGTGGGTAAAAACCTCTTTAATAAGTTGCTTTATGAACAAAGACAAAATGCTCATCAGCACTATATCGAACCTGTTAACAAACTTCTCTTTTCGCTTATAATTTGAACACAATTGCGCTTCCTAAGTATTATGCCTTCCCATTCTAATAACTCTCCTAAACCACCTATCCGACCCTTTCAGTCTTCCTCTCGTTCTCTCCTTTCAGCTGCCTATCGTGTCCCATTCTTTCACATGACCACACCACCTCAGGATACTCTGATCCTTCCTTTTATCTAACCTAATCCTGTCTTCACTTTTTCAACGGAACGCCACATTTCTCGCTCTTTTAATTCTTCTTACACTACACATACAAGCACACAGTTAATCGACATTACATATCTACACTTCACTTTCATTAAGAGGAATTAGCTCAATTATCTATTCATATATTTCTAACTTGGCTTCCGTAGCCAATCGTAGTCTATTCCAAATCTTTTAGACACGCACTCTGCTGCCTTTGTTCCTTCATCTGTTGTGGTGCTCCGCGGCCCTCCCCAACAACCCCCCCCCCCTTTTTTTTTTTTACCATCCTACTATCATCTGTTACACTCAAATGCCTGAACCAATCAAGCACTTCCAGCCTTCCATCATCCATATTAATATTCATTGCTGCTAAACCTCCGTGGTTTCCACTTCCCCTTCGAACTATAACTCTTGCTCACATTTACTCTAAACTTTCTTTCGTCGCAAATACTCTCATAATATATGTGTGTGTATGTATATGTATATTTATATAAATACACACTTATATAAAATGAACGGCAACAATTCCCATACTGCACCACAACCAGACGACAAAAGTAAAAGCCCCATAAAATGGAAGTGAACTGAATTAGTTTTTGTTCCAAATACCTTCCTTTACTAGTGTCCTTTCCCCCAACATAAAAAATGTCTATCTTTTATTGCATTCCCGAGAGAGAGAGAGAGAGAGAGAGAGAGAGAGAGAGAGAGAGAGAGAGAGAGAGAGAGAGAGAGAGAGAGAGAGAGCCTTCCTTAGAAGAAAATGCAATCCAAAATCTCGAAGCAAGAAAAATCTTTTCGAAACATAGCTCACAGCAAGGCTGAGAGAACAGCATGATAATCCCGGCTGTCTCTCTGTGGTGTGCTATTTGCATATTCAAACCCCGCGTATGCTAGGCTATTAAGGATATAATTCAGACACCAAAATGAACATGATTTAATCTCTCGCCCAGATTGCACAGGGAATGAAGCCTAGATAATAAACTTGCAGTTCTCAAGATTGAAGGTTTTTAATACTTTAGTCATTTTTATCTATTTGAAAAAAACAATGCACTCCTCGGTAGATATCACTGGTTCTGACCCCAACAGGACATCTCGACTGCAATAGTTAGCATGTGACATCTGTCAATCCCCAAGAGAAGCAAGACAGCGAAAAAGAAACATGGGTGAACCTCATAAGGTTTTGCAGATGAATTATCTCACGGAGAAAAAAAGACAGCAATTGATCATATGAGATCGAAGAGTCACAAAGGAAACACACACACACACACACACACAGAGAGAGAGAGAGAGAGAGAGAGAGAGAGAGAGGAGAGAGACGAGAGAGAGAGAGAGAGAGAGAGAGAGAGAGAGAATATTGGATGAAAGTTTTCGCCTACGATGAATTTAGGGAGGGAGAGAAAGAGAAAATACGTATAAGATAAACTTACCTCCACAGAGGTGGAAGATTACTTATTACCTCCTGTTAATCAATTTGGAAGCTATTTGCGACGGTTACTAGAGTAATGATGATAGATCTGAGTTTGGAAGTGGATAAGAGCTGCCAGATCCACTCAATAAGAGAGAGAGAGAGAGAGAGAGAGAGAGAGAAGGCTCTGGATACAGACAAGAGCAATCTAGCCACCCTAAAAAGAGGTGTAATATGGCACCCACTCCCTTCTTCCAGAGCAACTCCCCCCTCCCACCTGCCTCCTTAGTGGTGGTGATGGCGGGAGACGGTTGACTGGGTTGAGTACTGGTAACTTTTGGGTGGAGCACCAACACCCTCCCACCTACGTTCCAGATACCAAAATGATACCCCTGACAGGTTCCTCTTCTAATCCCTTCCCAGGATACAACCAGGAAGGGGTGGATAAGAGGGTGGTGGCTGTTGGGTGGATTTGAATATGTCTGCAAGATTTAGGATGTTTACGATCTGGCGACATACTTGTCGCTGATTCGAATTTCTTAAATCAACTATTGTAAAATTATAGGTGGTTTTTACATCTTCCTGGCTGCAACGACAACATTTGTGATTGAGAGATATCTAAAATTCAGATAAGTCTCGACAGCGTGTCCTCCCATCGTCTTTATTATAACAGCATTAATTTTAGGCTATGGTTACTTAGCTAATAAAAATCCTTATTTTTTAATAAGTGGACATAATCATGAAAACGTTACAAGAGCTCTATTTTTTATTCTATAAGGGGCATGTAAACCACTACGCTTGGGGTTCTGAAACTCTGCAATTGACAGCAAAGATTAGCAAAGGTGAAGACAATCAATAATTTGGTCAACTAATCGACAAGAGTACCTGTACAACTCTGACACATGCCAAAAAAGCATTTGTAGGGGCAGGTACCCATACACAGACATATGTATGTGTGTGTGTGTGTGTGTGTGTGTGTGTCTGTCTGTACGTGTGGGCGCGAGCGCGCTTTTACTGTAGCTCTCTCATTCGTTCATGAATTCGTCGTCCAATATTTTTCTGTTTTGGTATTTTCCAATATCTTATGCCATGCAACTCACACTTTTAATTTGTAAAAACCGATTTCGTAAGGAACCCATAAAGCATAAAGGATCATTAATGTGTCAAGCAAGCGGATATTCAGTGGAAAAAAGCCAAAGAGGCCATTCACTTTAAAAACAGGTTTCCATAGAATAGAATGCTAAGTGTGGAAAAGAAAAAAAAATACAGCTATATACTAACAAACCAGTAATTACATGCGCACAACCAAAGCTAAATCTAGTCTACTGTCAGAATTTTCTTCGTGTTAAGAAAAAAGTCACCCACTGAACTAAACAACCCAGCTCACTCAAACTGTCCCATCTATCTACCTTAATATAATAATATCGACTCATCTTACTAAGAATGGTAAGAATGGAGAGGGCATTCATCTTCTATATGACTTATAACAAACCAATATAGATCTTTAACCTTTCCCCAAAATTTCCAGTTAGAGGAGGTCAAACTTAATTCATCGTCATGAGTTAACCCCCTGCCACAAGTTACTAACAAAATGCCATCTATACTAGCCACATTCAATCTTTTGTGACCTGAATTATCCTACAATATAAGCCCGCCATAGACTTTTTGTATCTAATTTAGCCCGTTGTTCATGCAACAGTGCTATTTCCTATCAAATCCAGATCATCCAGCTTTTGTTCATTTTTTTAAGGATTTCCAAGTTCTTGTTTAGTCCATTTATTCTTCATTGCGCTGATTTCAGCAATGGGTTTATGTGAACACACATTCTCTGAGAACATGGAAATTCGCTATTACCCCTAAACATGATTTTTTATCAGCTTTCGAAGCATGAATACCATGAGAATTTCCTTTCATTTAAGAGTGCAACACGCCATGATATGAAACCAGCATCATATCAGTTCTGTAAAAAGCTCTAAGGTCTCTGTGAAATTCTAACACTTGTCTTTCCTGTGCTTTACCTTC
>NC_087200.1:141469860-141487360 GCF_015104395.2 Macrobrachium nipponense | reverse complement strand
TTCCCCTCACCCTCCCTCCCCTCCCACCAAAGAGAAAGAGCGAACGCCTTCCTCCGTTCGCTTAGTGTCAGCCCTTCCTATTATAACTAACTGTATCTCCTCCCTTAGACATCTCCACCCACCAATAAACTCGCCAAATCGCATCTTTCTTGACCTCCTCTTTCTCTACCTTTCCTTCCTCCTAACCCCCTTTCCTCTCTTTTATTCTTCCTCATATGACTTCCTTCATTTTACTCTATTTCTTCTTTGTTATCATTCTAACGCTCATAGTACCCATCGTTCTTCACTTTCATTTTGTTTTCGTTCGTTGTCTCGTCTACTGTCTTCATTTTTTTAAGCCTAAAATTATCCTCCGCCTCCCCTTCCCCCAACAGTAATCTTTACCCACTCTCTTATTATTATTAAATCTTCCTTAATCTTCATTTTCATGCATTTTTCCTCTTACCTCCCATCCCTTTACTATTTTTTTTTCACTTCTTAATTCCCATCTCTCAGTTTTTCCTTATTCCTTCCTGATTTTCCTCCTTCATGGGCCTTTACAAATCGCCCTCCCTCTTTTCCTCCTTCCTCCCCAGCCCTCAAGTTTCCTCCTCAACGCCCTTTTGCCTTCAGTTCTCAGTTAATCTTCCTTCGTTCTCCTTCATGAGAGTTCCTATTTCCTCCCCATCGGCCCAACACCTTTTATCCTTTCTGTTTATCAGTTCGGAGTAAGGAAATAAACGTAGTACTATGCTCTGAACTCTCCTACCCCCTCCCCACCCTGATCAGCCACCCGCAACCCCCATCTTGTTCAGAGAGTCTCACAAGTTTACGACAAGCAATCCTCCTCCGACACAAGCATCCTAAGATCAAGGTCCAAAGCCTAGCAAGAGGATGTAAGATCTCTTTCGATGTCCTTACAGAGGACCCTGACATAGGACACACCCAACTCAAGGAAAGAGGAAACAGGAAACTGGCCTTTTCAATCTTGCGTCCAGAGGTGAAAGTATGTTCCCACCGTTTTGCAACACCGTTGGTCGGGTTTCGCGCTTTCTAACAGTGAAAGAAGGAGTTTACGTAAGAGAGCGCATGCGCTGAACATGAAAATAAAAAAGAAAACGAAGACGCCCAGACTACAGTTCAGTTCAGGACTGACTGACTCCTCTTCCTTTCGTGTGCGGTGAGACATCAATGTTGCGTTTTCTAATAAAGTTAGGCTGTAAGCGAAGCTTTAAGTGTCAAACGTTTTTATCACCAAAACTTACTACGATGTTTACAGATACGTACTGCGATGTTTACAGATACGTTTATTTTCTTCAGTTTGAATTTTCTAGAAACTACGGTAAATAAATATATAAATAAATAAAGATAACATCCTACGGAGTAGTTTCATATCGTCCACATACTCGACAACTAAACAGTTTTTTCAATCTAGCAGTAATGATGTGAGAAATAACTTTTCTTTCATTAGTCTTGCCTTGCACACACAGATATTCATAACAATATAATCAAAACACAACAGATATGCAAACTATTGAAATTATGCCTATACAACTAATTTAAAGGCACAAATAAGCTACATACATACAACATACCCCATAATGGCATAATCATCCGTACGAATATCCTTATAAGAAACTTAAAATGTGTCTATCAGATCGGAAAACCTATAAGTCGGGGTCCATTCAAATAAACATAAAGTAACTATGCCCTTCGCTACTATAAAATGTCACCCGAAGACTCCATCCAATGACCGAGACAACATTTAGCAATTCTGTGGGCATGAAGACAGGGCATCACGGGCGATAGAATGAAAGGCTGAACAAGGCAAATCCAACTTTAACGCCGTCACGGCTGACTTCACTGCAAATAAACCCACCGGAGACATTTGCCGCGTCTCCGAAACCCGCCGCTTAACGCCGATACCCGACATTTGGCAACCTCCAGCGCAGAGCTTTATCCCCCATTTAGCTAAAGTCCAGCGGTAATTCTTTAGTTTACTTTACAACAGTAACTGACACCGTTCGCAGGGGGGATTCTCGTTGTACATGTAGACTCTTACAGGTATCCACGAGTTCAGGCCAGTGTTTACATGTACCGGTATGTGTATGAATAGTTTTAACACCAGTGAGTCGTTTCACCTTAATGTAAGGAAAGGAAGATAACATTCGCTACCTCTACATGTCGAGTAATGGTGCAGCAATGTGAAGACACCTTCCAACCCATCAGGCAATTCTTACGCCTATTAAGTGTCATTAGCTGTACATCAGCTCCAATGATGCGCTATGCGCTAATCATCTCAATCTTGCGCATGCTCTCAAACTTTTATAATCTCGGAGCCCTTTTGTCTTACGCGGCTTAGGTCCCGTTTCTCCTGCAAAATCCCCGCCGTAACACATCCTTTTAACCAACCTATCCTCTTCCGCTCCCTCAGCACAGCCAGACCACCTCAAACCACTTTTGTTATGCTAGTTTATACTACACTTCCTAAAAAGTTCTTGTACTTCGTATCCCCACCACTGAAACCTTTTTTATTCAAAGACAAACTTCAGCTGCAAGAGAAGAGTTGGCTCGGATATATTTTCAGAAATTATTTAATTCCGTATCTTCGGCAGAACTAATGGAATTTCATCACTTCATTTATTTATCGAAATAAATTATACACTCGTTCAGAACCTATCATTTTCATACATAAACACTTAAATAATAATGATATGTTTATTATGATATCAGGTTTATTATAAATATCTTTATCAGCATTATATATATTCTCTTCTCTCTCTCTCTCTCTCTCTCTCTCTCTCTCTCTCTCTCTCTCTCTCTCTCTCTCTCTCTCTCTCTCTCACACACGATATAGCAACCCCTCTAGTGCAAACAGCTCTCTTGCTAACCCATTATAGTGAATGCATAAAATACCTGGGGATAATGTACTCCACTCAGATGTACAAGCAATATTGGATAAGATATGAAAAATAAACTTGTTTTCACTTAGAGAGAGAGAGAGAGAGAGAGAGAGAGAGAGAGAGAGAGAGAGAGAGAGAGAGAGAGAGAGAGAGAGAGAGAGAGCCTAAACATCAATTCTGAATTCGAGATCATTTATTTTTCTCACATTTGAAAAAAATAACAAAGGTACACTTTTGTATTCAACTCATAGTAATAAATAAAGAAATAAGTTTCATTATAAATTACTTTTTTTTTATTTCAACCCTGTTCTTGTGGACTGGAAATGAGTTGCAATGACATTGCAGATGGCGCTTGGGAACTTAGTTCCCCAAGTGTTCCAAAAGAGATACTTCGCCTTCAGAATTGGGAAGTTACTTACATTCCGAGTCCGATCCAATAAAGTTTCTTTAAACTGGAATACAAGGAAAGACTAAAAAGATATATAAAAAATATTCAAAATTATAAATAAGACTTGAAAGTAAGCTGTCTAAAACTGCAAACGAAAGTACGATTATACAATAATCAAGTATATGTACTGTTATAAGAACATGAAGCATTCTATGACAAAGAAACATCGTTTGAAAATGAAGTATATTGATGAATATTAGGGGTTGGAGGTCAGGATAGAGTGGTAGCATAAGACACATAATGAAAGGTCCTTACGTACATGATGAAAGGGAGATGGAGAAGGCTTACAAATGTCCTTCGCACCAATCCAGGGAACCAGGAGAGTTGGTGGACATTTGTGGAAGTGACATGGGAGGAGGGAAGACATGAACATGAAACCCTTGTCTGGTAAATAATGATCGAGAAACGTTTAAGTTTAGAATCAGTAAACTACACACGACTCTACTTATAAAAGACGAATGTTTATTATGTTATTCGCTTTAAAAAATAACCGACATCACCTAAAAACATAATCAACCAAAAATTCACTAATCGTTCAACAAATCAAGCACTAATATTTGTAACTTCTATGAACTTTTTTTCCCATAAAACAACTAAAAAAATAATATTTCAGTATAAAGCATTCATACAGCAGCATTTGCTCACCTTGTTATTGTTACCAACCCCAAGTTCCCTCAGTAATTCCGAAGTAAAGGGTTAAAATTCTGGATGCAAAAATCACCGGCGCTGGGCATAAATCAAGGAAGTTATCGCTAAAATCCACAACTAGAGTAACACTCGACACACAAAAAACCCGTTTGTAATGAGAACATCGCATGACTGATGGCCGAGTTGTAAAACAGAAAAATAATTACATATTCGTTGTAAAGTGATGACGGGAAGACTTTTGCACATCTCGAGGCGGAACCTATTTTGTTCTGGCACGTCGCTTTTAAGTGCTTCTTGCTTTTGGTGCAAAGCTACAGTGGAAATTCCTTTAAACATAGAAAACAGATAAATGCAACAAGCAGATCATATAACTAGCTTCATAGTTTGTTATTCACCTTACTTAATATTCTGTTAACTTATTTCTTTTTCTTTCTTATTTCTCTATAGATTATCTTTTAACTCTCAATCTATTTTCCCGCAATTGCTTTGCTTTCTCTACAGGGGACTTTTTGCTGTAGGATTGAGCTTCTGCAACCAAGGTTATAGCTTCACTTGTGATAGTTATAATAAATGAAGATAAAAATATCGATAATAAGTCAAGAACCGAAACAGATTAATGGCAAACAATAAATACATATCAAATGAATTTGAGGACTTCCGTTAGCTATATAAGAAGAGTTAAACTTAAAACACAGATAAATAACTAGTTTTTTCTAATACGGAATAAATACGTATCTGAGAGGATGCATTTCGTTGGACAAAATGTCAGGATGGCAAAATAAAATTTTAATCTCCTGTTCTTTATTATCAATCATAGACTGGATTAAATGGGATTAAGATGCATGAATAACACTCTCTCTCTCTCTCTCTCTCTCTCTCTCTCTCTCTCTCTCTCTCTCTCTCTCTCTCGTCTATATATATATATATATTATATAAATATATATATAAATATATATATATATATATACATACATACGTATATACAAGCACAAGCATTTACATAATGTTACTTTAGTCAATTTGCTTTTCGAAAAGAGACCAGTGTAAATATCTTATAAAGATATTAGGAAATTTTAAATTTATGAGTAAAGATCCCTTGTATTCCCATTATATAGTATGTACCTGAGTGCACAACAACAGTGCAACAGACGGAGAACATTATTTATATGCGTGACTAAGCTCTGTAAAATTGAGTTTATGATGGTAAGATTCCTGTGTCCTTTACGCTCGAAAACTGAAGGTCAAAACAACACCGTGAAATGACGAGCAATTTTCTTTTGCAATAAACGAACGAAATTCAAATTCACCTCCGAATAAGAACTGATAAGCCTGAACCCTAAGAGTATACGTCAATTTGTTTATATAACAAACAATAGCAAACGCAATGTTTGTTGTGCGTATTACGGTTCTCCCAGACAATGAAGAAATGCCAAAAATAAATTCACAGGAAACAATTTATAACCAATAACAGAGCAACGAAGGTTTTCCTGGGATATAAAAATATGGGTGTACAAAAGGCACGAATGAAGATATTGACAAATCGCTCCCAGACAAAGAGAGTTTTCGACGTTTTATGTCTCACGGACAATTTAACAATAGCACGACTGCTTCCAAAACACATCAGCACAGATTGAATTTGACTTCCAGCTACTGAAAAATATGAATATCAAAACTACTCACATTTCATTTTGAGTGTGGCTATATACATTATCAGATAGATAGATAGATCTAGGAAATAAAACCATTGAATACATTAAATTACACCCCTATCTATCGATCTATCTGTTGGCGGCGTTGCCCGACCAACAGATATATTATTTTATCAGTTAATGATCTTTTTTAAATCCATCTATCTACTTCCCATCATATCTGTCTACCTGTCTATAGAGAGGAACCTTTATGGCCTACAAGGTTTAAAAACTATAGTTTTCACTTTACTAGAGATGACGAGCCAGCCACTCAATGGCAGAACATTTCAGTGATAGCACCATCCATCTCATTACCATCTATTTCTCATGAACCAAGCGAAATTTGACCGACACTGCTCACCTACTATCTTTTATCAAGTGTATATACATAAATCTTATAGACGGACCACCTCACAGAGTAAAAATTGTAGTACTAATAGAATTTATAGACGGGGCTAAGTGACAGATAAATACTTTGCCGGACAGAAAGCTTTGATACGTCTGTCTTTAACATAACCCAAAGCGAAATAAGCTATTATCAACAAAGTGTAGAATCATTCAGTTAAAATATCTTCAGAAAATCTTGCTCTGTATTTATAAACATCAGCATCATCATATAATAAAAAAAAGAGTGAAGATGAATAATAAACAATGACGGTGACGCAAAGAAACAAAGTCACAAAGAGCAAACAAAGTATATAATCTAAAAGCGGCGTGAAAATGTCTAGTCAGAACATATCCCGGTGGGACGCTCGTAAATAACGGCGATAGCGTAACTCCCTCAGCGCGCGACCGACATGACACTTTCATTGAGAGAAACTCAGTGAATGGGAACTGCGCGGCACAAGGAGACTTAAGAGACGGACCTATCTGATTCTTCTGTACACTTAAAAGCTTCTAATATATACCCATATTTCCCTGTTTGGTTGATTTAGAATCTGTCACTGATATTTCCCAGTTTTTTAATATTTCAGTGAAGTCCGATCTTCCATTCACGATCACTTGCAGTAGGAGTGAGGTAGGATAATTTGTCACTCCATCTTAAAGTGCAAGAATTTAACTGATGCTAAGACAGCTGTCAAAAAAAGGAAAAGTATTTGGCGAATAAAATGGATAATTGCTTCGCAAATCTAATTTTTATTTGATTTAAAAAATATCCATTTTGGAGGAACTTTTTTTTTTATTTACTTAAAATGTTTTTCAGTGTAAATTTCATTCCACATTTCGTGAAGAAAACATCCCAAAACAATACTGGTATTTGACTAAGACAGTGATAGACTAATTAATATATATATAGATATATATATGATATATATAGCTATATATATAGATATATAATATATAGATCTAGATATATAATATAATAGTATATATATATATAGATATATACTTATATATATATATATATATATCACATAATTATAAATCATGCGTCCCTACACACACAATATACATATATATATATATATATATACATATATATATATATATAGATTATATATATACATATATATATATATATATATATATATATATATATATATATATATATATATATATAATATGTATGTGTGTGTGTATAACTGAATCACGAAAATCTAGAACTTGATGAATATACACACATCCACTAATTTTCGATAACAAGTTAAAAAAAAAACTACTATGAAGACGCGAAAAACAGAAAAAAATCTGTGGTACAAAGTAATCGCGGTGCTGATAACATCGCACGAAGCGGCCGCGGAAGGGCTCCTCCTCCTCGGGGCAATATCGACAATAACATGACACGTCGTCTCTCATCCGGGAACGCAGCCGGATACTGATTCGAAATGAATGAGGAGGAGGCCTTGAGGATTCGAACAAATGGCAGGCGCCGCTCCGCAAAATGGGGGTGGGAAAGCGCCAAGTGCTTTTCAAGGACACTGCAATTATCTATTCGACATAATTCACTTTTTTTCTCTTTTTTATCACTCAGTCATTGCTGTCTTCTGTAATGAAGTAATATGATTTCAACTGGGTACTATGACTTTAAAATTATGATGCGCAAAAATATATATACATATAATATATATATATATATATATACAGATATATATATATATAAATACACACACACACACACACACACACACATATATATATATATATATATATATATATATATATACATATATATATTACAAATATAAATATATATACGCGCATACAAACATAACATACTCCATAACAATTCAGAGGCAATATTGCCAAAAAGTAAGTTCATGCCCTAGATCTATAAAGTATATAATATATATATTATATATATATATATATATATATATATATATATATTATATATATATATATATACTATTATATATACATATATATATATATATATATATATATATATATATATATATATATAATAACGTGAACATATGTACACTAGCTGTCCAACCTGGCACTGCCTGGGAAATCTCTGATTACAACCTTTAAATTCTCTCTCTCTCTCATTCCTGTTAAGACAGTTGCTTCTCATTCCTCTTCCTATTGGGGCTGAACTTGGACTTGAAGGGCTTTAGGAGTGTCGTTATTCATCTCAGCAACTTCAAAAACTATTGATCAGACACTAATATGCGGTTTTCAGTTATTTTTACATGTCAACACCCTTCCACCCTCTTCTCACCCCCCTTCCTATTGGGGCTGAACTTGGACGTAGAGGGCATTGGGAGGGTCACTATTCTTCTCAGCAACCTCGAGAACTATGGATTAGACACTAATATCGTTGTTTTTTGGTTATTCTTACGTACTTCTCACCCCACTCTTCGTGTGACGGGTGAACTTGGGATTGAAGGGGATCATGAGTCTCACTATTCATCTCAGTGACCTCGAAAACTATGGATTAGACATCAATATCTGTCGTTTTTCTATTATTTTTACGTCACTCCCCTTCCCACCCCCTTCTCAACCAGCTCCTTATTGGGGCTGAACTTGGACTTAAAAGGCATCGAGAGGTCACTATTCTTCTCAGCGACCTCTAAAACTATGGATTATATACTAATCAATGCGAAAGACAATCGTTGTAATTTCACTATCGTTTAACTGAAATATTTATGCAACATCAGATTAAATAACTAGACTAAAACGGTACACACCATTAAATTCATGGCATAATGACTAACTAGATAATAATACCCTTCCCATGAACAAATACACATATGTGACTATCTTAACCTTTGGAAGACCATAACCTCAGTCAGTAACTTTAAAATAGGCACCTTTACCTCTGATTACACGCAGCATAGTTACACTTCAATCTCTCTTATGGTGTTTCGGAGGAAATCACATCATTTGCGGAGAGATTGAAGGTCGTAACTATGGATGTATGTATTCAGAGGTTAAGACAGCTACTTCAGTCTTTTAGTAGTTAAGATGATCTCGTGTGTTATGATGTTCACCAAGAGTATAAAATCACTCGATAGCAACTTTTCATTATCATATTTTTGTTATTCATATGACAACTATTTATAAAGGCTTGGCAAGTACATTTAAAAGACAGAACGTGAAACTTGCTAGTTTAGTTATATATATCCGCTGCCGTTTAAGTATATGAACTAAATAATAGTTCAATTATCGCTAGTTTTCTCAATCGTGAATGAAAATAATTATCATTTACTACAATATATTCCTCTAAAACTTCTAATGACTTATGTATGGTTTATAATAGTAAAATATAATAGCGTAAGGCTATATATAAAAGACTAAACGGGTTTAAGGATTAAAATAAGGATAAACTGATCCCATATCCAAAGTAAAACAAGTAATATATGAGGACCTGTCTACGAATACCTTCCATGTATATATTTATATATGTATATACATATATATGTGTGTCTGTATCTATGTATGTATGTAGGTGAGTAAGGTGGTGTGTGGTTATATTTAACGGTAAGAGTAACCGCATGCGAG
Organism: Macrobrachium nipponense; assembly: GCF_015104395.2. NCBI lineage: Eukaryota > Metazoa > Arthropoda > Malacostraca > Decapoda > Palaemonidae > Macrobrachium > Macrobrachium nipponense. Next base: position 141,477,746 of record NC_087200.1, on the reverse strand, counting down.
CATTAGCTATTTGTATGTATCCGTTCAGTAAAATACCTATTCCATACAATGAGATATAAATATTTAGCATTAAAGCGCATTTGATTATCTAATCATAAATATTTAAAAAGTGGGATAAAATATTACTAAATGTAAAAAGAAAAAAGATGAAAGGATAAGTATGAACATAACAAAAACAATCAGCATAAAGGCAAACAGAAAAGACAGAAATTGCAAATTGCCCTCAAAACCGCTGGGAGAAACAATACTCACAATTCCTTATTTTCAAGGGTTGACGTCAACACCCCTTCTTGAAAGGCCTAGAAAGAACCTCTTTATCAGAAACGGGTATTTTAAAAGTGTCTCATTTCGACTATACGACCCAACCATAGATAAAGGCCGGTGTCGTTTGTAGGGTTCCGATGAGTTCAATGCGCACTCTGTGATAACCTGCCGATCTCTGTCCAGTGATAACGTTTGACGAGCACGATCAAGTTTCTCTGTCTCGAGAACAAATACATACATACATACATACATACCCATACACACACAAATATATATATATATATATATATATATATATATATATATATATATATATATATATATATATAATGCGGTTCTACGCTTCATGAATATTATGGGCCTTTCTCCCCAATATGTTCTCTTTATATACTGATCCTCAGTTCTTACCCCATGACCTAATCCTGCCCAAACAATACTCTATCCTTCTAGTCATGTGACTACTTCTATTAATATTCACAATCGTCGCCCATTCATTTTTATTTCTTTAAATATATTACAACATCAGTCCACCTCAAACGTGTTATCCTCTTTTTGTTTTTCATTCCCATTCAACACCCATATTTGCCTCCCAGAGTCCCTTCCTAGTCTTTTGCACGCATCCTGTGACCTTCCATCTTTGACCTATTTTGACTCACCATACCCCGGTGTCATTCCATTCTTCATCCTCTCTACTGCCTCCACACATCCTCAAGTAACCCATTCCACCCTCCCATCGCTCAGCTCTGTTTCCTTCCTATCCTCCACATTCAACTAATCTTCAAAATGCTACAGTCCACTGACCCATAGCTAAACTCTTCACTCATAAAGCATCTTGCCATAGTTTTATTCTAAGATCATTTTGTGGTTTAACCTTTCTCTAAGCATTGACTAACCTACAGAAAATATTCTTTTTCTTGTTCAAGTTCTTGCTGATATTTTATCTTCTATTTTTCCCCGCAGCCTCATAATCTCTCTCATCTAGTTCTTGATTACCGAATCCATCCACCACTATACTACACGTGTAAATGATTTCTTACAGCATGCAATTATCCCTCAAATAATATCCTTTCTTGTTTTCCACTAGACATCTCATTTCCTCAACCTACCAGTTACTCTTTTTATTTCCTCTTATCATCCCTTGTTTACCACAAACTCTGGCTGCCTCTATGTCCTCATCATGGTTTTACAAACTAACTAGTACTTAAACATCTGTTCCTTTAATCCTGGCCTGCATTTCATCCATTATAGGCTCTTCTCAATTTCTTCTTCGCTTTTGTTGCCAATACAAACATTCGAAAATATTTTTTACTTTTCATAGAAATTTGAATCTACGCAAACTCGAGACTTTTCCAGCCGCAATCTATGTACCCATAAAATATAACTCCATTAAATTATTCGTAATGAAATACATCATTTGTTTGCTTTATGTTTTGCAGTTATTCCTTCCACAATTTCTTCCATTTACTTCCGTTCAATATTCCATTTATTCTCTATCATGTCTTCCTTAAAGGACACAATACGTCATCACTCAGTAACTAAATTACCACAAAAGATTCCTAAAGTAGAACCACTAATTAACCGCGGGACAAGGAAAGTGTTCAGTCCAGTAAAATCCTCTTGATTAAGGAGAGAGAGAGAGAGAGAGAGAGAGAGAGAGAGAGAGTTTGCTGATGATGTCATCGTGTGATTCGTCTGTTAATCTGCGACCAGAACTTAATTTGGTGGCTGACAAATTCTTTAGCTGCGATACAACAGTCAATTAGGGAAGCCCTAGATACACCACCAGTTCGAAACGGTAACGTCTCTCTCTCTCTCTCTCTCTCTCTCTCTCTCTCTCTCATTAAAAGCTACAAGAAATAATGTATTAAACTAAAAGGAGCATTACGAACATAAATTTTCCAACCTAATGAAACAAGGAAACTGTCTGCCATATACCTTTTCTTAGTAATGCCAAAGGAATAATTTTGGCATAATATAATTGGATATACTTATTTTTCTCTTCAAGGGATTGCCATGTGCCCTCAATATAATACTGAGTAAAATTGAAAAGGAACAACAAATATTATTTCGACAAAGCAAGGAATAATAGCATAGTTCCCAAATAAAAATATATGTAACAGAATATGTCACAAACCCGTAAACATATTTGTTACACCGAGATGAGTTTGGTTGTTTTGCATGAGAGAGAGAGAGAGAGAGAGAGAGAGAGAGAGAGAGAGAGAGAGAGAGAGAGAGAGAGAGAGAGAGACTGTAATTACTAAACATTAGGCATAATTCGTATCCCACTAAATCCGACGTAATAGCCAAAACGTTTTACCAAACGGACTGAATAAATTCCTCCCACAAGAAATTGTACTTCCCCGGCATCATTACAGCATCACAAAGACACCCACGTTATAGTTCTTTCTCATGCAATCTGGGAGATTTACTGCGGAGATAATCTTGCATGCTGTGTCCTCTCATCTCTCCGCTGAATAAGAGAGATTGAACAATGAATCATGAGAAGCGCTTAAATCTCTCTGATATCTTTAAATCATTAACTTTCGTGAGTATGGTGGTACTATCACTCGTCATCAGTAATTCATTCATTTGGACGATTTTATGAATGGAAAATGTTCTTGGTAACATTTGGGAATGAATGAATTCGTTAATGGACATTTCACGTAGGGGGATGTGTTATTTTTAAAATGACAAATTATTAGACTGTTTTCAAGAAAGCATATAAAATACATAACGAATCTTAAATCTGACAAAACCATGGAAATATATTAGAAAAAAGCGTGAAAAAGAAAACTGCTGCAAAACTGAGGAAGACAGAAGAAATATGCTAAGCGACCGAAAACACACGGACTACACGAAAAATACATCCTCTTATCACAGTTTTATTTCTTGAATCCTGTTCGGGTCGTAATTTGAAGAATATGCACTGCAACCTGGAACCTCGAGCTGCAGTAACGTGAACTGCAACACTAAATGGACTTTGACACGAAAGACTTCAAACAGACTTCAACTGAAAGAGAACAAGGACAAAAAGAACCTCTTAAATTACATAAAGGCCGCAAGAAAAGAAAAATTCCCGTATGAATCAGGCAAACAGACCGTAACGCCAAAGGAGCAGGCGTGAGAGACTGGGAATTCATGGGAAAAATGTCAACCATTGCATTCTCTCTCTCTCTCTCTCTCTCTCTCTCTCTCTCTCTCTCCCTCCTTCTCTCTTCTTATTCTCTCTATCTTCTTCCTTCTTTTCTTTTCTTCTTCTTCTTCTTCTTCTTCTTCTTAAAATGCTGACAATATTTGCAAGGAAAAGAAAGAAAAAGGTACCCACTTGAGTCCGTAAACTTTTTAACTCTCTCTCTCTCTCTCTAGATGTGTGTATAAATGTATACTTGCGAATGCTTGTGGACGCAGCTACCAAGTATGCAAGGAGAACAATGAAAAACTTGAAGAATGTGGTAGGAGCCGATGGTATTACAAGTAGGTTGCCGCGATATGGCGGGTGGCTTCTTGGTGTGGAAATGATGCCTAGAATAGACAGAGGTTCGAAAGGAAGAGTGAGAGGAATAAGTGTTCCTTTGTCAGAAGGGAAAGGTGACAGAGGTAACTAAAAGTGAATCAGGCATACCATTACTTCATATACTCCAGAAACTGTAGCCTCAAAAGTAAAAGTATACCAGGAATAATGTAAGGTTGAAAAAGAATAAGTGAGGGGAATGGCTGATTATCATTAGTTTTTATTTATCTGTTTACTTTTTTTTTTGGAAATGGAAAGGTAACTGAGATCATTATAAAAATTATACAGGTAAGACTCTACTGAGGATAAGTAGGAAATTGTATGGCAGGTTTTTATTTCAGAAAGCTGGACGAGTAACAGGTGGACTGACAAGGGTAGAGAGGTGCTTGTTTAGACACTGAAGAAGTAATGTGGCTCGAGGAGCGCTCATCTGAAAAGTTGTTTGCTTTGGAGGAAATGGAAAATCTGTATGTGATATACATAGCCGTACTGGTTGATAAAACTGCATTTTTGTTAAAAGTTGTGAAGGAGAGTGACTGGTTTGGTGTAAAAGGGGTCGATGGCAAATAACATTTTCATGGTTGGAGAGACGACCGAAGTCAGGAAGAGGAGAGACAACATAGCTGGAAGGTTACGGGATGAGAAAAGGATTAGTGACTGGAGAGCGGAGAGGTTCGTGTTAGCGGTCGATCACCTATAAGTTGACGACACTCAGAGAAAGTTTAAGGGGAAAGTTAGTCTGCACAGTCAAGCGTATCAGTGCATAAACGTATATTATCAACATCCAACGACAAAACCAACGCGCCAAAACCACAAAGCAATCTATTGAAAGTTAACGCAGCCCTGTTCATGATCAACGTAGCCTTCCAGCGATGGTAACCCCACTGTAACGAGAAAGCTCATATTGAACGCAAGATGGCCCTCAGGTTTAATTGCCTCGAGATTTCCTTAATTGCCCGATAATTTTCTTTCTGTTCTCTGACCTCTTACCGAAGGTTATGCACACTCCTAACGAAGCGTCCAGCGTCGGTCTAAAATATCCGCTACGTACCTACAAGGAAAAAAATTGCAAATATTAGTATTAGTGATGGAATCGCCGCGTACCTTAATAAACTAGAGATTGTCCCTATGCCAAATCTTCAGAATGCAAACAGAATTTATAAGCGTGCAGCATATTCATTACTGCTTTTTATGAATTCTACATTAACCTTTTCAGCCTGAGAGAATGTGATTGTTAATTGTATGTTTATATTCATATATTCATATATAAGCTACCCAATTGTTCTCTCTCTCTCTCTCTCTCTCTCTCTCTCTCTCTCTCTCTCTCTCTCTCTCTCTTAACCATTATATTTCTTATTCCTACTTCACTTTCAAAGAGTATCAAAATTTGTATTACCATTAAGTCGTTAAGAAATCCAATCTCTCTCTCTCTCTCTCTCTCTCTCTCTCTCTCTCTCTCTCTCTCTCTCTCTCTCTCTCAAAAATACACACAAATGTTTCACATGTTTTACATGGAAATCAAACTTACTTTAAAAACAACACATATTAAAGACACACCAGTACTGAAAAACTGGAATTCTCAAAAGAAAGCAAAAACCTCTAAAGCAAGCGATTGCAGAGACTCAAATTGTACTTCAACAAACATAACTCTGCCCTTGAACTACGCAGATGATAGGGATTTAAATTCTTTTCATTATTTTCCCCGCTATCAATTTAGGATTTGAAGGATGGAGGATGTTTATTAGGCGTATCCATCGACTCTCATCAATGGCTGCACATTACTGGCTATTGACTGCTAAATAATGCCATAAATCATAGCCTTTGCTTTGCCTTTGCATTAACATATCTCAATACCGCAATCCCTCCCCTAAGAGACCTACTTTCCCAATACAGAGATTTTTCGGCTGGATTTTATGCTATCAATAACTAGGTGACATACTTTGATAAAGATTATTATAATAGAGCATTTATATTACTGTTGTTGATTTTTATTAAGATGGCCTTATACCAGCACGGGCTCTTGCTCATAGAGCAGCCGGTAGGTCATTTAGAATATTTTGCAGGAGAATAGTGAGATTTAAGGATATTAAATTATATTACTACCTATATTATAAAAGACGTTAAACGGATCCACTAGTACTAATACTAATACTTTTACGTTATCGTATACGGTCATCAAGGCTAGTACTCAGCAGAGGCGAATTCCATCAACATCATAAACACGTCATTATACTGCAGAGTAGCCTCCTCAAAGGTACATACATAAAAATTCTTCTGAAGCCTCCATCTCCTTCCATCCAAAAGATCGCTGTACAAACTACCATCACACTCAATTCGCTCGACAAGTTCCAAAACCTGTCAATTCTACTAAAACATTTATAAACAACAGCTTTCTCCCTTCCCTGGGATAAACAGCCTAAGGAGGCTTCTGTGATTTCACCTACGCTTCACAGATAACTCATTTCAATGGTTGCAATTTGTTTGTTTTGACCAACAACAACCTTTGACGTCCAGTACGAAGGGTTCACACAACATTCCATGTTTGCCTCACTTGACAATTCTATGTCTCTTAGTTTCTGCATCATCTTTTTTTCATTTATGAAACCAGTTACAAAGTACACAAAAACGATGGCCAACAAAGAAAAGAAATGTGTACAAAAAACAAGTCCAAGGAAATTCTGACAGTATTCGCTGAAGTAAACGATGAAGCAGCAAGAATGTCGATTTCAACCGAATGTTTAGATATATTGGCCAGCGCAAAGGACAGGCAAGCTCCCTCCCACAATAAACAAAGCAATAACCTTCGGTAATCCAGGATTATATTCAGGTAGAGCTGCACGGAATAAATATTGCAAGGCCTTCACATGAACTCGGATTAAGTTTTATGAAAATACCTGGGGTGATACTGTCAAAGACCCACTTAAAAAAGAAACTTTTACAATCACGTACTTTTGCATTGATCTTAAGAAAGTTTTTAAGATTATCGCCTAAACTGGTATTCATACGCAACCAGTCAAGTCTGTTTTTAATGTACGTCTCTTTCTTGTGACAATTTTAGTTATGTATTTTATATTTTGCTTTAATCTTTTTTAAAAAGCTGGAGATTTGACTAGATATGCGGTTATTGATATCCAGATAACCCAGTCATTATATCTTTCTCTAATATATATAATCAACTAGCTTGATGCATTTGTAAACTATCGAAAATGCTCTATATTATCTGCCCAAAACGTCTGATAGATTCATTACAGAACGCTCACATATAATGACGAATCATCCAATAATAAAAAAAATAAAATAAATAAAACAACGATGACATTCTTGCTCTGACAAACAACGGAATTGGGTTGAATGCCAACAGCAAGGGGAGGAGTAACAAGGCCACAAGTCGCAGGGAAAATAAAACCGAATGTTACATAAAAGACTCTCATAGAAACACGATGTAAAACTCACTTCCAACACCGCCAAGTCGTAACAACGATCAGGAAAATATTTTCAAGTGTGACGCTCGCGATCAGCTTGCAGACGTACGTGCGGGAATAACAAGTGTTTACTGCCGAATGCACTCCGGGATGACTCTCTCACCGGGTTCGAGGCGAAAAATGGGAGTGCCAGTGCCAAATATTCTGCCCTACATCTAACGAAATAGACTAACGGTGTTTTCTACGAAAGCTTCCTCTGCGACGGTTATGCGCACACGAGAAAATGAACATAACAGAGAGGGTGCCAAAAAATCAGTTACATCTTTAATAGAACAAGGCTTTATGTTCACAAAAAGTACTATCAATATTTGTTACAGGAATTCCCCTCAAATATTCACGAATAGTGATATCCATTGCAGGTTCTCGCGAGCCTCAATTTAGTGAAAGACTAGAAAAAGAAAAAGAAAAGAATGAGCAGGCTGAATGAATGCAGATGGAATTCAAACATTGATATTGGATTCGAAAGAAGGATGTACATAAAACCGGTAGGATGTGTATCGCTATAATGACATGAGTTACAGTATGACAAATTACATATAAAAGACTTTGTCTATTTGAGAATAAAGATTGAAGTGTATTTGGGGTCACATGGAAAATTTCATATGTAGATGAGATGAAGATGAATGGCA
>NC_087200.1:141397360-141464860 GCF_015104395.2 Macrobrachium nipponense | reverse complement strand
TTTCGTGCAAACGTGGATAAACAACAATTTTACAACGAAAGCTTCGTAACTTTGGATATTGAGGGCATATAATGTTGTGACATATTTTATTTATCATTTCAATCTCATTGTCCAAAAATCAAGTATACTGTTATATTATTTTCTTAATCGACTAATAATTCTAAATATATATATATATATATATATATATATATATATATATATATATATTACTTTTTTTCAGTCTGTAAAGTATGCATACAATTTTATTCATCGCAATGGAAAAACAAACGGGTAAAATCTAGCTGCGGATCAGAGTTCATATGGAATACAATATTCTGTTTCAGGATTGCATTTTGTATTCAAAATGTGTTAACAGTTTCTCAAATTGTGTACATGTAATAAATTAATGCTAATAAAGGGAATGGGATTTTTTGAAAGAATGTTATTCCATTGTGATGGTAATTGCTTCATAGCAAAGGAAATTAAAGGAAAGGAAAACGCATTTTCGAGAAGTTCGGCAGTAAGGAGCCTTTCGCACCCGTGTTGGAGGCGCCTGTTCTCGTGGCTGTTCTGGAATCGTCGGGCGTGTTGTGGAGCGCAACACGCGCCAATGTGTCGGGAGAAATGCCGCGATTTCTGATGCAATACCTCGTCTAGATTCATCTAAGAACTTCCGGAAACCTCAGGAGTCTGTGACGCTCGCCGTAGGCTCCGCCCCCAGAGTGCCGTATAAATACGAGGTCGTAGCAGCAGCCGCAGAGATCGTAGAAGAGAGACACCTGTTAGTCACAGAGAGATATCCTCAGTAAGAGCCACTGGTCAGAATATCAGTGAGAGATCAGCAGCAGAGATCGTCAGAGAGAGACTAGAGACGAAGGAACCGACGAAGGATCAGAAGAAGAGTTGGTTGGATACTGGTCTAGTCGTCTTCAGGAGTGGACGAATTATCTCGTGTTATCTCGACGTCGAGCAGACTTCAGAGAAGAAAAGGCCCTGCTAGAGGTTTTGGGGAGTTCCTGCCTTACAAATAGACTATTTTCTGCAATATGGAGTCAAGAGGACGTTTTCCTTTTGAAAAGCTATCGCTTCGAATTGCCAAATTGACTAGCAAGTATTTGAATTGTCTCACTGTTCCCCCAGTTCATGCAGTGTAAGATTCTATCTTTTTATGTAAATAGGAGATACCATTCTGCATTTACCTATGTTAGTAAGCTTGTAAATAAACCTTTGTTGTGCTAGTGTTTCTTTCTATATTCGTATCCCCAGTTTCAACTGTTGGTGTTGAAAATTTTTTTTTTTTATTTATTTCATATCGAACCTGAAGCGGTCCTCTCTCAGAGGCCGTAACATTGTGGCGACCTTGCCAGGATATCAACACTTTAACAGATTGAAACAGGGAAAATATAGAAAGAATCAGAATGAGTGAAATGGTGAAAGAGTTTATTGAGTCGGGTAGGCTACTAGGTCTAGAGGGGAATGATCTCCGTGAGTATGTTCAAAAGAAAGAAAGAGAAAAGTATGAGAGAGATGAAAGAGCGGCTGAGAGAGAGGAAAGAGCGGCTGGGAGAGAAGTAATGAAAATGCAGCAAGAGAAAGAGAGAGAAGCAATGATAATGCAGCAAGAGAAAGGGAGAGAAGCAATGAAAATGCAGCAAGAGAGAGAAATGTTGGTAATGCAGCAGGAAGAGAGAGAGAAAGAACGTATGCATGAGTTGGAAATTGCTCGTTTAAGGGAAAGTACTCGTAACACTCGGACAGGCGAGAACGAAAACGAAGCTGATACGTTAGGTATGAGTGCAGTGCTAAAAATTAGTACCAAAGTTTATGAGGAAGATGTTACGACATATTTCATGTATTTTGAGAAGTTAATGGAAAAGAGTATGGTTCTATAAAGAAACGTGGCCTTTATATTTGCAGTCAGTTTTGAGTGGTAGGGCACTTACTGTGTATAGTTGTATGTCTGGAGGGAATGTGATAATTACGATGTCATGAAAGAGACTGTTCTTAGCGTGTACAGGTTAGTACCGGAGGCGTACCATAAGAAATTTAGAAATTTAAGAAAGGATGAAAATATTACGTATCTAGAATACAGTAAGAAGTTAGAAAGGCTGTTTTTTGATTGGTTAACTTCTGCTAAATTTGAGGATTTTGATAGTTTGAAGAACTTAGTGTTGTTGGAAAACTTCAAAGATAACGTATCCACTGAGATTAGACTTTATATAGAGGATAGGCGAGAAGTATCTTTTGCAGGAGCAACTAGGCTAGCTGACGAATATAGTCTAACTCATAATTTGAGTGTTAGTAAGAAACGAAATGATCCTTCGTCTGGTAGAGTACAGAGCAGTAAAGGTTTCAGTCCTAGTAATAGCAATGTGAGTAAAAGTGACTATTCCTGTTATACATGCAGAAAACCTGGTCATACGTCTAAGGTTTGTAAGAGTAAGGTGGCATCTAGTGGCTCAGAATTAACTTGTTTCCGATGTAATGGGAAAGGGCATTTAGCGAGAAATTGTGCAGTAAAAAGGAAGGACGGTAAGAAACCTTTATCGCTAGTTAACCTTTCGTCAAGTAGGAATGATGTGATGAGAGAAACTAGGAAAATTTTTGGTGAATTTCTGTCAGAAGGCATAGTTTCGTCTCTTGGAGGAGTAGATTTGAGAGTAGTAGTCTTGCTTCAAGACACAGGTGCTGCTGTCTCACTGATTAGAGGAGAGTGTGTGCCGAACAGGGCAGAAATCAATATGGAAGAGAAAGTCATGTTAGGTGGATTTCCTAACACTTGTGTTCTTTGTCCTTTGTTGAAGTTGAATTTAGAAAGTCAGGTAGTGTCAGGAGAAGTAAAACTTGCAGTTGTGGACAGTTTGCCCGTTGAAGGCGTTGACATTATTGTCGGTAATGACTTAGCTTTATCCAAGAATGTGAATCCTGTTGTGAGGAATATTCCAGTGCCTGAAATGGTAGTAACTAGGTCGGGTTTAGATACAGACGTAGACTATGATCATAATTTGTTCGTAGATTCGAACGAGTGTGAGTTCGTGGATTCGAACGTGAGTGAGTTGGTGGATTCGAACGAGTGTGATAGAGGTAGCGAGGTTGATCTTGGCATGAGTGTGGCTGAGAGACCTAACTCTATCGTTGACAGTGATAGCCAAACGGAAGGCGTAGCTGTCGAGAGTAACATAGTAAATGTACCAGTATCTAGTACTAGTTAGGGTGATGAATTATGCTCTAACATTTTGCATAAGGATGAGCTAGTCAAGTTGCAGAGAGAGGATGAGACACTAACCCGAATTTTTTAATGTGAGCTGGATGATGGTCTCGATGATGTGTGTAAGGAAACTTTTTGTGTAAAGGACGAAGTTTTGTGTCATGTTCGTCCTAAGTCAGGTAGTGAAGGGGGAATCACAGGAAAATTAGTAGTTCCTAGGAAGTTTCGTGAGCTAGTTTTGAAGTTAGCACATGATGAGCAAGGACATTTAGGAGTAAAAAAAACTTTCAAGTGTATTAGTAAGGCGTACTTTTGGCCTAAGATGAAAAATGATGTGAAGAGGTATGCTTTAAGCTGTCATGAATATCAAATTGCTGGGAAACCGAATCAAGTAATCCCCAGAGCTCCATTAGGTAATATTCCTTCAGTAGGCAAAACTTTTGAGAATGTATTTATAAATATGTTCGGAACTTTGCCTAGAAGTAAGGGTAGAGATGATTGCATAACTAATCTTGAGCATTATAAAAACAATCTAAGAGATGTTTGGCAGCTAGCGGAGGAGAACAGAAGCGCTTGGCACTTAGCGAAAGAAAACGTGAGAGGAAGTCAAGGAAACTTGATCTTATGAGCAAAAGAGAGAAGTTTGTGTGAAAGAGATAAAGTTTTAGTACTAGTCTCACGAGAAAGTCCCTTTTTACCTATAAGTTCGAAGGTCCTTTTTCAGTGTTAGAGGAGAGGGGAAGTATACATTATACATTATAGAATTAATGTGGGTAAGGGTAGAGCAAAGGCAATAAATGTAAATTTGCTTCAGAATTATAAAGAATGCCCCGTACCTTGGCCGCCGCCCATGCCCTTGGTAATTGTGTCCCAGAAGAGAAATTAGTTTTGAGAAAGACACAAGAGGTGTCAGTCTTTCAAAGTTTTGAGCGGAGTTCTGAAAACGGAAAAAGTAAGAGAGAAGGATAATGTTATAGCACGTAGCCTCTCTAGAGATTTCTCAGAATGAGTAGCCTAATAACCGTTTTCTGTTATCGCACGAGTGAGTGTGTGAGTGAAGCGTGTGTGTTTGGCTGGATTAGAACTTTATGCAAAATTGTTTCTCTGCTGTTTAATTCTTGTTCTTTAGAAAAAAATAAAATCAGTTGATTTCATTTTTTTTTCTCTTTTGGGGGGCGTGTGATGGTAATTGCTTCATAGCAAAGGAAATTAAAGGAAAGGAAAACGCATTTTCGAGAAGTTCGGCAGTAAGGAGGCTTTCGCACCCGTGTTGGAGGCGCCTGTTCTTGCGGCTGTTCTGGAATCGTCGGGCGTGTTGTGGAGCACAACACGCGCCAACGTGTCGGGAGAAATGCCGCGATTTCTGATGCAATACCTCGTCTACATTCATCTATGAACTTCCGGAAACCTCAGGAGTCTGTGACGCTCGCCGTAGGCTCCGCCCCAAGAGTGCCGTATAAATACGACGGTCGTAGCAGCAGCCGCAGAGATCGTAGAAGAGAGAAGTCACAGAGAGATATCCTCAGTAAGAGCCACTGGTCAGAATATCAGTGAGAGATCAGCAGCAGAGATCGTCAGAGAGAGACTAGAGACGAAGGAACCGACGAAGGATCAGAAGAAGAGTTGGTTGGATACTGGTCTAGTCGTCTTCAGGAGTGGACGAATTATCTCGTGTTATCTCGACGTCGAGCAGACTTCAGAGAAGAAAAGGCCCTGTTAGAGGTTTTGGGGAGTTCCTGCCTTACAAGTAGACTATTTTCTGCAATATGGAGTCAAGAAGACGTCTGCAATCACCGTTTTCCTTTTGAGAAGCTATCACTTCGAATTGCCAAATTGACTAGCAAGTATTTGAATTGTCTCACTGTTCCCCCAGTTCATGCAGCGTAAGATTCTATCTTTTTATGTAAATGGAGGGATACCATTCTGCATTTACCTATGTTAGTAAGCTTGTAAATAAACCTTTGTTGTGCTAGTGCTTCTTTCTATATTCGTATCCCCAGTTTCAACTGTTGGTGTTGACAAAAATTTTTTTTTATTTATTTCATATCGAACCTGAAGCGGTCCTCTCTCAGAGGCCGTAACATCCATAATGCTTCTGATTTGTTAACAGGAATATATTTCAATCTTGAAACTACAAAGAACATAACAATAATTGATGTTACAGCTCCTTTCAAACACTTTTGTAGTTTTGCACACACTGCACTAAAATCATAATTATCAACTTATTTTAAGCTTACTTATACACAGTATAAGCATTATATGCTATGTAGCGAGAAGAGAGAGAGAGAGAGAGAGAGAGAGTAGACGAGAGAGAGAAGAAGAGAAAGAGAAGAGAGAGAAGAGAGAGAGAGAGAGAGAGAGAGAGAGAGAGCATAAATTATCTTTTAGCCTTCCAAAATAAAACTTTAAAGTTATCGAATCAAACTGCAAGAATCCTCACTTCTTGTTTGTGTTGTCGCTGGTATTTTTCCTTTAAAGGACACGGAGGACGTTAGAACAATCGGGTGTAAATAAATCAACGATCGATAAAAGTAATCCTTAACCGATGCAAAATAAATATATTTGCTCGTAAGATTTACAGATTCATAATTCCTATCAGATTTTGCAGCTGTGGTACTAGTGTAGTTAAAATTACCAGCATTCTTTTAGAATGTTTAGTAACATTCAACATTGTTTACAAATGTTTAGTAACATTAGCACCATTGTGAATAATTAGTACCAATGGCAATATTGCTCAAGAAAGTTTCGAAACATTAGCAACATTTTTTACGAATGTTTAGAAACATTAACTTCATTATTTAAGAATTTTTACAAACTTTAGCAACATTGTTCAAAAACGCTCAGTAACACTAGCAAAATTGTTCAAGAATGCGTACTAACATTAGCAACATTGTTCAAGAATGCTCAGTAAAACTAGCAAGAATGCTTAATGTTCCTGAACAATACATACGAAGTAAAATGTCTTTCAAGGAGACTTTACAGTTAGAACCCCATATAAAGTCCTCACGCGATATTTCGCATGCAAATGAACGTCTTATATTTACATAATCACATGGCAAGACTTGATTCTCAAGAGGACAATAAAGAAGCTCATGCATTCGCAAAGGAGGTTTACAGTTATTATATCTAATTGTCATAGGATTAATGAGAGAGAGAGAGAGAGAGAGAGAGAGAGAGAGAGAGAGAGAGAGAGAGAGAGAGAGAGAGAGAGAGAGATAGTTTGCCTTCTAATTTATCTCAGGAAAGATTTAAATATTGTAAAAAAAAGGACTTCATTATTCATTCATTCATATCTACAACAAAAAAAGCTTATTTTGTAAAATATAGTTATTTCTAAATGTGATAAGAAAATATTTCAATATCATACACACTTTCTATGATTTAAAGTGAAAAAACAAAATTATATTATACATTGGACAGTATTCTTATACCACATATAAGGGTGTGATATGAACAAATATGACAGTATGACTGTTTACACTAGTATTAAAAAACACCGCAACATGAAACCACATAAATATCCAAATGAAGATAAGACTTGATCACATACATATTCACATATAGACAAATAAAAAGAACAGTAATCATTGCAATGTAAAGGAATTTGTGCAAATATAAAGAGTACCCTAGAACAGGCAGGAAGCAATTTAGAATCTACCCGGAAATCTGTAAACATTGGACAGAATTCCTCAGCCACAAATAAAAGTGTAGGCTGGCACTCTTCAAAACAGCTGGGATGAAGATGACGATGACGTTGATTGGGTCACACCTGTTCCCCAGGTGAGAGCTTTACAGTGCGTCGGATATTTCCTCTAATTCTTTTTTATTATATTCCTTTCAAAATGTTTATTTTGTCCGTAAGACTGCCGTACTCCCCCTACTCTAATCACCTCTCTCTCTCTCTCTCTCTCTCTCTCTCTACTCTAATCACTGCTCTCACTCTCTCTCGTCTCTCTCTCTCTCTCTCGTCTCTCCTCTCTCTCTCTCTCTCTCTCTCTCTCTCTCTCTCTCTGTTATATTCAGGTACTAATCTATCATTGCCGCTTGCATGCCCAACTTTAGTTGTCTTTCTATTTGCATTTGTAGTCCTATCTCTAATCTCTTTCGCAAACAAACCCTTTACTCTAACTTCTACCCTTCTGTCCTTTTCTTTGTTTGCTCTCTTTATCCACAGGATGTTCATCATGCAGCATTTTATACTTCTCCGGCCCTAATGGTGATGCCTAATAACCCCAAAGTCTACCAAATAATTCTGAGCAAAATAAAACGTAAGGCATATTATCATAACATTTTGAATATCATGGTCAGCTTTCTTGACCTCCAGATACATCATGCTTCCAAGTATGGCCGGACTTTCTTAGCTTATGTATAAATTAGTCTCGGGGTAGAGTGCCTCATCCTGGTGCCTCTTAAGACTACCTTTACCCACTGTCATAGTCATACTTTTACAGAATAAGCCTTTTATTACTGAGTTGGGTTTCCTAAATATTGCTTTCTTAACGCCACAGTCACGAGGCAATATGAATCGTTCTAAACAGACCTACATTCTTAGTAAAGTAAAAGATTTCAGAAATTTCATAACGTATCATACAAGTCAGTGAAAACATAATAAATATGGTACACACAAACACACAAGCGGCGTATAATTCACGACATAAAAGTACATAAAATTACATCATTGCTAAACTTCCCAAAGGGTTTGCGTTGGAAAATTCATTCATATTAAGTCCGCGACTTCAATGGGATTCATATCATTCAATAGATCTACGCCAGTTGCAAAATTGCTCTAGGAACGCCATTCAATCCTCGGACAATCATCTATTAAATTAATAGCAGATACAAACGGGCGAAGAGGACTGGGGCAAGGTCTTTATACCGTGTATACCCTCCTGATTTTTTTTTTTAAGTTTTAGATCCTAGTCACACAAAGGTCATAAAACAATAAAACGGGTTTGAGCTTCACGTAAACAAAATTTCTACTGAGTACCACGATAATCGGAGATACTTTCAATGGCCTATAAAGAACTATAATTGCCGTCAAAGAGAAAGGGTCGAAACTAATGCCAGCAAAAACCAGGCAACCGGTAAAGTGGCAGTGAATGGCATCTTCACTTTTAGAAACAGGTCAACCTCATCTCGAGGACTGAAAAAAATGAAGAGCACCTGGCAACCAACTAAATGAGCTCTGCAAAGTCATAATAGTACAAATTGTCTTCTCTATAGAGATTTTATCTAAAAGGTTTATAGTAAAGTTAAGGGTACGAGAAAAAAACGGGAGTATAAATGCTATTAAGAGGTAGCAGAGAAATTTCATTATTTTCCATCATTTAGACACCATTTGTTATATATATATATATATATATATATATATATATATATATATATATATAATATATATATATATATATATATATGTATATATATATATATATATATATATATATATATATATATATATATGCATACATATATATATTACACAAACAAACAACTAGTAATACGTATGTATTTATATTATTTTGTAAATGTATACAAATTGAATACCAAATTAAGAAATATGAATTGAATTTAATCAAATGACAGAATTTAGGCCAAAGGGCGAGCACTGGGACGTATGAGGTCATTCAACGCTGAAATAGAAAACTGACAGTAAGAAGACCTGAAGGTGTAACAGAAGGAAACTCTAGCAGTTGCACTATGAATAAATTGTTGGGAGAAGGTGCAAAGTAAGAACGAAGAAAGAGAATATGAACGGAGGTACAGTAAAAGAAATTAAAAGGGTAGCAGGTAGGAGCCGAAGGCATGTAGCAAAGAACCTTAAGTAATGCCTACAGTACACCACGTGAGGTGCACTGACGGCACTACCCCTACCATCATACATATATATATATATATATATATATATATAAATATATATATATATATATCCTAATATATATATATATATATATATATATATATATAGTGTGTGTGTGTGTCTGTGTGTGTGTGTGTGTGTGTGTTTGTGTGTGTATTATACACATACACCTCCTCCTCATGCTTAGAACTAAAAGTTTACAGCTTTTCGAGAAACTCTTTAAAGCAAATTTGCAAATGCTCACTGGAATTTTTGGGATCTGAAGTGGATTCGAATTTAGGTAATTCAGCCTAGCAATCTAAATACAGTAGTGTGAAAACAGAACATTTCCTCTTCAGTGCAATCAAATACGAACTCATCCAAAGTTGGTATTCACTAAAAAAGATCACTATGCAAGCAAACTTTTTAATATACAGCAAGCTTACATTCAAAAGCAATGGGTTCAAACATCAGCAGAATACTTTATCTGAAAACCAGTCATATTACTCTTGAAATAATGGCAACTGATGTGAGAGAGAGAGAGAGAGAGAGAGAGAGAGAGAGAGAGAGAGAGAGAGAGGGAGGGGGGGAGTTGTTGTAAGGGAAAGGGCGTGAAAATATCCTATCCATGGTTGGGTGTATACGTTATAAGTTCTTTTTTCTTACGTATTCCCAGCTGACAATCAGTCTAGAAAAGATAGATGAAAGTAAATCAGAAGCAAACAAAAAAAAGACTCATAAATTCGTGTACAATACAGTTGAGCAAAGAAAGTGATCCAAGACTTGCTAATCAAGATATATATATATATATATATATATATATATATATATATATATATATATGTATATATATATATATATTCACATTTATATATATATAATGTATATATATATATATATATATATATATATATATATATATATATATTCACATTTATATATACATAAGTATATATATAGTACTATATATACTATATATATATAGTATATATATATATATATAGATATTTATATAGAAAGCATATAGCAGACAAGGCTGAATAAATTATGATCCCTAAGAAAACTTTAAAGGTATAAAACAAAGCGGGATACAGTAACCGTTGTACACTTAATTAAAGTAAAATATATTATATATATGCAACCAAGCGAATAATATAAATGATACCTTTTGTTCGACATCCAGGACATGCAACAACTACCAACCATTCAAACAGAATTAAAGCAAAAATTTCGCCGAAGATACGAGAAAATCAATAAAACCAGATCGAAGCTCCATTGAGTAACATAAACAATAGACTCTTAGAAGGAATCTTAGATCGCACATTCCACCGACACACGACAGATGGCGCTGACATCTCGAAGCCCAATTAATCCATGACACATTTACACTAAAATTCACCTCGTCACTTCCATTTAACGAGGAGACAATACACTTCGAGAAGATTTTCTTGATGATGGTGTAGGAATGCAGCGAATATACAGACGAAAGAATATATAATAATATATATTCAAAATCAAACCGCTTCCCCAACAGGAGGGAAATTACAATAATCACTGCCCAACTCCCTCAGACTTGAATCGTGGATGAGCCTCCAAGCAGATGACATCATTTTCTAGCGGTGCTTTAGCAATAGACGTTGAAATATTAACACGACGGTGCCAATGGGTCTCGTCAGCTCTAGCAAAATTTATTTGAATTAGATACAAGAATGTATGAGTTGAACTACTTATGTCCGTCTTCTTAGTAAAGTGTGTTAGTGCGACCTCAATGGCACCTCTCATATATTAGTTTGAGTCCTGACCCAGGAAGGTAAAGGCGTTTTCCTTCAGGGTTCATTCTGAGGAGTATCATATATATATATACACATATATATATATATATATATATATATATATATATATATATATATGTGTGTGTGTGTGTGTGTGTGTGTGTGTTATATACGTATATATACACCCTTACCACTACAAGCCTATACACGAATGAGGTATATTGTATACATGCGTATAATGTAGTATACGCGTTCTTCCAATGGCAATCTCACACAGGATGAAATATGAATTTCCTAGGTACTTACTATTTAAAAGCAATATTTAGAAAACACAACGTGATCCTTGAATCATCATTAAACATGACTGAATAAATAGCTAAACAGGAAATATACACATACTCAAATCATGTATGCATACATAACATGACATTCATCATCATTCATATATCTACAACAAGCTATGACGGGACGGCAATAAAAAAAAACAACAAGCAAACAAACTGGGAAATTCTTCGGTTTGCAAAAGACGAGAAAAGACGTTGGAAAGGAAAGGTGCCAAATGGAACTCGGATGCCTCAAACGACGTGGCATTTTGGCTGCCCACGTGCCCCCTCGTGATTACCCGTGTTGATGCCACCAACGTGTGATTCTAGGTGTTCGCGTGGCACTTGCAATCAGGCAACCATGCCAAGTGAACTTCCAACCTTCGCTCTTTTCAAAGTTGTTTAAATGAATTGATAATCATTATATATGTGCACGTATGTTTATGTGTGTATATAGTATATAATATATGGTATAGTCAGAAATTATATATATACATATATAAAAAAAAGTGTATACAAAATTTTTACATATATATATATATATATATATATATATATATATATATATATAGATAGATAGATAGATAGATAGATAAGATGAATACAGCCCTCCTCTAAGGAGTAAGGAGATTACACTCAACAACAGAAAACAAAAAAGAGAGAGAGAGAGAGAGAGAAGAGAGAGAGAGAGAGAGACCTCATTTCTAGACTCCAAAACTGAAAATGGACGGAAACCCCGAACCAAAATTCCCAGCCAGTGCACCTGCAAAACCCGGATCACGCTACAAAGGCAGCGGAGGAGATCGCAAACAGAAACAAGGCTCTCAACAGCGCGTACTATCGAGGCGCTTCCAAAGGCACGAGCATTTCCCTCTTACACAATATTCAGTGGAGTGCAGGACGTTGCAACGATTACCGAATAGGTAAGGTCCGCATATGCGAAGGTACGAAAACGTGCTGTCGACTGAGCAGCTGGGAGTCAATTCGCCTTCTGCTGAGCCTCGCGAAATAAAAAGTCGCTCTTGACAGGTAAGAGACTGTCTCAATAGTGGGCCGTTGGTTTATATTCCTTTGTCGTGAGATATTTCATTCTGCTAATTCTCTTCCGTCCCTTCTCCGAACCGGCTTCTAGTTTACTGTCCACTGCAATTTAACGGCAGAGAAGGCGCCCTGCCTGGCAGGTAATCCTCATTTGATAACCCAATTTACGAGATTATCTTTACGACTACGGGGCCATAATTGTTCTCTCTTGCCTGTAGTGCAGAGGTGGACCTAAGGAAAGAGTGAACCTCATAGTTAAAAGGTGTATATTCCAGGAAGGCAGATATTCCTGCCACATCAGCCTCCACATCGAATACAATTTATTTACAACAATAAGTTCTTCCGCTTATGAGGGAGAGAGAGAAAAAAAACAACAGATCCAGCCACATTTCTGCTTTAACGACTGAAATATAGAAGAGCTTACTTATTAGCCACTTCATATACCTGAACAAAAGGTACTTTGGCAGAACATCATATTTCTCCACCAAAGACTGCGCCATTCACCTCTTATCCGAATTTTCAGAAGCCTATCGTCCTCCATTCCTACGCTAAACTTTCTATTACTTTTTGTGCTTCCAAATTTATCATTTGTATTTTTCTCAAAAGCACATACACTATGCAAGCAATGCATCTCAAAGCTTTTAACCGATCTTCTTTCATTTTCATTCAACATCTACTTACCATTTCCATAAAGGAGAGTTGACTCAACAATTGCTTCCTACAATCCAGCCCTGGATTCCATAAACACTCCATACATCCCTCCAATCTTATGCACACGCCTTGCTACCTTCCACTATTCACCGCCTCTCACCTATGCCCTCATCCATAATATTCACTTCCAACATATTTACACGTCAACTGCTTCCAATGTTTACTCTTTCTGGTTTTCTTCTACACTTATAAACTTCCTGTTACTCACATTTATTCCTAACCTTCTCTTCTTATAACCACTTTCAAATTTTTTCACAAGTTTTGGCAGATTTTCTACACAAGCCCAAATTAATAATATATCATTTGTAAACTTCGGATTTGCAACTAGTGTCCTTTTCATCATTTCTCCCGTTAATTCATCTATAAAATATTACAAGCCATAAAAACAATGAGACACACTTGGTCCAATTCCAGTTTACTATTTACACAAAACCAGCCACTTTACATAATCTAATACTTCAATTTCATCATAGAATACTTTAATTGCTCTCAAAAACTTGTTTTATACCAAACATCTTCTCAAACCTCTACAGGCTAATCACATGCTTTTTTGCATAATCTATGTAAGGCTTTCCTCTTACTTTTAAACTTTTGAAATGACTGTTTTACAACTAGCCTTGATCTACAAACCCAGTTACAAATACATAATTATTACCATCATCCGTTCCTCCTGAACCTTTCCCTCATCCACTTCCCTCAATGCAAACCAATACAGCACATCATTCAAAATCCTACCAATTTCTGTTGTCTCTTAACTCTTCAACCTTTTATTGTCCCCATGTCCTCAACACTCCAACGACTGAGGCCTGCACTGACTTCAGAAAGCATCTCTTCAATTGTATTTTTTTAAATTGTATGTTTTATTCTGGGCTCCATTTGCTAGGTAACCATTCTCTCTCTATTTACTTCCCTGTAGAATATCTTCTTATTCTCCCAAAAGACTTGTTCACCACCTCCCTCAGTTTCAAGTTATTTACGTTATTTATTTCGTGAACCCTCTTCGTGAACACCCCGTCCCTCCTCCTGTGATCATGTACGCTATTTTACCTTTTATCCTGTGGTTGCACCTTCAATAATCTCAGTTTTTTGCTCATCAAACCTTTCAGTTGTTGATACCGCTACTTACAGTTTTTATGCCCTTTTATAAAAAAAATCTACCTGCCAATTTCATGACCCCAGCCTTGAAGTTTGCATGCTCTTCATCTACTCGCTACACCCAGGGTATTTATCATCCATTTTCTCCATATAAGCTTATCCAGCATCCCACAAGAGTGAAAGCTTGGTAGTACTTGGCCACTATGACCTTTGCAAATATGACGCCAGGTGTATATATAAAGTCGATTATATATAAAATCGATTAAATAATACTTCTCACATACAACTGAGGGCAGACCTCATTTGCCATAGAGAAGGTAATCATTTAGTTCGTTAGTCTTTGAATGTAAAATTCATGCCAACGGTATACATCACTGAAGTACACTAAATTCACCTTCAACCTAAAAATACCGAGAGAAAATAAGTCTAGCAAATGTTTTATCACTAAAACAGAGATAATTGAACTTATCCTGAGTGATTGCATTAAATTCTGGTAATCCTTCATGGAAAACCAAACCCTAACTTTCGCAATGCACCTCCTAAGAAACGATTTCACGCAAGGCTTTGCTTGTAGATATATATTCGTACTTACAGCGTTACCCCTAAACGCTTATTGCAATTCGCTAAGGCTTAAGGAGCTTACCTAAAAGAATATCCCAGGTAATACCAAAAGCTCAACAACAAGAATAGAGCGATAAAGAGAGGACGGGAGAGATGGGATTCAACTAGAATTGTTTGGTGGCTTATCTTTTTTTTTTTTTTTTTTTTTTTTGAGAGAGAGAGAGGAGATCCGAGGATTGTGATTACTCAAAAATATTTATAATGCGACAGTGAGAGAGAGAGAGAGAGAGAGAGAGAGAGAGAGGAGAGAGAGAGAGAGATTCGGGTATGGTGATTACTCAAAAAAAAAATATTTCTAATGCGACCTGTATGAGAGAGAGAGAGAGAGATGAGAGAGAGCGAGAGAGAGAGAGAGAGAGAGAGAGAGAGAGAGAGAGAAGCGCGGGGAAGTAAGAAAATTCACTAAAAAATTATTTGCTTATGTTAAACATCTGGCTCTGAGAGAGCCCAGAAAGAAATAGAATCCTAGAAATAAAGATATGCATTATTATGACAGATTCATTCTCTAGTGTATATATAAACCACAAAATGACAGCAACTTTATCTGGGTTTCTATAATTTATTCAAGAGACAAAAACTCAGGACATTCTTCAAAGCTAGCTATTCCGTGCATACGTGCATCACATTCATATTACACAGATATACGAATATACTCGTATATTTGTGCGCGATTTTCATGGATAATCAAAGTTCTCAATAAACGTCAAAAACCTTTCAAAGCGTGGCAAGTTTTCCTTGCATATCTTCGATCGCAAGACAATTGTGTCCTAATACGGAAAAGCGCTCAAGTGAGTAAACAGTTCCAGAGAGAGTTGCGCGTGAAAACAATACAACTGTATGAAGCCTATTTTACGTCAGATATGGCACGCAGATAATGTCATAAATAAAAGATCAATATTTTGATATATAAATAAGCGCAACGTGTAGAAAGGAATTTATTTCAGCATAAATGAATGTTCCATACGAAATTTATACTTAGTGATGTGAAAGTTAATGGAAATTCAAAGGAAGATGAAGTGGTCGCTTATTCGTTTCCTTTAACACAAACATACAAACATACACACACACACAGAGAGAGAGAGAGAGAGAGAGAGAGAGAGAGAGAGAGAGAGAGAGAGAGAGAGAGAGAGAGAGAGAGGTGGATAGTAAACCATTTTTGTCCGTAACAGTCACCATCGACACTGATAAGCCTTAGACTAAGTGTCCCTTAAATTTAAAGTAATAGAAGTCAATGGACAGGAATCACTTACTGATTAGCGAACTGAACGACAGAAAAGAAAAAACACACATACCATGTTCCAGCACTACATGGAAAGAGCTGGGATGAGGTAATGAATCAAAAAGGAATCTGATACGTTGGCTGCCTTCTTCCTTCGTTCCCAACTATACTATGTATTCCTTTCTTTTGCACTACATACATACGTATATTTATTTGTATGTATATATATATATATATATATATATATATATATATATATATCATATATATATAACGTGTATAAATGCATATAATAATATAAGTATAATATTTATATATACATAAAATATACTTAATAAATATTTATATATACATATATACACATATAAACTACCTGCTGTATATCATACGTGAGTCCGAATACCCCAAGGGAGGTAGGGTGTCTTCACAAGCTGCCCATTTACATTAAAGGCCTGTAGAGGCAAACATATCCGAAGATCTAACAAAATAAAGAGGTCAAGAAGTAATTTTCGCTAATGTTTATGTATATATATGTATGTATGAATGTATTATCATATATCTGTAATCAATCTCTGGTCCTCTCGATAGTGGGTCGAGTATCATAACCCTTCGAGTATGTGGATGAATGTGTATTTATGTTTGTGTGTGCATGGGAATTTAGAGGCAAAGTTTCATTAGTAGTTTATACAATGAAACACTTTCTGAAATCATCTAGCTTGAAGAAAAGGGGGAAAGGGGGATATAAATGTAAATAACAGAAGAACGCCTTGAAGTAGTCAAGCTGTTAAATGCATCCCAGCAATCACCTATTCAAAAGACTTCGGTAACATCCAGTTACACGTTTCTGGCGTGGTTGGACCAACATTCTAAATTATTGCTTGTGAACTGACCGTGCAAGGGTCAGGGCAAATCCGATGGGACTGACCGGCCTCACTTACTCTCCTAAAATTACTAATGTGCAAGTACACTGTGAACGTTGTAAATATAACTCAAGGTGAATGTAAAAGCAATTAACGCGATTTCTTTTATCATGTTCTCAAAAGTATAAAAAAAATTACAGAAAGCATTTTACTGGAAAATTGTTATCATTAACAATATCAAATCGATAACAGGCAAGTTCGTCGCACAGAAAAAACTAAAAAGTAATGAAATACTCTTGCCATACACAAAAACACAAACACTTATATAAGCGCACACACAGACTCACATAGACACACGCACACACACATATACATACATAAAATTTATATACATATATATATAAGCCACAAAGACAATGTACTTTCACGGTCGATAACAAGAGCAATGGCGACCCCAGCTAGCAGAAACAACTCAGTCACTCAATCATTCTGGCAGGAATTTAACCAACAAAAGTCCCAATATAACAAAAACTGCCCAAACAAACAAAATAATTTTTTCCATCAAATCTCAAGTCACTTCAGGAATCTGTAGCGGAGCACAAAAGTCTTTTAACTGGATAATATGCCTGGGAGCTATAAGTAGTAAAATGACTGTAACTTTAATGGGGTTTGCCATCCCAGGGTCAGCAGGTGTATATGGCATTATCTTTCCTCTCATCTGAATGGAACTGCTGTCATAAAACCTCCTGAATGTGTCATAAAGTATTTTTCTCTAGAACTATGTAGCCTCTAGAAATCCTAGTGCCCAGTGGAGAAAACAAACTCTAGGATGGTCAACTGAATTCCTTTTACATTTATAAGCAAAAGTTGTTAACTATTCTGTGTGTGTGTGTGTGTGTGTATATATGTATATATATATATATATATATATATATATATATATATATATATATATATGATATATATGTGTGTGTGTGTGTGTGTGTGTGTGTATAGTATATATATTATGTATACATATATATATATATATATATATATATATATATATAAATAAAAAATATACATATGTGAAACAAAAGCAAGTTCTTTGGAGTTTTTCCTCGTTCAAAAAAAGAAACACAAGTTCCAAATAATTACCAGCGAGAAATCGTGGACGTTATGTACGGCTTAAAAAAAAGCAAGACAAGGGACATCATCGAAAAGAAAAGCCGGAGAAAGAAATCAGAAGGAAAGAAATCAACTAAAGCAAAAGGAAAGATGAATGCAGTGATAATGAACTTGAAGACCTTCTCTTAAAAATAATCGTCCAGCTTGCCTTGAAGAATACCCGGTAATTACGGCAGCCGAGTTTTTACGATACAAAATACCGAACCATAATAACGAAACAAGCTCAGCAAAAAAGCTTTTTGCATATAACTATAAAATCTTCTTGACATGACATTCTACGCTTCCTAAAATGCGCATCTGTATACGAGTATATGCATGCACGAAATTAACGTATAACCCTGAACAAATTACTGTACACTCCTTTTTGTAATACTATGTTAAAAGATCTCAATTCCTGTAATAAAACATATGAATCAGTGTCATTCAAAAGACAATTTCACAATACATGTATATGTATTTATACACACACACACACACACACACACACATATATATATATATATATATATATATATATATATATATATATATATATATATATATATATATATATATATATGGTAAATATACATTTTACAATGTATACTCCATCTCCCTTCAGTAGGGTTGGCTCTCAAAGTGCAACCCTTCCATTTCGGAATGAAGTTGACAACCCAATGAGTTTCTCACTTCCTCACCAGCTATTTTCATTGTTCTTTTGCAAATGGCTTCAGGCATTGATAAAACGTCTAAACGACTCGAGGTTGCTACCCCATGACCCTTACAGAAAGACAATGGGAGTAGGGTTTAAAGCCGTCATTACCTGGTGCTTTATAGTGGTAACCGATCCACAAATGGTAAGCTCACCATTGATTATCATTTCTTTTTCTTTTTCAGCCCTAAGTAGATTCCATGAAAATGGGGTTGTACCAGGGGAAAAGAAGACTAGTCACTGCTACATTTAACGCTGATACATCCAATTAAAGCCGAAATACGAGTATCGGTCAAGAACCTGCATTCACTCAAAAGTCCTAAACAAAAGGCTAACCATCAGCGAGTTGAATTTTCCCTACCACCCGTGCATCAAAAGTATTGTACTCAATCTTCTGCTTTAAGGAAATAAAGACCCAGTCGTTCGAACATTTCTGCCACACAATTCGCTCTGTGCTTCATCATTCATACACTTGCACTACTAGACGATCCTTCCTAAATACTTAAAAAAAGCGTGTATTGCATTCAACTACATTTTACTTCTAAAGAGAACAGCTTGATCTACATTCGCTTCAGACTAAGTCTCGCTTCTGCACAGCGGACAAGCGGAACTTCAGAGATTTTTTACGCTTCACCTCTGCGATTCATCCGCTCCCCGCCCACACGGTCATCAATATCATTTACTCCTAAATACTTACGCCAATTAGACAAGTTCATTTTTCATTACCCACACATTTATTCGCTATTCTCTCTTCCAGCCATCCAGTGGTCAACATAGTACGCTTCTAATGTCAATCTCTTTTCACCTTTACCGAGAACAAAAACGTAAAGAAAGCAGCGGCACTTGATGCGTTTTCTTGGAACACTCCAGACAATCGCAGCAATGTCTTTGTTAACTGACGATGCAGGAGAGAGAGAGAGAGAGAGAGAGAGAGAGAGAGAGAGAGAGAGAGAGAGAGAGAGAGAGAGAGAGAGAGAGAGATGGGGGTTAGGAGGAGACAGGCATGGAATGTTTGTGATACAATAAAAATGTCACTGTGAGAGACAGACTGTGACAAAGGATACTCCGAATGCAATGAACATTTGTTGAGAGAGAGAGAGAGAGAGAGAGAGAGATATTCTCCTATGCATGCAGTCCGAGACGGCGAAATTATCTATGTGGGAATCAGTGGCTATGCGGTTTCTCTCTCTTTTCGAACATGAAATATGCGACATCGTTAACCTACAGGGGAGGAAGGAGAGTTAGCAGCGGTGAGTGAGAGGGCAGTACCATACATGGGATCAACACCATGACCTTGTTCCCTCATGCCCTACCCAGAGAGGCCTCAGTTAAGTAGAAGCATTAATATCAGAGGAGGGTGAAGAAAAGTCCTACACACCCTCGCTACTGATCGTCATATTTGGAGCTTGTGAAAAGCATCCAGCCTCTCTGGGAAGCAAGACCTGTTGCTACAGTTATTACGCTGTATCTTCTCGCCGCGTTCTCCTCCTATATTTCACGGCATTAGGACTATAATTATCTGTTACGCTGACGTCAAAGGTAATGAAGAAAGGAACGTCGATCCGTTTTCTGTAAGTTGAGTCCGTTCCGTTTTCTTTCAAGATTTAATTTAATTACTTTATACATACAATTTGAATCAACTAAAAATCTAAGTATCTAATGAACCCATCAAACTTGATTTTTGCATCATAAAGGTAAAGCGCTTTATTCCTTTACTTCCTATTTTTTAAAGGTTGGCATTGTAAACTATTCTTTCTTTAATGAAATAAAACTGACTTAAAAATAAAATAAACGAATAATGAAGCAGTAATTGGAATTGACACCCACACTTTTAAAATATGAGATAATTTATTTAAAAGAATTAAAGGTTAAAAATAATTAAAATTACTTTCAATTGAAAAAACGAATGAACAAAATAACAGATTAACTAAAAGTAAATACCAGGCTAAAATGGAAGTACTAAAAAGCATTCATTTTCAGCCATTTTACCTTTAAGGTATATAAAAGAAACATATGATTATTTACGAGAGAAGGCAAAATAAAATAATATAACTAAAATTTACATTTAAATCAATAAACGAATCAAAGATAGAACAAAATTAAAATGCATTCAAATATATGCATAAGCATAAAAACGCAAGCTCTGCAAAATCAGAATTATTTCATTCCATAAAACACTATTTCTTTTTTCTGAGCTAAGAAGTGGCTGCAGACACTCATAACAAGGAGAGAAAAAAAGCCCACGAGTGAACCTTCAATCTTTACCCACATCCTCATTCCACAGCATTTAAAAAGACATTTGCTTACACATTAGCCTAGCCGTTCTCTCTCTCTCTCTCTCTCTCTCTCTCTCTCTCTCTCTCTCTCTCTCTCTCTCTCTCTCTCTCTCAAAATGAAATACATATGATAATAATAATAATAATAATAATAATAATAATAATAATAATAATAATAATAATATTAATTATTTTATTATTATTATTATTATTATTATTATTATTATTATTATTATTATTAATATCAATATTATTATTATTATTATCATTAATATTAATATTATAATTATTACTATTATAAAAAAGTGACAAGGACTGAAGGGATAAATCTACTAGACGGGAATAGCATTAAACACAGATGAGACAGGATACAAATACCTGGGAATAATATAAGGGGAGGGTAAAAAACACGAAGAGATGAAGGAAATGATTGGGAAAGAATATCTGCAGAGGCGATACTCAAGTCAAAACTCAACGCCGGAAACATGACGTAAGTCGTAAACACGTGGGTAGTACCAGTCATCAGATACAGCGCAGGAGTAACGGAGTGGAAGAAGGCTGAACTCCGGAGCACATACCAAAAAACTAGGAAACACATGACAGTACACAAAGCACTACACCCAAAAGTAAATACATACAGACTATAGATAACAAGAATGGAAGTTAGGAGAGGTCTACAAAGCACAGAGGACTACATCAGTATCGAGAGCAGAGCACTGGGTCAATACCTGAAAACCAGTGAAGACGAGTGGCTGAGGACTGCATGGGAAGGACTGATAAAAGCAGACCCAGAAATGTACAGACAGGAGAATGGAAAACAGAACGGAGGAATGGCACGGTAAACCAATGCACGGACAGCAAATGAGACAGAATAAAGGAAATGGCAAGCAATGAAACATGGTAATGGCTACAGAGGGGAGAACTCAGGAAGGGAGAAGGAATGCAAACAGCGGCACAAGATCAGGCCCTAAGAACCAGATATGTCCAAACAACAATAGATGAAAATAACACCTCACACATTATGCAAGAAGTGCAATATGAAAGACGAGACTATAAACCACACAGCAAGCGAATGTCCGGCGCTGGCACAAAACCAGTACAAAAAGAGGCATGATTCATTAGCAAAAGCCCTCCACCGGAGCCTTGTGCAAGAAACACCAGCTAGCATGCAGTAATAAGTGGTGCGAACACCAACCTGAGAGAGTAATGGAAAACAACCAGGTAATGATCCTCTGAGACTAAGGTATCAGAACAGATAGGGTGATACGTGCCAGAGTTGATACTAATTGGCAAAATCAAGAAGTATCACTAATTGATGTCGCATTACCATACGACACAAGAGTAGATGATTTCGAAATAGAAAAAAATTGATAAGTATCAAGACATGGAAATAGAAATGAGAAGGATATGGGATATGCCAGTGAAAGTTATACACATAATCAGAGGAACACTAAACACGATCCCAAGATCCCTGAAAAGGAACCTGGAAAAAACTAGACGCCGAAGTAGCTCCAGAACTCATGCATAAGAGTATGCTATTAGAGGCAGTGCACATAGTGAGAAAAGTGATGGACTCATAAGGGGACATGGTGCAACCCGGAACCCCACACTAAAAACACCCAGTCGAATAGGATGACTAATAATAATAATAATATAATAATAATAATAATTATAATATTATTTTATTATTATTATTATTATTATTATTATTATTATTATTATTATTATTATTATTATTATTATTATTTATTATACAAAAAACGTGTCATTTGCCATATAATGAAATTACCCAAGGCCACAACAGTAAGGGATAAATATTACGTTTTAATTACTGTCAAACTGAATTACACAGCACGGATGAACTAAACTCACTAAAACATTCATCGCGTCCTGAAAAGTTGTCGATCTCTACCTCAACATATTTTCTACCAGCCCATGAAGTCGGCAATTTTGCCTGTGCTGTTGACGGCTGACACACAGTAAGACATGTAAGTCGATTACTTGTTGACGTTGGGTAGGTACGTAACTGCTGATAAACAAATTGTCTTGACGAAAGAGATTTAAAATGCTTCTGAAATGCCCAACGATCAGTAGAAGTTAGTGGAATAAGGAGGACGCAAGTTGTAAGAAATTTTAAATAGTTATTTTTCTCATACTAACACTGATGTTCTTTCAATACAGCCATTTGAATGTTGCTAAGTAGTTGATGCCAAAGCCTTTGTACCCAAGTACTAACACTTGCTTCAGACTTCATTAATCTTACAAGAGTAGTATTTCTCTGACCAGTAGCTCCGAAAAAGACACACTACTAAATGTCTCATCCTTATAAATATAACAGGAGAGTTTCTAATTCCGTAGGAAAACAAGAAAAAAAAATACTATGCCGTATACTGGGAAACAGCACTGATCGAGTGTCATAGATTTTAATTAACCACTCCAGAGCAGTCACTAACAAAAGATCAATATGATTAAAAATAGATATCAAGAACCTTGCGTGACCACAAACCTCATCCAAGCTACGCTACCTGATGCCTAAAGTTTAATTCATATCTCTCAATCTTATTTTCTTCCTATAAAAATCGACCCTTTTCTACGTTTTTGAGTAGTCCGACAGACAAACAAACAAACAAATAAACAATTCGAACCAGAAACGTAACCTCCACGTCGAGGATAACTTGAACACTATGATCTTTACACTGGGCTTAATTCTTGCCGATTTTCTAGGAAACGGGAAGGACGTGTAAAAACAAAAATTGATAAATAAATAAATGAAATGAACTGTTAATGCCGGAGTGTGTGCATATGTGGGGGGGGGGGGGGGTTAAACATGCTGCTAATGAGACACCTATCAGCCGAAGTACTTAAAGATATAATGCAGGAGGAATTTTCTTCGAGTTTTTCAATATTTCAACAGTTAAAGCCTGAATGTGGCGGTAGATATTCTCTCTCTCTCTCTCTCTCTCTCTCTCTCTCTCTCTCTCTCTCTTCTCTCTATTAGGGGAAATGTCTTGTTATTTTTGCTGTAAGAAAACATATACTTGAGGAACATGAAGAGAACTTCTACCTTGCAAGATGCCCGAGAAGATTTCAGCTCCCCTGAGCACCATAAATAGAAACCACAGACCGTTCGGTTTGCCTGTCCGTAATTAAAGGAAGTATTCTTGGAAGTGGCGAGGCTGGGTATCTGATATATAACTTTTTCAGGAATTCAGAACGCATACCTTAACGATTCTCATGATAGGGCACACTTGTTTTAATGAAAGGATTCGTTCTGGATATTATGGACCTTCGTGAAATCAATATTCTTAACAAATAGCATCGCAAACAAGTGACCTTTTAGATACCCTTTGATAAAACTTAAGCATACTGCATGTAATTGGAGTAATTGAAGTGTGGCATTTATATTAACGATAGGTAAATGATGGCCTTCAAGACCTCCAAGATGATCGTTCCATTTTTCGGCTGATATTTAAAGATTCTTTTTATTTTTCCGGAGGTATTAGTTCCGTCTCTTTCCATTTTTCAGTTGAGGTCACGGATCTTTTATTTTTTCGAATGCTTAAGCTTCAGCTGTCCATTTCTCAAAAGCGGTGAAAGGAAGTTTTTACTGGCAGAAATGTGCTCACTTTCATTCTATTGGCAAAATGAGGTCAAGAGGATTTCATTTCTCGAAGGACTGTACATCCAAAATTCCATTTTTGTCTTGAGTTCAAATTAAATAACAACAAACAAGTAATGACCGGATGCGGGAACAGCTCGTACCTGTCAATGTTTATCTTTTCGAGCTACAAATTCGCGAAAGATCAAAGAGGCGAGAAATGCGTCTCCTTGAAGCATCTGGTAGCTGTAATTGGTTGGGCGCCGATATAACTGTTGGTCAGGGGAGAGAGAGAGAGAGAGAGAGAGAGAGAGAGAGAGAGAGAGAGAGAGAGAGAGACTCACGGTTGCTATGCAATACTTCAAGTTCTTTCGAACATTTTCTCTCTGTTAAGAGACTTCACGGATATCTGTGCGTGTGTTTGTGCACGTCTCCTTAGTGCACGTCTCGCTTCACTGGCGACCAAAACACGCTTCTTTATAATTCATAATTTAAGGTGATAAGAATCTTATCATGACTCTTAAGAGGAGATGAAATTATAAATAGCGAAATAGCGGAAACCAAGACGCCTTGAAATTTTCTAAATTCCGATTTCGCAACTAATACCGGTAACGCCATTTCACGGCGTGTAAAATTTCATACATGTAAGAAAGACAGGAAAAAAATGCAGCTGCTCTAAGCAATTGTTCTTTCTTAGTTCTACTTTAAAATACATCAATTAATAATAGTTTACTAAACCTTCCGCCTTTTCCATTCCATTTACTTCTTTTTCCGAAAAGATGCTGTATCAGTGATTGCAGTGACCCTACAATTCATACTTTTCTGTTTATTCCTAGGATGAATAAAATATTCTGAAAACTGCTCGCTAGGTCATAGCCTACGTTTGAATAATTTGATTTAATAAAAAGTGTTTTAGAAGGTTGCTATCAGGGCAAAACAAAAAGGAGTTCTCACTATACCATTTTGAAATCATCACAGAGGTCAACTGTATATATCTAACAAAATATGAAATCTCATAAAGAAGCATTTTACTTCTTAATCAATGTCACTCTCACTCAAAAGTCCAAAGAAAAAGAAATATAGAAGGTAAACTTGAAAGAAAAAGGTTCTCATGAAAGACAAAGCTCACAGCCACTGCAAACTCAGCCACAGCAGCATCACAGCACAGGATTTAGGGGAACCCACATGAAAACCGACAAGAGAGCAATTAGGAGGAGTAATCAGGAGTCCTTTAAGGGTCTCATTACCAGCCTCGTGGCACTTCGACGCCGGTGTTATCTATTTTAAGAAGCGCCAGGAGATAAGGATCAAAGATCGGCCGATAAATAAAAATACAACTCCGAGACAAGTCACTCGAGAAGTCTCCGACCATAAGAGGACATCTCGGCTGTGAGACTCAGACTTTTTCTGCGCTTCTCAGGCTCCGTCACGACTATCTGGACTTTCTTATTTCAAGATGCTTCTGGGTAAGAAGAAAGTAGTTTTCATCAATCAGATTTTTGCTTCATGCCTCAACATTACCGCATTCCCCTTGTGCTATCTTTCATCTTTAGTAGAAGGTTTGGTAACGATAAGCTGGAGATTTTTTTTCCTTGGTGCTTTTGGTTATGGTAAGAGGATGCTTTTCAGCATTTGTTTCCTTAAAACTAGTTATTCAACGCGTTCCTTTGTGATATTCTTCATTTTTCATAGACAATGTTGGTAATACTTCTAATCTTCGTAGACATCGTTTGAGGGTTCCAGAAATTAAATCAAGATACCTTATTAAGATCCCTTCGGATTCTCTCTCTCTCTCTCTCTCTCTCTCTCTCGCTTCTCCTCTCTCTTCTCTCTCTCTCTCTCTCTCTCAAACACAAATGCATTCCTTCCTCTCGCTCACCTTAGTAAAGCGGCAGCATTTTTGTAATGCCGTCAAGATAAAAAAATAAAAATAAAAAAATAAAAAACTACTTCTCGTCTGTAGAAATTATTCGAGGCTAGGTTGCGTGTACCCTAGAGATCGTTCTGCGAAAGTATTCAAGAGTATGAAAGCAAGCCGACGACGTACCTGTCATCCCAAAGCTGTATAAGGAAAACAACAAAACATCCTTCGAAAAAACACCAAAGGGAACGAAGTCATTATCTGCAGATCGACACTGTCTCCACTCTCAGTATGAAGTGCAAAGAAAAAGAATAACGCTCTTATTATTATTATTATTATTATTATTATTATTATTATTATTATTATTATTATTATTATTATTATTATTATTATTATTCAGTTGATGAACCCTTTTCATACGGAACAAGACCTCAGGGGTCCATTAACTTGAACTTTGAGCTTCCAAAGAATATGGTTTTCATTAGAAACAAATGAACGGAGTATTTGTTTATAAGAAGAGAGTATGTGTTAAAATAGTGTGGATGCAAACAAGAAAAAAAACTCCTAGTAGGCAGAAGAAAGACATTTGCAAGAAGCAAGCACTTTAGAATGCTACATAAACGCAGAAGAGAAAATAACAAAAGAATAATGTCTCAACAGCGGAAGAACAAAGTCATCACCTGCAGACCTACCAGTAAATAATGCTACTTTACTGGTAGAACTAACTCATTATTTGCAGGCTGCAAGTTACTCCAATGTTAGCATGAATGCAAATGAAAATACTACCACTCCAGAGAAAAATGGTTTCTCAATCAAGTCTCTTCAGCTGATCACCTTTTCTCTTGTAGTATAAAAGAACTCGTAGCACCACTTTTAAGAGTCAAAAAAAAACAACAAAACTAGTTGGATTATCACGATTTTCAATAAAGATTGAATTTCAGTCTCGTACGAAAAGAGAAGTTTAGGTGAAGGTGAAAACATTTCTTAAACAAGCGAGATAGGAATAAAAACAACATATGACATCCAATATTAATTTGAGTCCCAGAACATTACTTTCATCTTCAGAAAGAGAATTAGAGAGAATGAAAGATTCGACCTCAGCAAGTTTAGGCACAACTGAAATACAGAAATGGCACACTAGATAAAGGGTACCAGGACACAGAGTGAAATACAGATATGGCAAATTGGTAAAAAAGTCGATAGCAATATAGACAATAGGTAAAAAAAAAGAAATAAATAAAACTTTTCACAACATTAACCTCCTCATACAACTTAGGGCAATAGAAGCAACATAGGATTTTAACGGAGTGCACCTAAACAGTTGCATCTCTCCGGAATCACACAATGTCCCTATCTCTGGTGAGGTGACTATAAAGAAAATTAGAATATATATATATATATATATATATATATATATATATATATATATAATATATATATGTGTGTGTGTGTGTGTGTGTGTGTGTGTGTGTGTGTGTGTGTGTGTGTGTGTGGTGTGTGTCTGTGTGTATCAAAAGCAGGGGTATGATTTCTTTTTAACATGATTAGGGATCTGTGGAATACTGAATAAATTACTCAAAAAGTTACTGAGAACTTTTAAGTACTTTAAAATCATGAGAAAAACAAAATTCACCAAATACAAATGGTTATAGTATATATATATATATAGTATTAATATAAACTAAATATTATATATATATGTATATATATATATTATATATTATATATATAGATATAGATAGATATAATAAATATAATATATATATACTAAAGTATAAATATATATACATATAGCATATATATATATATATATATAGATATAAACATTATATAAATACCTACATATATATGTATATATTAATATATAATAATACTATAGTAATAGTACATATAAAACATATGTGTATATATATATGTGTGTGTGTGTATATATGTGCATATATATACTAATTAGCCAAAATTACCGACAACTTAATAACAAAGCAAAGGGCTACCTCCTTCTCTAGGAAGACTCAAAGGTTATCTAATCTCGAGTTCTTGAACTCGACTGAATCAGTCGACATTCAGTCATTTAACATCAAGGGGAAAATACATAAAAAATGGAAAGGTCAGTATCAAAGTAAATATCAATTAGGTCTCTTTGATAATTCCACAAAGCAAAATTGTTCAAAAGGGTGCCATCATTGCGACCTTAATGAAAATTTAAATATATATATATACTATATATATATACTATATATATATATATATATATATATATATAAATATATATATATATATATAATACTTTACACATGAATCGATCACATATTTGCCCTTATGTATGAATGAATATTGTCAATAGATTAGGTAGAATATGTCTAAACAAATACAATATTCCGTATAACTGGCATACAAAAAAATTGCACTATTTACCTACCAACAGATGTACCCTCCAATCACGGTCCCTCCAATAAACAAAACAATGTACCAGCATTAAACAGGCTGAGTAAAGCAAACCCCTCTAAAGCTAATGATGAAGTGATTGTGCTCCTCCCTTTTAACAAGAATTAGCGAGGTCAAGAGTGCTTTGGTTCCCCGTCTGAACGCATTTAAGGATCCTCACCTCCTCAAGGCGGCCAGTTCTCAGAACCGCTCACCACCAGCACACCTTCTCATTCTGAACCGTACAGTATGCTTCCTTGCCACTCCTCTATGCTCTGCCTCGAGTTCAAGGCTAGCCTTGAATTTGATTCTTCGTTGACAAGCAATGTTATATTAGCTTGTCATAACACACATTTCAAGACTAGAGCATTCACTTGCATCAACATTTACAGCGAATCGTAAGAAAGAATCACACACAGGAACCATCTGTCTATACTGGTCTGTTACAATTTTCTTCTACAGTAACTACCTTCATCAGCTCCACCCGTGACGCATGAGCATTATTGTAATTCACATAAAGTTGGCCGATATATTTATCCTTACATGAGAGTTGGAAATTGGAAGAAGGCACAGTTAAAGAAGTTGAACAGCAAGGCAGGAAGAGACCAGAAGGAAACATACGAAAAGCAGAAGGCAAAAAGCAATGCTGCTGCTGGATTTCCCAGAGTTGGTGTGGCTCATGCACTATGAGTCGCATGACCAATAAGTGCGGTGGCATTTCCAGACCCTCGGCAGGAAATCGATCATTTAGATATTTTTTTTCGGCTTCAAGATTCTTTGAGAGAGAAAGATTTCCATCTAAAATCATCTTTTGCCCGAACTTTCCATTCACAATCTCAGTGTAGGTTTCCTGAATATAACGAAAAGAATGTGTTACACTTATTTGGTTATCAAAATAGTGTATATTGGCTCTGAATCCTGAACTGGGTAATAACTTTCATATGGAATCTCAGTACACAGAATGATGATCATACATACATATATATATATATATATATGTGTGTGTGTGTGTGTGTATATAATATATGAATATAAAGATACATATTATATATATATATATTATATAATAATATATATCTATATATATTAATAGATAGAATAATATATATATATATATATATATATATATTAATTATATATATATATATCAAATACTAATAACAGACCTCGCTAAATTCCGAATTATATAGGTACTTTAGAAACTATAAACTCCAGAATTTACACACGTTTATGTGCGTTCATACACACATAGGCTATACATATAAGCGAGCGATCAAAGTATTGTAAAAAAATAAAAATAATTCGTTCAATCTTATTAACAGGGTTGTCGGACAAAACCACATATTGACCTCATGTTAATGATGTGCAGGTACATCATAAAGACGATTGGATGCGCGCAAGTCACGTTTCCATGAAGAGATGCCTCCAATACTCACTTGAAACTTTATGCTTCTAAACGCTCTAGCAGATACTCCAAGATATTTCTAGTCTCAACTATAAATACAAGAACTAGCATAAATGGTTCTGCTGGCGAGCCTTCTTTCGAGGGTAAAGCTTTAAGGCAAATTTTAAAAGTTGAATCCCTTTTTCGAACTTGAATCGTTATCAGTGTTGAGGTTTTAATGGTAAATTTTATGGTTAAGAGTGGCTTTATATGGGCGGGTCTTTTTCTTTTTAAGGATTACTCTCAAAGACAAACATTTCTTCAGGGTTCCCCTTTACAGTGAACTTTTTTTTAAGTGGGAATTTTTTTTATGATTATTGTATTTTAAGTTGTACTTGGTTCTTCAGGCCTTAAGGGGGATGCGAAAGCCCTTTATATTTATTCAAAATTCTAGGTCCCTGAATGTGATTTAAATTCATTCCTTCGCAGAAACAGTCTGGGTCAAAGAATTTATATAAAAACAATAAAAGCAAAGGCTATAAAATAATAATTATATTTTCTATCTGTCACGGAAGAATAAAATATAATGGGACAATTTTGTCTACAGAAAACAAATCGCTTCTCATTTCACCTGTAGATACACCTTCGTACACGCCTAGCATTATCTTAAGAATTTAGAAATGCGGCACGTACTGGAATCGCTGAAAAGCATCAGCTCCTATTGGTCTGTCGGATGTCCAAGAATTTGTCCAACTTATTTCCAAATATGGACACTGTAAGATTACCAATGGCTCAGTTGCATCGACGGACAAAATTACGCATGTTAAAGGACCGAGAGTACAACTGACAAAACTACAGAGAGAGAGAGAGAGAGAGAGAGAGAGAGAGAGAGAGAGAGAGAGAGAGAGAGAGAGAGAGCAAAATTATTCCACCACTCCATAGGTGTGGGAATACTTTGCTGAGATCCTTCCCTACGTGAATCGGGACATTATCTGTAATAGTTAATGAAAGGGATGATGTCAGGCATGACTTCAGAAATGCATACAATGTGCCAAATCGAGTCTAAATTGCGCTCTATATTGTGGTCGCTGCTTAAATGACTGGTGGCATCGCATCTTAGCTCATACAACAGGATATTCAGAGAGAGAGAGAGAGAGAGAGAGAGAAGAGAGAGAGAGAGAGAGAGAGAGAGAGATTATTTCACAAGATCGTGAAGTTAGGCGACGACAGATACAACTGGCGGGGGGAATAAACGACATTTGCCAAGCCTGTACCCTCCAAAGTAAATTATGTATGCAGGCTTTTACCTGCTCTCTGTTGTCTGAGAAGAGAGCTTACGAAGACTATAACTTTTTGGGCGACATAATTTTTGGCAAATTAATCGTACCTATAAGAATATCTGTACGTCACAAGCAAACTCTGTACTGCTGTTTACCTTTAAAATCAATCATTTAATTCCCTGATTACATAAAAAAAAGTTTACATGTTGAAGAATTAATGAATGACACAAAATGAGTGGAAAGTCAGGTCCTGACTTGCAATAAACAAACTGAGTTTCTACACGAAACGTCGATGGAGAACAAACTCACCGTGAGAAAAACGAGTCTCCGAGAATATATTCCAAGGTGTCAAACGCATATCGCCGGAAAGAAATCAAGGAAACGGGCTTTAAAGCAGATATCTACAACAAATTATTGATTAGATAAATGACACAAAAAATTATTTTTGGAATAATATAAAATAATCCTCGAAGCCTGAATCCATTAGATCTCTCGAAAAATGCCCATGGTTAATTTTAATATGATCAAATGATGAGCAAATCCATAATCTGAAACTTAAAAAAAACTCAAAATTTTGTTAAATGTGAAAGACTATCATTCGCCCAATGGTATTCCAACGTCAAATATTTAGATGAATGCGTCAGAAGTTAATGGCATTTGCAGCATGTGAGAACAGTTGAACTGTGCAGCACATAAGAATTAAGTTCGATTGCCTTGCTTGATTTCTACCTAATCCAAATATAAAAGAAATAAAAGTAAAGCTCTCTCAACTCAGCCTGTTGTCCTCACAAAGACCGACTCGTCACTGAAAGTTTCCAAAAGCAACATCAGCTTAACAGACTCCCTAAAACAACAGCCAATGTTGTGCTGTAACACGCGCGGGAAAAAGAAGTGGTGAAAACTAAACGAAAGACGAAAAGCAAATACATTGACTTTCCAACATAATTTCCAAGCGGAACTCTTGATTCTTGCAAGCTTTCCCGTAGTATATGTTGCTTTCATGTAGTAAAGGGTTGCCGGAGTAGCCTACCCTTGCTGAAAATTATATTTTCATGAAACAAATTCCCACATACAATTTAATACACTCAGGCATAAACTGACGCTTTCGAAGGACTAACCTGTTAACCAGAAGTCCTCGACTGAGGACCAAGGAAGAAATGTACTAACAAACCTGTGAAGAGAAACTCGACCAGATTGATTTTAAAGAAACCTTTGATTCTATGACCCATTATTCTTAGTTTCTTAGTCCCTTGTTTCCATAAACGGCATGTTTGAAAGAACTGGACAATACACTTCAAAATCTTCGCGTGTATATATATATATATATATATATATATATATATATATATATATATATATATATATATATAATATATATATAGGCCAACTCAACACAAACAGCACAAACAAGTGAGTAAAAATTTCTATGGGTCCACCACGTAATGAAACTACTCTAATATCGAAAAATAGTTATCAGTTTCAAATCTTACAAACACAAACAACGAGAACCAAAGAGAGGCTGGATGCTATATGAAATCTTCCACACTTATATAAACAAATGAGCTTTGCTTTGTCACATGTAAATCAAATCCACAAAGAAACAAGCATAAGCATGAACGATGGTCTGTGGGTAAGTATTTACGGTATGAATGTGCTTGCTAGGGTATGCGTGTGCAATGAACACCATTTATACACATTCAGCAACTACACAAATCATACGTAAGCGCTGAATCTAGAAGGTATATAAGGAAATACGAATAAGGAGCTATAATGTCTAAAAAGCAAAGGCTATACTCGTAACATTAAACATCAAAACATGAAAGCTAAAT
The DNA here is from genome assembly GCF_015104395.2 of Macrobrachium nipponense. Taxonomy (NCBI): domain Eukaryota; kingdom Metazoa; phylum Arthropoda; class Malacostraca; order Decapoda; family Palaemonidae; genus Macrobrachium; species Macrobrachium nipponense. Next base: position 141,431,682 of record NC_087200.1, on the reverse strand, counting down.
GTATATACAGCATATAAAAATTCTCTTAAAAAACGGCATTATAAAAACAGATCCATGCTCATTTTATAATTATGAAAAAAATATGTTAAACCATAATCAGAAAATCTTTAAAAACGTGGAGACATTTTTTTTCACAAAATAATTACAGAAGACCTTCTGAGGACTGAATCAAAATCATGAGGTTAAAATGAACAGAAGCCTTCATAATTCTACATGGGTATGGATGGTGCAAACTAAAAGGGTACGCAGAGGTCATCAGTTGCCCAATTCACACTTGCATCCTAAAAGCAAAAGCACAGTTCGCTTGTGAGAAATGACAGGAAAATAAAACGTTGGCTTTCAAATTAACATTAATATTTGTCTTTACGCTACTAATGAAGCTAATAATTTGCTTTTATTGAAATATTTTATACGAAAAATCCCAATAGAAATAAACTTATTTTTCTATCATTATGTACTATGGTTTAACTAGTTATTACCTTATACTGTGAGAACATCAAAAAGTAAAAGAGAGAAATTTGAGTGAACTGGAAAAAAGAAAAATATTGAGAGGTACACAAAAGATCCTTTTAAATCGGTCTTCCTTTAAACTCATGTCAAGTCATCGTTATTTTACTTAAGTGAAATTAATTTAATTATGATGATAAACTCGCTATTATGAGTTCCGGAAGAGAAATACATGAATAGTTATATGTTCAACACCGCCACAATAAAATCTTATTAAAACTATATGAAAAGTATGAAAGGATATCATCATAACATAACCCAACCCCACAGATGGTTTTGCAACTGACAAGGAGCTGTCTCTAAACTATTCAACGAAACGAGAGCGATAAAATGCCATAATTCTCATCAGATTCAACGAGAGAGGAAATGTGATTTGGGCGACTGAGGACCTCGTGAAAAAAGCTTCAACAGAAAGTGACTATAAAGCCCACACACACAAGAGTACATCGTGACCACACTATTGAAGGTGCAGTACTGACCCAGGTGGCGTGGCTCTTATATACCTTAGGAAGAGTCGAGGCGCTCCCTAGGGGAGGGGGAGTGATCGATGCCTTGTGGGGCGAGGATGGCTGAGAGACACAAGTCCCTCGGAAACCATCCCGCCCTTGGCCTGTGCCCATGCCGCTGCTGTTACTCCCTCCTCCCGTAGGAGGCCAAGTCAGAGGGGTTCCACTGGGATCAGGCTCCGGCGTGACCGTGGGGACCCAGCGAGAGTGGAAGTCGTCTGGTTCTTGAACCCAGAAGCCTTTGCTATGGGGTGCACGTGGACTGGCCGACGACCCCCGCTGGGACGACCCGACGTAAGGTAAATTGCTGAAGCCATTACTGCTGCTGTTGAGGTTTGGAATACTGCTGCTGTTGTTGTGGGTCAATCGGCGGTTTCGTAGGCTATTGCTCAAGTTATTGCTTATGTTGGCATTGGCCAAGTTGCTGGTTGAACCTCCACCAACGGTACCGTCCCTGACCCAGCCGCCGTTGGGATCCCGCGACCAACCTTTCCTGCGATCCACATCCATGTCTCTGGTGCCAATGCCATAACCCTTGTGGTTGGAACCAACACCGACCCCGCTGACGCGGGACGAACTCCCATTCTCAGTTCCAATGCTCCCCCCTCCACCGCCGCCCCCGCCCCTTCCGTTGCGGTAAGGGAACATCAACGACGTCCTCGTCAGAGGGCACGGCTCATGGAACCCGGACGGCGAGCAAAGCGAACTTATCTCACAGAGACTGATCTCTTTTTGCTATTCCACAAAATAAATAACACAATGCAAATAATTTGCCACTTGCACACACTAACCAATTTCACAAAATTTAGACCCTTTAGTGGTTGATTTACCTTATGATAACTCCGTTAATACTCCATTTTCTATAATACAACAGATATGTTGATTAGCCATTGAAATATACTTCCTTTATGCATTCATGACTGACATGGTTGGCACTGCAACTACGGATTTCATATCACTCACACAATTAAGTTCGAGCTGTTCTATTGGTTCTAAAGCATCATTGTAAGTTACAAGAATCCTACAATCCCTAAAAAGGAAAAGAAAAACATTTATTATTTTTATTGTACATTGTTCTTTCAGAAAACAATATGAAAAAGCAACAATTAACTCAATATCTTTAAACAAGCATATTTACGGGAACATCGGACGACCATCCACATAACTTTCATTTTCAGTTGTAGTGTTTTCGTGATGACCAAACCTTTCTCCGCTGTCTGAACACATTTCTTTTCAAGTCAGAATTCCATCCCGAAGAACTGGTTTGTCCACGTGTTCCCCGTAACCTCACAGAAACCCAAATGACGCCCTTCAACAGACTGCATTTAGCCCTTCGTGAGAACGCACAGCATGCCTTTGTAAGGAGACGTCGAGTAGCTCAGCGAGCGACTCGGAGCAGCGAGTCGCGGAGGGAGAGGAGGAATCGGAGGATACCATCGTGACGTTGGAAAATACCTTCGGTAAGCAATGGGTTTGACAGTCGAGATCAGTGAACTGCGCTGAAGGGCATTAAAAACTAACTGGAGCATTAATCGTTGAACCCGGAATAAGAGTTTACACGAGTCCCGAGGTGCTGGTGGGTACGTGGTAAGAGCTCTGAGAGAGAGAGAGAGAGAGAGAGAGAGAGAGAGAGAGAGAGAGAGAGATGGTAAGAGCTGTTTCCGAGAGAGGTACTGAATAAGGTGCTGTGGCCCATTTGGGAGACCAACACCATCACCACTAGACTAGGAGATCTCCTCCTCCCTTGGCTGGGATCCACACTTCTCCATTCCTCTCCTCCTTCCTCCTCCAATCATCGCCTCCCCATAACACCAACAATAACCCCACTTCATGCACGTTGCCCATCCAATACAGCCTATGTACATCATTCTGAAGTCCTAACTTCACCTTCGGGCTAATTATTGAGCTTTATTTCATTTTTTTCGGAGTGAGGGCTTCACGCTTATTTTCAATTATCAATTTTTTTTTCACTGTTGGCTCATTATAAATCAGTGCCTCCTTCGAGAATCAAAAAGGCATATCCATTAAATCGCTGTCCTTTAATCCAATGTGGAATGAATCGCCATCACTTAAGCCGAAGCCGGATATGGTTGTCATTAACATCTCATCGTCGCTCACTATCGAAGAGTAATCACGTCTAGAATTCACGGAAATTCACAAGGCACAAATTCCGCGCCATTCAGCGAGACACCGAAAGTTCAGTTCAGGCCAACTTTCACTCTCCGTTTCAGTAAATAAATACCATATCTGCACGGATGCTCTTCTGTCACAATAAACTTTTCAACACAATCTGTGCACACAGAGGTGCGGGTTTGTGCGCGCGTGCGTGTGTGCACACGCAACAAAAGAGCAAACTACATTTAAAAATTTCAGTCCATTCGGGACCACATCACTACAACAATCTTAGGATTCTGGTAATATACACTCTTCTTCCCCAACGTTTATCAGAGTTTTTCAATCATTCCACATCTTTTATGTTACATGACAGTTCTACACAACCACATACTACTATTAAATTATACAAAGCTGAACAGTATGCCGTTATACATGACAACCTTACCAAATGGGTAAGTGCAAAATCCAGATCACTCGTTTAAATCGAGTCGCGAAGCGACAAAAAGTTCGAAGGAGACGGGAGAAAGAGCATGAGAGCAAAAGCGTGCAGGTGATGTTCGAAGGTGCGTGCACACTCTCCAACCCAGAACCTCCTCCGCCAGCAACAACTAAACTTCAACTGGGGTACCTTACGAGCTGCCTGTCTACCAGATTCAACCCCTTGCCAACTCTTACCAGCCAGCCGCCAGCCAGCTCTCGCTCACTCGCTAGCTACCTTCTGTCTCCGACACCGATGCCATCGTTTCTTTTTTATAGCCTTTTCTCCGTCTCCACGCTACGTTGCCCCTTTTCTCGCATTAACAGGGCGTCACATGACGAATGGTCTCGTTAAAAAAGCCAAAGAAAACTGATTCAATTCCCTTACTGTGATGCCAAATTAAAATAATAGCAATGACTGATGTAATCTGAGAGAAACTTCCAGGGTGATCTGTACCTTTCGAGGGAGTCTCCTGTGCCCAATGCGTCTGTGAAACACAAAGATAGAGCAGATCTTGATTGAACTAAAGCTACAAATACGCTTTTAAGAGTCAGAGAAATTACATATGTTAAATACTTTTCAAAGTAAAAGATATCACAGATGTTTAAAGCCGTTTCAAAGTAACAGAAATCGCAAGCATCTCAGTCTGTTTCACAGTAAGAGTAAGAGAAATGATCGATATTTCATCCGTTTTAAAGTACCATAAATCATAGAGATATAACGGACATTAAATCCGCTTCAGAGTAAAAGAAATCGTTGATATTTAAATCCATTTCCAAGTAAAAGAAATCGTAGATATTTAAATCCGTTTTAAAATAAAAGAATTTTACATTAAAATTGTAAATCTGTGCAAAAGACATGGAAGTATTTTAAGTTTCAATATGCCCCCATCTTCACTGTTACTCTGACTAATATCAAAGACGCGTAACCTAGAATAATGATGAATAATCATATGAATAATCCCCCATTAAAAATAAATTTAAAGCAAAACAACTGAATCGCAACAGTTTTTGGAGTTCCTAACAATCAATGCCGAGAGAGTGGAAAATCTAATTACATAAACTATAAACAAAGAAAGAGACACGCTAAAAATATCTGGATAATAATGATACATAAATTAATTATGGCAATGATTAAAGAGACGCAAGCAGCTACACTCGGCAAAAACTGGAGATTTAATTAAAGAAAAACGTGATACCCCAACAAAAATAAGACATTAAAACGTTTTGGGATTAATTCCAGTAATATATCAGTGAAAGAGAGAGAGAGATACCAGCTTAAAATCTTATTTCTATGACTTTTGTTACATATGATGATGATGATGATGAGACCGAGAGAGAGAGAAGAGAGAGAGAGAGAGAGAGAGAGAGAGAGAGAGTTGCACTCCTTAGTTATTTCGGTTCAGAAATCATAGCACTATGAATTACTGTAACAATAAATATAAAAACAGATAAACCAGTCTCAACAGAGTAATGCACGGAATATCCGACTAGAGTTTTATTCTCGTCCCCTAAATAAAAGAAAAAGGTTCATTTTAGTCGCGAAGGTACCGCAGAAAATAAAAAATATCTAGGGCATTAACCTGCCATAATATGGATTAGTAGCAGTTACATGCCTGAGATAATCGCCTTGATTACTTCCCTTGCAAAATAATGTCAAAGGCGTTCTTTCAGGTTCTTTCTTTTAACAGAGTTAAAAAGAACGTACAGTTAAGTAAACGAAAAGGAATTCGGCGTAAGTCACAGGATACTATAAATACAAAAATGAGAATGAAGTGAACTTTATATACAATAATGAAAATAATACAATACAAAAATGAAAATGAAGTGAACCTAATAAGTAATAATGAAAATAATACAAGTTCTAACATAAAATGAAACTAACAAAACAATACCGAGTATTCACCAACTCAGGGTAAATAATGACAATCATGTAAATGCTGGAAAAAATAAAACATAAAACACTACCAAGTATTTGACATTTAGGGTAAAAATTACAATAACACAAATATCGAAATAAAAAAAAAAAAAGCCGGAGCTATTTTCATATCAAATCAAATGATTGACACCTAACTGATGTACCAACACAGCTACAATCAAATGAATTAGTACAGAATCTGATGTTGTCATCGAAGAAGCTCTTCAGATTAAATCATTCAAGATTATTTCTGACGACAATAATTTAAACTTATGTTCCAACACTGCGTATGAGAAAGTATAATGATGACAATGCCACGTACAACAAAAACAATGAATGTAACAGAATATGAGGATGAACATAAGATACAATTTTCATGCTTTAATATGATATTTACATCAACGAATTCTAAAGCAGCACTCGGAGATCTACATAAACAACAATAGGAAAAAAATTAGTAATGAAAGACACACCTACTTATGATGCATTGACTGAGTTCTGTAATTCACAGCCATGAGAGATGAATGCGTCTCTTCAAAAGTCTGTTCAGAACAATTTGCTAAACTGTAAACGGTACGGATTTTTTTATGTAGTATGTTACTGGAGCAGATGAGCTCATTTAAAGGTTTATGTAAGACAGGAGAAAAATAAACTTTTATATCAATGATCTGACCAACCCTATAAATCAAGAGGTGGACGAAATCCCAGTCACAATTAATAAGCAACAGCACTGTAGCTTAGATCGAGCTTCCTGGCACATTTCATGAAAATCTCTCAGACATTAATCATCAATAGACACTCTAAGACTAATATCAATTGCGAACGAAAACTACAATTATCGCAGCAGATCCAGAGTTACAATGAACATTAACAGTTGTGAAAGGTGAGAGTTTCTTTTATATTTTATAATAATAAAAATAGTTATTTATTAATCATTAAGCATCATCAAACAAAGGAGTTTTGTATTATTGTGAAATCAAAACAAATAATCTTAAATTAAGATAAATATGTAACAAAAGTAATAAATACAAAAGTAGAACAGAAGGCTGAACCTCAATAAATCTCTACCTTGTGCGAATATTGCTTTTACAATGCACGTGGCAAGCACGCATTCCACCCAAACTCACCAGCACTTGGACTTACACAAGCAACTAGCTCTCTCTATTAAACACCCTTCAATTCCCAAACTCTATATTTCTAAACTGATTTTACTGACGTTAACTCACTGTCAAGTTCCTTAATAATTTGCATTTCCGATTACCCTTCCATCATTCAAAATATCCTAAAGTACTGACATCACATCTTTCGAATGAACGATCATTTGTCGAATGCCGTTACCTTAATGGTAATCAAAATTTGAAAATCAATGGCTTTTATACATAAATCTAATCACAATTTTAAGAAAATATGACATTAATATTCAACACTCATACATTACAGCTGTACGATATTAGCTTTCATGTTATGCAAGCGACATGGCCTTGGCCATAGATATTAATCTTACACTGAAGGGGAATGAGGAGGAAGAACACGCAATGTTCAGCAATGACTCCTTCACTAATATAATACTTACAAATTTCAAATATTTCGTTCTCATTCATTTAGAATGCCCATATGAAAGGAAAAAATACTGTTACAATAAAAATTAATATGTAACATTTAAAGAGCACGAACAAGTAAAAAAAAAGAAGAGGTAGACATACAGTACTCAGTAACAAATGTAGATTGGTTGACTGATTTAATTTTTAAACAGTCAATATGACATCAGCATTAGTACTCACCTGGAAAAAGAGAGAAAAAAAAAACATGAGAAATCCTGCAATTTAACTGCGTATTTTTATACTCTGAAATATTGTACATTAGAAATTATATCACAGGAACTTCAAATGTTGCAAATTTAAAAAAATTAGTGTCTCAATAAAATCTGTTCACTTCTTTCAATAAAAAATAACTAGAAACAGGTTTTAAGGTTAAGTTAATATAAAGTTCAAACACCTTACACACTTCCTATATAAGTGGGTATGAGTCAACGAGAATCTCAATTTAAAAAAGTACAAATACATAATTTTACACTAGGAACATTTTCCAACTTCTCTATAAAAATGTCAAGCAAAAATGGCTGACTGATACATGTAAGTTTATGTTGTAATTAAGCAAGAGAGTAGCGCCATATTATAATATCGGCCTTGAGGCTCAGTCACTCGTACAGGGAGGCACAACAGGATATGTCCAAATACTATATGCAATCGTGGGAAGTCACGGACAATCAGTGAAATGACTCAATATCTTACTGGCGAATGCTATTGGTCACAAACAATCGATTGCTAGAACAAAATCGGTCGTAGGGAGGTTTTCACCATGCACAAAATCCTGGATATGTCTGGTTAGGTTCACCAGACTGGCGATGAGCTGAAATGGAACCCTACACCATGTTTCAACAAGAGTCTCAAGAAAAATATCTGAACAGAAGGCACAGGGGCTACCCAGCAAAAAGCTATGGGGCTGTCAGCCTTTCAATTCCTGGCTATGCATTTGACAGTAAGAAGAAACGGCAGCAGTGGAAGTTTGGCCTCGAGAAGGAGAAAGAGTTCTCACCTCCAGCATATCAAGGGCAAAGAGGCAACAGCAGCAACACAGACAAACAGCTAGAGGAGGTTCTCGTATATGTATATGGCAAGAGAAGTGTCAGCCACATAGCAACTGCAGGACCACTCACTGGAATTACATAGAACTTGTGCACTTGCTGGACAACTTGTGGCGTAATTTCCAGATGAATTCCATCTAGATGATAATTCAATACCGAGACAGTGATGCACTAAAGGCAGACCATGTCGTTTGGCATCTACATCACCTCCCCACCCTCGGTGCCACAGTGATGCTTTGCTTGCAGTTGGACCACCCATGGCAGAAGCAGTATTTCAGGGCAATCCCAAAGCACATGGTCTTGTCTCCACTCTCCTGGGAACACCTGATGATAATTCCTTCCTTCTCGATCCAAGACAACATTCTTCAGAACTGAGTACCTAGTTCATCAGGTTATAAAGCCACAGAAATGACAAAACGTTTTTCAGTTTTTGTTGCAAAAAGGCCAAGCAAACACTATAACCCGATTACCAAAATACTAAATGTAGTCTCAGCCTTGTATCTTGTCCTTGACAGTCTGTAGTGAAAATTCATTTCTCCGCACTTAGACTGATTGCTGAGAATACAGCTTTGGATTGGTCTCTAATGCTTTTTTGAGAACCGGGTCAGTGAATACTACCAAGTCTGATGTCGAATAACTATCTTTCACGTCATAGTGAATAAATTTGTAGTCTGCATCTGAGAATCTAACAAGATGATGGAGGAGAAAACTTTACAGTTTGTACACTGTGCTAGAGGTCAGGTTCAGGGAACCTTTATGGTAATTTGCTTGCAGTCTAGAACACTAGTAATGTGAAGTGTTACTTTGCATCAAATATCTCAGATGTATCGCACTAGCCATCCTGTGCTGCGGGGAGGGGCATAATTTCTAGTTTATACGTTACATAATTCTGTCACAAGCCTGGCTATAGTGCTGTAAGCTACTCTGGAGGCATAGCTCAGAATGCAGCAACAGTTTCCAGTTGCAACGAGTCAGGGAGTTATGATAAGCTTCAATTTTGGAGGTAGAGGGCCACTCAGTTTTGTAATATGTTTAGTCAGTCTTCAGCTTAGTCTGTCACGGAGTTCCTAAAACACTTACGGTTCCAGCCACAAGTATTTAGAGGATGTTATCCACCGATTCTCCTCTGAGTCCTGCTACCCAGTTATCATAGTATGCAAAATCGATTCTTCTTCTTGACCAAGGACAGGTCCTATATCCTCTGCTTTTGTACTTCTCCTGTCACGCAGCAATAACAGCACAGCTGCAGCACTCATACTATCTTTCTATGGAAGTCTATTATACCTTGATTAATCTCCAACATTCTTTGTGGGACAGCCATGATGTAAATATGTTCACCCCAGGCTTCAACAGGAAAGGATTATAAACACTCTTTAGAATCGCATTGCCATCATCGTATAATAGTTATGGAGAGTATTATATAGTCACTGGCGGATGTGCGAATCTCAAAAACGTCTTATGAGCTCATGTAAGACCTGGCGCAGCATATGACAGCAACTCTTCTTTTGCCAAAACATCGCAAACAATCGCCAAGAAAGCCTGTTATCTGCAATTAGACGCAGTCGAAGTAGCTCAGGTGTGACCGAGTCTTAAAAGATAAACAAAAGACGTAAATCATTATAACTGCAAACATTCTCATTCGGTTCCTTATTTGCCTTATTTTCTAAAAATTCACTGTAATCGTTCTAAATTATTTTTCGAAACATTATATGACTTAGATAAATGAATAGTAAACACTGCACCTTAAGGTGTAGTTTTCTCATGTCAAAGTGAATAAATATAATCATAGAGATCTGAATATGATCCAGACGAAGAGAATCTAGTCTTGTGAGAAACTGTAGCACGAGAATAAACTTTAACCTTTTTCTCTTGCTTTATTCACAATGTTTCTGACATATGTCCATCTTCAGGGTCTGTAAAAATTAAAATTCATTCATGCAAAGTAAAAAATAAAAATAAAATTGAAAAAATCAAACATAAAATTAATACCACCCTAAAAACAATATGATAAGTTAATAAGATCATTTTCCTGCTGAAGTCGAGTTGCTAATATTCAACATGAATGTCTCCATAACAGTCTCTAATAGTCGTATCCTTATCATCACACCGAAATAGGCATGTTAAACATAATAGATTAGTCTGCCATGCAAAAGTATGAAAATCTTCAGATGTTCTCGATCATTTGAACTATTCACGTTGAATGTTAATGTCTCAGAAGCTGATGCGAAGCAAGCCATTCATACCACCACTTCAAGTGGTCGCGTTGATCTTGCTTTAACAAGGAGGGAAAGACATGGAACACTTTCAAGTAAGCACGAAAGCAATACGGTTGTTTAAAGGTGAGAGAAGATAATTAGGGGATGAAGTGTTTCCCTTTTTTTTTTTTTTTTTACGCAGTAAAAGTTAAAATATAAATATGCATACTATGTATATGCAAATACCATATACAAGCATTAAATGAATATGTATATATACAAATACTGATACATGCGTGCACACTTATTCTATAACATAAGGTGCTCTTCCTTATACTATGGGTATGGCAGACCATTTTTTTTCTTCTCTCAGAGAATTATCTTTGAACGGCAATCCTAAAGAAGAGCAACTTAAGATTTTCGAAAGGTTGTGTCTTACTCTTACCACTGAAACGGACAGCTGCTTCCTGCGTACAGTATGTGAGAATGTACAGAGAACCTAAGTGCATGTGTACTGTATTCCGCCCTTCATCCCGAGGAATGCAAACCACCTGGGAAGCCAATAAAGCTTTGTGATAATGAACATGACTTTAAAAGGAACACAGTAACGTCCATAAAGTCTTTTTCGAGTATAATGGGGGCAAGGCGGGCCATCAGATAAAATAAAAGCGAGGAACAGAAAGTCATCCTTCGTGGGGCACAGGACGGAAGAAACAAGCTCACTGGGACATGAAACTTCCAAAGCGACACCCTAAAAGATCATATTGTATTATGCTGTTGTATGATGGAAATTGAGAGAGAGAGAGAGAGAGAGAGAGAGAGAGAGAGAGAGAGAGAGAGAGAGAGAGAGAGAGAGAACCACGTTAACCTGCGATAAAATGCAGATTAAAAACTTCTTATTGTGTTGCTTTTGAATTTTGTTACATATGATGATGCTGTTGAGAGAGAGAGAGAGAGAGAGAGAGAGAGAGAGAGAGAGAGAGAGAGAGAGAATCACTTTAGACCTAGAAAAAATGCAGATTAGAAGCCTCGAATTGTGTTGGTCTTGACTTTTGTAACAAGTGATGTTGGTGATAATGGTGATGACGGAGATAGAGAGAGACAGAGAAGAAGAAGAAGAAGAGGAAAATCACGTTAGATCTATATAATATCAGATCAAAAGCTGGAAATTTTGTTGGTGAAAACTTTTGTTACTTATGATATGAGAGAGAGAGAGAGAGAGAGAGAGAGAGAGAGAGAGAGAGAGAGAGAGAATATCAATGCATTCATAAGATGCAGACTCCAATATTCACACAATTTTTGGAATTTATAAAAATGCTTACATTTACAAGAGCAGCATATATACAGTATTTTTACTGCTACAGACTTACACGTAAGATGTTAACTTTATGTAATCTCTGTTCGTAATCTCGAAACATCCACTTCTTCAAATATATTATAAAGACCTTTAGTCTCTCTCTCTCTCTCTCTCTCTCTCTCTCTCTCTCTCTCTCTCTCTCTCTCTCTCTCTCGTCTCTCTCTCTCTCTCTCTCTCCTCTCTCTCTCTATCGCTATCTCTCTCTTCTACTCTCCTCTCTCTCTCCTCCTCTTCTCTCTCCCTGAAACTGACAAATAACGCCAATCAGCCAAGGTACTGAGGTCACGAATGATGAAAAACAGACCACTATGTATTCAAGGGAAGGCAGAGGGTAAATTTGCTTTCTTTTATTCTGTCAAACTTACCGTTAGCCTTCTTAGGCAGATATCTGCAAAAACAATTTAAAACTTGGCTGCTGAAAAAACATGCCAATTGCAAAAGAAAACAACAAAAGGAATAATAAAATACAAAAAGCATATCACCGGTTTGAACAAAAAACTTCAAGAGGACAAAATATTTTATATCTGTGCTACAGTTTTGTTTTCAACATTGTGGCAATTGCACAATTATGACATTCCTATAGTACCGAGTATATTCTAGTGACAACGCAGACAACCATAAATAGTACTTGCTTCTACCTTGAAACAATTTGTATATCAGTTTCAAAAGAGTTTGTGTTCGTATTTCAGAACCAAACCAAAAAATAATATAATAATGTCCATTCCACTGACGTTTTCTATACTAAACCCGCAATACAAAATGTTCGTAAAATAGCCATGACGGTGTAGCAAAATTGTCGACAAGAATCATTGATACCGAGCTTCATGCAAAACGTCTTTATGTCGTTGGATCAAGCCATTGCGATTAACTCTTCAAGGGAAATAATTATAAAAAAAACATAAATAAAAGAGTGTACGTATAAGCAAACGAAGAATATATCGGGAGGAAGACTAAGATAACGAGAATCTTGAAAAGATTACAGAATTACAGAAAAGAAAAGAAAGCTTTGGAAATAAGGAAGACCTCGAGAATTTTGTTTTCTTCATCACGACAATAATAAGGCATTCGCCAAACTACATAAACAAATTTCTGGCACCACTAAATCCTTTTAAAGTTCGTTTGCCATTTCATGGGCAAACAATCTCTCTCTCTCTCTCTCTCTCTCTCTCTCTTCTCTCTCTCTCTCTCTCTCTTCCTTTCATTCTCACGTACATGCACTCGTGTCTCTCTCTCTCTCTCTCTCTCTCTCTCTCTTTTCCTTTCATGCTTACGTACGTGCACTCGTGTGTGGCAGTGTAGCATTCAAAAAGGTGCTAATTACAGCTGAATGGCAAACGCCTATATAGAAAAATTTTATTTAATATTTTTTATAATGTACATAATAAAACAATACCTGACCACCAAAAACATTAAAACTCATAGAACAAGCTATATATAAGGATCTGTACGTGAATAGTGAAGAGCCCTAATTTTTGTGGGGTTGAGATCAGATCGTGTCTTTTGCTTACAATCATTAAGCGAGTATGTAATAAATGTATTGTACAAGGAAAAGGCCATTGAAAACGTATATAAAAAAGTACAAAAATTCACGAATGTATGTGGATAAGAACCTATATTTAAAATAATACGGCTAAGTTTCTTGTTCCCATCCTTCTGCCGTTAACTACAAACAAGTATACCTTAAATTACTCCTTTCCTTTTATTAACCGTCTAAGAAATTGTAATTTTGTTAGTTGTGTTATGGCTTCATTTGATGTGAAGTCTCTGTTTACTCAAATTCCAGTGGATGAGACGATTGACATTTGCCTAAATGAGCTGTTTAAAAATAATAATGATACTGTCCGTATGTCGCAGTTAAAGGAACTTTAGTCTTAGCTACCAAAGAATGTTATTTTTTGCTTAACGGTTTGTTATATAAGTCAACTGATGCTGTAAGCATCGGATCCAGTCTAGGACCATCTTTGGTTAATGCTTTTATGTGTTTTATGGAGAAGATTTGGTTAGACGATTGCCCTTTGGATTTTAACCCCTTACTGTGCAGGGGGTATACATGTCGATGATACATTCTTAAATTTTAAGAGCCGTGACCAGAATCCTCGTTTTTTAGAGAACCTTAATAGTAAGCATATTAATATAGAATTTACTTCTGAAATCGAAGATAATCATACGCTTGCCTTTCTAGATATTCAAGTAAAAAATCTTAATAATAATTTTCACACTTCAGTCTTTAAAAGCCTACTTCCACGGGTCTTATGTCTAAATTTCAATCAGCTACACTTTTGATATATAAGATGAATTTTATATTTATGCCAGTTACCAGAGCGTATAAAATTTGTTCTAGCTATTTGAATTTGCATGAAGAATTGGAATTTCCAAGGTCATTTTAAAAAACAATGCCCATCCGTTGAATTACATGAAAACATATATTGGTAAACAACTTTCAACGTTTTATGTGAAAAAGCAACCCGAAACTACCGCTAACGTAAAGAAACCTGTTATTTATTTACCTTTGACTTTTACTGAAATTCATAGTAACGATTTAAAAAAGCAATTAATTTCTATTTTGTCCATTGGTTACCCTCAACTGGATAACAAAATATATTTCACTATACAAAATAAATTAGGAAATTTCTTTAAAATTAAAGACCCTATACCAACTAGCCTTCAGTCCAATCTGATCTATAAATGGCAGTGTAGTGGTTGTGATGCCACATACGTTGGAAAAACTACCAGATCAGCTTGGATGAGATGGTTTGAACACCTTGGTAGTATCATTTCGTACATGCAATTGTCTTTCAAGACTTAGTTGCAGTGCAATTAGATAACAGCGAGGAGACTGGTCACCCTTTACATATTTATGATTTTTTTGTTTTAACCTCTGGTCAGTTTGCTACAGACCTCGACATTTTAGAAGTTCTATATTCTGTCAAGACAGAGCCTTCTTTGGCTAGAAATGTGGTTGAAACCACACTTTTGTGTTTTTAGTCTGCGTTTCGATGATTTGTATATTGACTTAAGTGTATTTATTGTTCCTTTGTACCATCCGTTTTTGTGACTTAAATTTGCATTTTTCTTTATTTTATTTTATTTCCTCAATTGTTTTAATTAGCCATCTTATAACGTATTTTTATAATCTTTTTATATGTCATTTTGCTGTATTATTGTGAATTTTATTACAAGAATTATATATATATATATATATATATATAATATATAATATATATATATATATATATATAGTATATATATATTATATATATATATATATATAAAATCGTCCTCTCTGCAACGGCAAAACAACAGGTTCCTTCCAAGCAAGCAAGATCCAGAACACCAACGCCAAGCAAACAAAGGCAACTTTGAATATCGAATATCAGTATCATGAATTGTTAAATGAAGAGCAGAGGAGAGACCCTTGAAGAAAGGAGGTAGTGAAAGGTCAAGTATAGACAGCAACGTGATACAGCTATCTTTTCCAATCCATCAAGTACATGCTAGGATGAAGGACCTCCCGGGATGAGCTCCGGGCGTCGATGGAGGTTTATGGTCGTTAGGAAATGTTTTAGATGGGATAGAAAAAAAATTCAATAGTAGTAGGAATCTCACCTTTGTTTAAATGAGTACGAAAGCCACAACGCGGCAATTAAAATCACTTCATTGTTACAGTTATCTGGTTATTTCTCATTCAATGATAAAGCCATTGAAGTAACACCGAATTCTCCTTTGTGCTCTGAATTATTGTGTTCTACACTGAATTCTCCCTTGTATACGCACAAGGGAGTATTCATTAAAGAACGCCGAATTCTCCCTTGTGTGTGTACAAGGGAAAATTCACTGTTCTTCAAAGAATTCTCCTGAATTTTCCTCGTATACAGGAAAGGAAGAATTCAGTGTTCTTCAGTGGAGAATTCACTGACTAACACTGAATTCTCCTTGTGTGTATAGAAGTGTCCATGAATACACCAAGTTATAAATATAAAAAAGGTAAAGACGCGGAGTAAAAAAGGATCGTAAGGAATAGAAACGATCTGACAATAGTGACGGATAAACCAGGTTAGCTCCGGGGAAAAGATGGATGACTGTTATGAAGTGGTCTGGTTTATGCGAGGAAAATGGATGAGGATCCGTTGGAAAAACAGGTGTGAAAAATTCACAAAGAACTCAATCACTAGGAACTTCAAGACAGGGGTGAATGGCACATATGGACATTGATCGATGCAATGTTAATGCAGATTTAGCGATTATGTATGATGCGATAATATGAGCGTAAGCTGTGCAGTGACTGCAGCCTCAATTTTCCTAAAGGGAATTTTTTTTAGAAGAGCCTATCGGATGGTGAAAAACGCGCGTGTGCACTAAACCCTTCTAAATGTTTATTCAGCCAGACGAAAGCCACCAATATCATCAAATACGAAAATGAGGCTCTTTGTCTGTTCAGTTCAATCAAACACAAGCAGCATCTTTTATTATCAATATCCAACGCTGTCACTGTCTCTCTCCCAGGTCTACAAAAGTAAAATAAAAAACAAAGGCGCAGAATAACTTAGAAGTCAAACTGACAGAAAAACCGATTCCTTCCTCGGAGGCTATGCCCCGCAGTCCTAGAGCAGTGACTGTTGGCAGGAGAGAAGCCTCTGAATAAATCCTTAAACTATTGAAGCGCAAAAAAATGTAAATGCCATAATGTGAGTTAATGTTTTCAATAGTACATATACGCCAAAGTTTTAATAGATAAATCTTGATTTTACTTAAACTTATTTCCAAATGCATTTACAAAATGTCCAAGAGTCCTAACATTGATCATTACTTTTCTTTTGCCATTCATTATCATAATAAATATCATTAATATTAATATCGTCATAGTATTGCAAAGCTCTAAAGAAATAAATCTAATAGTTCAACATTTAACTGTTATTTAACATAAAGATGACGCGTGAAACAAGTCGCATGAATATCACCTGATCTTTGAGGGTAGAGTATCAAGTGCAATAGGTATATTGCACAAGAAATTTGTTAAACCTGAAAGTTGCAAAAAGTTCGGTACACATTCAAAGAAAAATCCACACAAGTTCTCGGATTTATACGATTCACACCAAAGCAATTTTCAGCTTCTCTGAGGAATATCTCAAGTTTTTATATATATATATTTTTTCAAAACGAACCAAATGACCTCAAAACATGTGGCATAAGAAATGATGGATTTAGCATAAATTTCGACAAATATGGGGAACACCGATGCTTTTCTGCTAAAGAAAAAAGGTAGGGCGAAGTGTAGATAGGGTGTGGAAAGGAAGCGAATCAAAATTATGGTTCTAAGATGGAAGTTCGTACCACTCTCGGTATTGCCTTCTCGATGGGAAAATATATGACGGTCTTACAAAATAGTGAATGAAGGAAAAGAAGAATAGTAGTCCATTACAAGCTAGCATACATTTTAAGGTTAAGATGAATAACTATACTTATGCTTCAGCAAATATAAAAATCTAATTACAAACCCTTGTCTAGAAACAAACACAAAAACAAAGTAGAAAAAAAGAAAAGGAAATGAAGAAAGTCAAATTCACGTGATTTACAATCTTGAGGACAAAGATCGATTGTCATTACCCTGCATCAAAAGCAAAACCTCATTAATGAACGCCATACAATTGCGAGTATTACAAGAAAACAAAACCATATCCAAATGAGTGCAGTGATTCAGAGGTTCTCTCACCACCGAAGACCGATTTCAATCATACGGAAGGGAACGACTTGCGCCATTTCAGGAAAATCATCCCTTGTCACACTGTTCAAACCAAAGCAATGAATTGAGTATTCAGTGATTACAGCCAGCGAGTGAAAAGGAGCAATAATGACTCAGACCAGCGACCACTCATATCAGTCACTTTTTCATATGTATTTCAGCAGAGATCTTTCACATTCACAATTGATCCCTGATCTCCTTTTCTGGAGAGAGCGACCAGATTTGCTGAACAGCAGCACCAATATGCAGTCAATGTGTCTCTGCGGTGGGAGGCTGAAACCATCATTCTTTGGAAGCTTGAATTTCAAGTTAATGGCCCCTGTGGCCTTGTCCCGTGTGAATAGGTTTCATCTACTGAACTAATAATAATAATAAATTAAGATGGACTTTTTTGCGCGGCGCACGTGTAACTTGCAGCTTATGTAAGGTAGAGGAGGTCGATGAACTGCTGAGAGTGAAACGGCTTCCATTTTGTTCCTGGCTGTCGTTTTTTTTTTAATGGATTAATGTTGTAATGTCGCTTTGTTGCATAATCTCTCATACGATATTGTGTGTGTGTATATATTATATATATATATATATATATATATATATATATATATATATATATAATATATATATATATAAAATATCTTATCCTTTGATGCTATACGGCAAAGTGCCAGAACAGCAACATTAATGCAGTAGAAAAATATGACAGCCAATCTTAACAGGCACAAAATAGAAGCAATTTCAGTCTCATCAGCAGTTCATCGACCATTATTATGGCCTTTTCAACCATACATATGTTGCAAGTCACACCTGCGTCGAGTAAAAAAAAAAGAAAGAAAAAGAAAAGAGGACCTTAATTCTTTTATCACTGTCGAGGATCATGGGAACCACCTTCACATTTATTTCTACCGAAGAGCCTATAAAGTTGCTTTCGTCTAGAGGCAGTTAAATAGGATACAAGGTTCATTTGCGGATAAGGGGGATGACTCGCTCTAAACAGGATAATAATCAACAGATTATTACACTGCAGACTGACGGGAAGAGAGAGAGAGAGAGAGAGAGAGAGAGAGAGAGAGAGAGAGAGAGAGAGAGAGGAGATTGACGAAGAGAGAGAAGAGAGAGAGAAATTACCCTATTAAAATATACAAACTGAAAGAAGAAAAACGCTTGTTAATGAGATCTCCCCCAAAACATAGTACATTAAAAGCGTACTGTATGATGCTCTCATGCATTTATTTTTATATAAAATTACAAACAAGAGTTTATCGGGAATATATGAATATCTATCTATGCATCCACATAATGATTCCTTTCATAAACGACAGCCGTATCAAACTCGAACAAAAAAATGTAACGAGAAACGACAACGATTTATTTTCTTATGCCATATACAATACACATACACACACACACTCTCTCTCTCTCTCTTCCACACACATTTATATAAACACATATATATACATAAATATATAAATATATATAATTATATATATTCACATATATTTATAATTATATATAGAATATATGCATTTATATATACACACACAATACAATTATATACATATAAAGAATATTCGTGAACGTATGCATACATACTAAACATAAATTTAAGAGAAAGTCACTGGTACTTCGATATTTTTCCGATAGAAAAATATTAAAACTTAAAGGATCCCATCAATCATCTAGGGTTCACCCACAAGCCAAATAATAGTGGGAATAAAAAAGACTCAACACACTTTGCAGTGTCATTCAAAGACAACCTCTGCGGGTACAAACACACACACACACACACACACACACACACACACACACACGAAGAAGACAACACTCCCATCCTGAGTCTATGTGAGCATGGCTGTCATGGTAAGAAGACCCGGTAGTGGTGACAGAGTAAACATCCCACGACAAACAACCGTTCTTTGCAAAGAGACTACTACCCTCAGTGATACCCAACACCATGAAATGAACGGATGAAGGTTCCCATATACAAACACCACAAGTCCTCTTTCCTGTTAATCGTTGTTTTGTAAATGGAGGTATCCTAGTACAGTTTCTCAGAGGATGCAGTGCAACTGAAACTTCAACAGTTCAAGCGGAGATGCAATAGATTACCGCCCCAGTACAATTCCCATTGTATTTTAACAATGTACTTGCATTTTATCTATTGCTCATTAATTTATTAATTCATTTTTTTATTTCATAATAAGTGATCTCTTCTTTCTGCACTTCCCATTACCTTCTGTTACTTTAATCTAATGAACACCATATCCTTTAGAAGCGTGAATCTCAAGTCATAGGCCCTCTCCGAGCTTGTTTCTTGTGAATAGGGTTCATTTTCCGAATAATAATAATAATAATAATAATAATTAATAAAATAATAATAATAATAAGAATAATAATAATCTTCCCACTCGCATACCTTTCGACGCGTACTTAAGAAACGTACCCTAAAAGCTCCCAGGGGTTGTGCAGTCACACCGGGCGGAGCCGGTCTAACGGTTCAAGGAAAGAAGTACCGAGGTCAGGTCAGCAAATACGGATAAAATGACATAAAAACGGAAAACTAAAAGTTTAGATAAGAGACTTACTCGAGTTTGTTCAAACTTCAATATAAATCTCAATAATTTATTGATAAAGATGGACATAAAAAGCTAAAGCTTTGATAACAAATTCATGGAGAATTTCAATTTCGTTATAAAATATAATAAAACAAAATTTAAACAAAATTTACATTTGAGCATTCTATGTCGTTCAATCAAAACAAAATTAGGGTTAAAATTTCCTGAATATAAGCATTTTAAAACTGCACAATACTCAACCTATTTTCAGAAGAAAAATAAGATTCGATTCTAATGGAGATAACAGCATTTCAGACATAACAAAGATGAGATACATTAAAATGAATTAACTCGAAATATATGGAGCGTTAATATGAAAGGCATAATATGAAAGGTCACTGGCTTTCAAGACTCAAAATTGAAAAACAAAAAAGTGAGCAAGACTCTACGGCCGCTACTCATAAACTTAAAGAGGCACCCTCAACATCATCTGAAGAGATGGCCCCTAAAAAATCTTGCAACTATCATTTAGGACTGGTATATTATTAGATACTTGAAGTTAAACTTCAAAATTTAAATTTTAAAAGGAACGTCAAGATTGCCAATCGTTCTAAGATCTTCAGGCACAACACATTAACAATGACTTACGAGTCATTTATTACCAAAAATAATTAGTCTGCAGATCGAGTACGAGCGCTAGTAGAAAAGTGGAAAAATCTGAAATTAACATAAAAGGTAAAACCATTAGCAAATGAGTTATTTAAGGAGGCAAACAATAAACCCAAGGGGGAAATAAGCTGCCTTCAGTTCAAGCACGGTATAGTAGACACTGCCTAAGATCTGTCCTATATTCATGAGGACAAGGTCTTCCCCTGCAAAATAATTTACTGTTATTATAATGCAAGATTTTCTAAGGTTTTAGAAATTGAGGAATCAAGGATGGATTCTACAAGTAGTTATATTGTAGGAAAACTCGCACAAAGACAATGCTTTGTCAAATTAGAGGAGTACGGGTTTTAAAAATAGACTGAATAATGATACGTTTCCAAGATGAAGAATGAGCAATTTCATTTACAGTGAAATTGATAAAATAGTGAAGTGCATGAACCTGGCCATAGACATTTTTTTTAATAAAAAAAAAGGTATGTCACAGAGCCCTCTGCCATCTGGGAGGCAAATTCCCAAGATGTATACTAATATTGCTCCAGCCACGGTTTTTGCCATGCCCCTAGGTTAGGTTAGCTTAGGTTAGGTGAGATATATACTACGCGTAATTTGGGTGTGGGAAACATAATTTATTCTAAAGATGATTCAATTTGACATATAAAGGAATAAATGATAACAGGATACCAATATAAGATAGCACGTTTTTTGTTACCACTGATCATAGGACGTTTTTTGCTTACCACTGATATAACCCAACGTTATTAAAACAAAAGTTTTATGTAA
Source organism: Macrobrachium nipponense (assembly GCF_015104395.2). Taxonomy (NCBI): domain Eukaryota; kingdom Metazoa; phylum Arthropoda; class Malacostraca; order Decapoda; family Palaemonidae; genus Macrobrachium; species Macrobrachium nipponense. The sequence continues at coordinate 141,410,225 of NC_087200.1, read as the reverse complement.
AGACAAATTCTTTCAATTCGTGCCATTCGATAAGCAAAACATTACGAATTCATGGGTATTTCAGGTGTCTCAGTGCAGGCATGATGATTTCATTGGTTCACGTATGATACATGACTATCCTTCATATATAGTGGCAGATACAACGATAATAATAATAATGATATTAACCAGGCTAGCAAAGCTCATCTGCACTTAAGTCTGCTTAAAACCAAGTGTTTCCTTATGGTACAATAACACAAGTCTGCTATAAATTTCATCGCCAATCTCTTATTTCGAGACAAAATTATCTTGAAAGGAAATATATCACCTTTATGTAAGTGCAAATTCAAATTCTTGTGGCAATACTGATCATTAAAAGGAATCCATTGAGAAAAACACGCGATTTGAATAGATCCTTTAATTTTTATAACTAGCCAATCGTGCAGAAAAGGGGCCTGAGAGCATCTTATGCTACAAAAATGTAGCACACGACATCAGAACAGTTAGGAGTGCATAACGACTGTGTTCTTGACAATGTGTTTAATTGGGAATTGAAAAATACCTTTCACACTGTCCGACAACTTACTTTCAGAAATATTTTCATAATAAGTTGAGGAAGAACAAATCACATCAAAATACAATAGGCACTGAATTGAAATTTTTAAGCACGACTCAGTTGCTATTTATTTGTCTGTAAGATTCATTGTACTAGTTACAGCTGAATAATGAAATAGGAAAATTTCATGCATAAAGGTTCTCAGTGTACAGTATGTGAATACAAATAATGTTTACGGTATACCCTACCAGTCTTGTAATATATAGTATTATGAAAGTAATCCATATAGACCTCTGCAACGTTGCACAATATATATAAATAAACTCCACCTCAAAAGAATACACGAATGTTAGAATCGTAATCTACATTCACAAATGCGATGTTAAGGTTCTATAGTTTAAAAAAAATAAGGACTTTCGCTTAGGCTAACTCTGTTTATGTTTTAGAATTGCGTTCGGAGGCCAGACTGGCGGATGGCAGTTGTAGAATATGCGCTTTTGTAGGATTCTACAGAAAAATGCCTGCAAAAGCACTGATAGTTTTCATTCTAGAGCTCAACTAATTTTGTTCCAAGGTATGTTCATTATTTTACCACAATGAAATACCCACTACCCACCAAAGTCTTTCATCTGATTTATAATACGACAACCTTTTTAAACATTTCTGTATTGAAAAGAAACTAAAGCCAACTGAAATTTTAACACCTTGCCGCTGGCCTTATCATTTCATCATGGATTAACACCTCAGCACCTGGGTTTGCACCCCAGGGAAAATTGGTGCCCGCGGGTAATGGAAGGTAAGTATATAATAGGAAAATTTTACAGCCGTTAAACTGAACATCTAAATAAATATCCTACCGATGACTTCATCATTTAGACGGGAAGCCAAAGTAACCCTCGCGGGTAAAACAATGGTTCTTCTGCGCTAAATTGCAGACGAGCTTTTAATAACAGTAATTATTATTGTTTTTATATCATCAAGAACGCACTAGTTTTCAATGATTACAGTGGTTACTAATAATTGCCGTTATTACTGATAGGGGAAATGCAAAGATTAGATGTAATGACATGACAGTGATATTTCAGTAACAGTAAATGTTAACATTAGACAATTTCATTTGCTAATCATTTTTTTTTTCATCAATATAATCGCTTTACAATTATAATCACCCATTTCAGTATTCGTATGCAAGTTTTTCGCTATGTACATAAAACTTCCAAGCCTAGACGTAGACTACCTTTTCACAAAAGTACCCATAAAAGATGTATTAACGTTCCTCAAAAATAAACTTGAGGCATTTGCTGACCACTTCCCCATAGAATTGAATAAAATAATGCAACTTATAGAGCTCTGCGTCACTAATAACTTCTTTTACTTTGGTGATAACTTTTACCGTCACCGTCAAAAATTCGGTTGCAGTATGGGGAGCCCACTTAGTCCTGTGGTAGCAAACTTATATATGGAATATTTTGGAACAGTAACTGGAAAAGCGAGTGGGACGATTTTGATGTCTTTCTACAAAAATTTAATTCCTTGGTCCCAAGCACAAAATTTAAATTAGAAAGGGAAAACAATAACCAAATCCCCTTTTTAGATGTCTTAATCATCAGAATTAATAACTGTAAAGTCACTGTCTTCAGGAAAGCGACATTCTCACTTTATTACACACATTTTTACAGCTATCATGACATTTCAGTTAAAATCTGCTCCCCAGATTATCTTAACAAAGAACTTGAAACAATCAGAAATCAACTTATCTTGTTAAAATACCCCAAAGCACATAATAGAAAAGGCCATACATAAAGCAAAGAGCATTTTTTACAAACCCACAGAAAACAAAGAAAAGGAAAAATACACAAACAAAATCATAATCTCTCACATGGATAATTTACGAGAGATCACACAAACCTTAGGCCCCTCCAACCCTTTCATCTTCACTTATCCGAATACACTGGGGAAATCCTTAATTAATGTTCAGCAGAAACCAGTCTCTAAAGACATATGGGTTTATGAAATCCCTTGTGGGGATCATCAGAAGTCATACTATGGATTCAAAGGAAAATCTCTCACGGAAAGATTAACTCAACATAAACGCTCAGTTAGATATGGACAACATAGTTCAGCAATTTTCCATCATATAAATAACACGAGCAATACCATGGATTGGAACTCATCCCGAATATTATACAAAAGCAGCTGTCAATACAAATGTCAGATGGTAGAATCCTCACTGATAAAGCAACAAGATAATAGGATCAATCTTTCCAATGGAGTCTGGGACTCTGACCATATAGACAATAACTTCCTTAAGGCATTAGGACAATTAACAGAACCAACGTTGCCTTAACGGTGACCCCAGGCATCACCTAAGTGCATATTTTGTAAATGTAACTACTTCTGTCATTCACTTCTTCATAAGGTGGATGTTAGTCCACCGAAATATAGTCCTTAGTTTTAAACCAGAGTATTCTAATGGGCCTTTTATACTTGAGATGTATCTTGTTTTAGCAGAAGAACAAACACATACACACACACACACACACACACACACACACACACACACATATATATATATATATATATATATATATATATATATATAATATATATATATATAAGTTAAAAGTTAAAGTCCCCCTGGATCTCTGCATGCCTCATAGGGCAGGCGCTGATCTCACCTGCTTCTTTGGCGAACAGCCAGTAGGGGACAGCTCCCGATACATAAGACATGTGACGTGGCCAGTGAGTTACTAGGCCTACTGTTTAACCCTTAAGCCAAAGGGCTTGTACCTATTCTTTTACTAACCTTCGAGTTTTCAGACAGCTATGTTGGGGTCGCCATTGCGAATGAGTCGTCTCCATCGATTTCTGTCTTGTGCCTCGTTCTCATTTATACCTTTCAATTCCATATCTTCCCTTACACAATCACGCCATCTCTTTCTTGGTCTTCCCTTCTTCCTTCTACCCCGCACTTCCATTTCCATCCATCATGTCTTTCAACATGACGTTCCTCCCTTCGTATAGGTGTCCATATATATATTATATCAAATATATATATATATATATATATATTATATATCAGATAATAGAATATACATAAATACAGTAATATATATTGCCGATGATCTAAGTGTTAAAATATCCATGTCACTATCAACTGGGTTCCATTTCCAGAAAAGGTGGAACGATACAAGCAAGACTTTATTAAAATCCACTGGTCGAATTAACAATTCGAAGAACTTTATAAATATTGTAACATTATTATATAAAACATATTCATACGTGTTTTACACACACATGCAATATATAATATATATATATATTAATGTATATAATCTAAATCACACATGTATATATATATATATATTTGCGCTACTTCGGAATATATATATAATATATATACTCATATATATATATATATATATATATATATATATATATATATATATATATATATAATATACATACACACACTTGAATTTCTTCTCTTCATCAGCATCTAGAAATAGGCAACCCAATATTCCTCCCTTGCTCCATTCTCATTCCGTCGTAACTTAAGACTCCATGCTTATCTGTACTCTCTGATAACTATCAACAAAGAGAACAGATACATTATGAACCTTATGTGAAAGAAATACTGGCTGCGCCTTGAATTGAAAGAGAAAGAACTTTAACGAACTTCCAGTAAGATGGGAGGATGTAAGCTTTAAAAGGTACAAAATGCAATAAAGTATGGGGAATTAAGGAAAGAAAGGGAAGTCCGGTTATATTATATTCTTTGCTTATGGCAAGGTGACTTTTTTTTTTTTATTACAAATCGGGTCCAGAAACCTTCAAGTTATTCATCGCCTTAAGAGAGAAGAAAGCGGCATGACTCTGCAACTTCTGTGAAGCACCTGCGCGGATAACCATTCATCCAACGTACCCCAACGAGATGATAAAATCAGAAAAATATTTTGTAACACAGAGTTCAGAGATTTCATAAGTCAAATAACTAACTCAATGTAAATTTGTTAACTCCTCTTGCTCTAATTCACAAAACCATTTTAGTTAACAATTACAGTGAAACACCTCTTGCTAGACAAGTTTGAGATGCACGGAAATCAGGAGTTGGAAAATGTTCATACACTGTAAATATTCCAATGTAAGGAATGCTCCTGAAAGGAGTTTTTGTAACAATAGTAAGCCCATTAGTCTTCTGTAAACTTGGGGATATACAACGAATTTGGCCCGTCTTAGAGTACATCCCACGAGCGTAATGAAAATTATTTCAAAATTCGATTTCAGTCAAAATAACATCTCGATTCTGTCATGCTATCTCACTTGTCAATTACCAGGGTAAGCATTCTTCCTCTCCAGTCCAGTATATGGCCAAGATAAGGATTCACTCTCCCGCTCCCTCTCATTAATTACCAACAGTATGACCCTCTTTGAAAGCCAAAGAAAACAGAGTCAAACAATAAACAAAGACCCGCTCTCCCTAACCTACTCTTCACAGACAGAGTTATTCCTACCTCTCGCCCTCCAACAATACACTAAATCCTCATCCCTCTCCCCAACCCCACCCTATCCCCCACCCAAATACCGATACCAGTACCACCAGCTAAAGGGAGGTCCTGCAGGAGGGCCAGCCGGTATGCGAGAGAGAGAGAGAGAGAGAGAGAGAGAGAGAGAGAGAGTGGTAGCCAGTCAGACACTTGTCGTCTAGGCACTTCCAAAGTTTATGTGTCGTTGATCTTGGGCACTTCTACGTTGGACGCCAAGTGATAAGTTGCCAGCAGTTAATTCTCCGGCAGAATTTCAGTGTTTTGCACACTGATTGAATATAGTTTATCTGGCTTTACAGCTGCCAAGATCAATGGCGTCGACTCGATTTTTTTAATGGAATCAAATTTGCCAGGCACGGACACAGCTTATCGTATTAAGGTGGGATAGTTAATGCGCTAGAGATCGTGTTCAAAAAGAAAGTTAGAGACAAATTACTGAAAACTATTTTGATGTTTTTTTACTCTATAAACTATTTCTGTATTTTGTTATATATTCATTTGGCTTTATAGTCCCCAAAAGCGCGGTAAAGCTAGAAATGACAATCAATTCATATATTAACCGAAAAGTCCACAAACTGTAAATGGTGTCAATTCTCAACTGCTTTCGTTTTTCCTTTTTTGTTTTACTCAGAAAGAATAAATAGTGTGTGACTGAGCGTTTACTTGTCTGGTAGCTTTATTTTCGTTTCAGCCTACATTCTCCGACAACAAGATAATTCTTTGACCAAAATCCACTTGCAAGAAAATAACGTAATAAATTAGAATTAGAAAAATGGTTATGCAGTGCATAACGTTAAAGTTAAGTCCTTTGTAACATATTCTGTGGTTTTTATACCTCTGATACAGAAAGTATACTGAAGTAAGAAGTAATGGATAATTAAAACTAAAGATAAATATAAGTAAAATCCAATAAAATCATTCATCCACATCAGTTCCATTACAGCAAACTCAGTACCTCATCGAACGTCAACGAAAAGGACATGGAGATTTAGTCACAAATGGCGTATAACCCACGGGAGTCGACGTTCAGACGAGATATCGCATTAAGTGAAAAAAAAATATACCAGCATCCTATGACTATTTACAAAACCAAATAAGGAATATTTCATCCAGGGTAGCTGAAGATCTCTCTCTCTCTCTCTCTCTCTCTCTCTCTCTCTCTCTCTCTCTCTCTCTCTCTCTCTCTCTCTCTCATATATATATATATATATATGTATATATATATATATATATATATATATTATATATATATATATATATATATATATATATATATATATATATATATATATATATATATATATATTATATATATATATATATAATTCCGTGCAGCCTCTTTTTCTCATTGCCTAATTGATAACTTTCTCTTTCAGTCGTACAGGCAGCGCAAGACGTCTGTGTCTGCATACATGCATGAGAGAGATATATATAGTATAAATTTATATATATATATATATATATATATATAGATTTATAAATATACTTATATTTATTTATATATATATATATATATAATATAATATATATATAAATTTATAAATATACTATATATATCTCTCTCATGCATGTATGCAGACACAGACGTCTTGCGCTGCCTGTACGACTGAAAGAGAAAGTTTATCAATTAGGCAATGAGAAAAGAGGCTGCGCGGAATTATACTTGCAAAGTAAGGAAAAGGGAGCAAGCCTCCTCTGAGACAACAACAAAAATGCAGCAAGTCTGCCACAAACAACTAAAATAAAAAGTACTTCGTCTCGCAACAAACACCACATAAACGTACTTTGTTCCCGTCTAGTCATTTCCGATTGTACTTGGACGTTACTTCCACTCGGGAAAACAAAATATTCTGTGTAGCAATGCGTGTATATATATAATATTATATTAATATATATATATATATATATATATATATATATATATATATATATATATATAGATATATATTATATCTGAATATATTTCATATCAACTATCTAGCGACAGATATATCTAGTGGAGTCCCTTAAAACTATAAGGCACTTTACAGAAATTATTACGTGAATATCTTAAACGTAACAAGTAGTTGTAAAAATAAACCACAACATTGCTCTTGCAAATAATAATTTTCTTAACATCTGTCGATACATTTATGGCAGGGCCAATTGAGAGTTAACAAAAAAATATTCATAAAGGCAGAAAATTAACCTTGGACAGAAAAAAAAACAATTAACACGCTCATCTCCGATCTAAAAGCAGCATTAATAAATTACAAATTCCTAGCTCACCTCTTCCCCAACCCCACGCACTGCTAAGTTGTTCAGTTTCAAACTCTAGTTGCTCTTATTATTTTTGCCTATTAATTCTGATCCTGTGATCTTTGTTTATTATAAAGTGTAATTAAAATCTTATTTTTATCTCTTATGCAAAAGGTTCTCGTTTTCATGCCAGATGTTAATGCTCTGCACTAGCTGTATTGCTCCCCGTTTGCCATATTGCTATTACAGGCCTGACTGAGATGCTGCTTACTGTGTCTCTCATCAACAGGACTGAACCAAAGGTACATCAGGGCAGGTGGAACGGGAGATGACTGGGGATAGTGAGGGGAAATGGCAGAATCTAGAAAAAGGGTTCGCAGATGTTTGGAATAGTATGAGTTAAAAGCAAATTTGAACAAGAATAAGGTTATGAAGGTAAATGGCAACTATGATGATGAAGCAATGTATGTGTATAGAAATGGTCGAATAATGGAAGGAGTTGATAACTATAAGCATCTGATCATTTAAATAACGGATATGACAGGATGAAAGAAGAGGAGATTCAAATATAGTTGAAGTAACGAATGCCGCGAAATGTTTGCACCAGAGTGGGAAGCTACTTTACAGTAGCGAATGTTGAATGTAAATGAAAGAAACGGGGTTGCAGCTGTAGACACGAATCGTGTTTGTTGTAGATGTGACAGAAAAAGTGTAAATGTGAAAAGTTTACTAAGTGAAAGGATGACTCAGTGTGTTACGAGACGGTTTGTTCATTTGGAAAGTAGAGATGTATCGGTTATCCACATCCACATTGACAATTTTTTAACATCTGCATCCGCATTAGCATTGCCAGCAACATCTGCAGTTTGAGAGTGCGTATATGAGGATATCACCCCCTGCTAAGTGTTCAATAGTTCATGCTCATACATTGTAGCTAAAAGTAGATTTTTTTTAGTTGTTTTGGCTAAATTTGTCTTTTTCGTTTTATCATACAGAATACATGATACACAATTATACATTGCATACTGTATATACTTTATAAATAGCTCTATTACAGCATATTTGTTTCAGTAATTGCAATTTTTAGAAGACACCCTCTCTCTCTCCTTCTCTCTAATGCAAAGAATGGCTTTGAGTTTAGTTACCTTTATCATGCAATCAGCATGAAATACCCTTGTGCCAAGGCAACTAAAACGTTTGTGAACCGACGTCACTGTTGGTACGTTCATATGAAAGTATACACACACACATATACGAGTATCACTCATGTTTCTACTTTCAATTTTGTACATCAAATATTATGTGGCAACACAGTTTTGAATTGGTAGGCTGAAAATAGTCTTTAACCATTAGAAATATATAAATATCCGCATCAGCGAGGGTATGGTCATTAAATATCCGCATCTGCATCCGCAAATTCAAAAGATTGATATCCGCATCCACATCCGCGAATCCCATTTTCAGACACCCAATACATCTCTAGTGGAAAGCATGGAGGACAACAGGCTGGTTAAGAGTCTACGATTCGTAAGTGCTAGCAGTGAAGAAATGAGTCCTAAAGAGCACTGATTACACTGAATGAATGAGATAGTGAAAAAGAAGGGACTTCATATTCAAAAAACATAAGACCGCGGGCAAAATAGAGATGTAGTGTATGAATGGGGTTCGGGAGATGTCGGCAAGCCTTCATTTATCCTATTTATTGATATAAAAAGCAGGTAATACTGTGTGTGTGTTTCCAGCCTTGGAGGCTCATTAATGATTCATTATTTAAAGTATGTACGTAGTAAGGACCGTTCAAACACGGTATACATATATATATATATATATATATATATATATATATATATATATATATATATATATATATATATATACTGTATATATATATATATATATATATATATATATACATAAATATATATACATATATCAATATATGTATATCTGTATGTATATATATATATATATATATATATATATATATATATATAATATATATGTGTGTGTGTGTGTGTGTGTGTGTGTGGTGTGTGTGTGTGTGTGTGAAATGTGTGTGTGTGTGCTGCTTAAAAAATCACATATATGCACGTGTGTGCATGTATATATGTATATATATATATATTTATGTAAACAAGGAAAACCCAGTAGCACTCTAATAACAGTAACACGACGACAAATGCAAAACGACATTTGCATAACAGAGGTGCCATTCGAGGCCACAAGAGCTTCATCCTGTTCTACAATTGCTTTTAACCAAGCCATTAGGTCTTTTCAGCGCCATTTGTCAGCATCCGCTTTCATGCAGATCTCGGCTTAATCTACTGGGCTTAGTAGGGACTGGCTTGAGGCTTGTCATACTTTGTTTACAATATTTGTATATGTATATATTTTTTCATTATATTGTTTTATTTACAGATTCTGATTATCTTTGTGAAAAATAATATCGAATTATACGTCTGAATGGGATATTTTTTAAATACACACGAGTGGATGGTAGTTTTTAATCTCTCGTCCCAGCAGAAGAGAAAATGGTAACAGCAGACCTACAGAGAGAAACACATAACCAATTAGGAAACATTCTCACCTCGACGTAGTTCTAATAACGTATCACTGGAACACTGAGGTATATATTCGTTGTTGAGGCTTAGTAAATGGTTAGGTACGTACATGAGAGAGAGAGAGAGAGAGAGAGGAGAGAGAGAGAGAGAGAGAGAGAGAGAGAGGTGAATGAAAATGGTGCACACGAGAGGGAGAGAGTTTTTCAAACTGATAGTGTGCAAGAGAGAGAGAGAGAGAGAGAGAGAGAGAAATTATTCCCTTCCCGAAGAGATGTCAAGAGTGAGATCAAATACTGCCACCCCCCCAACCAACCCCCTCTTCTCCCCGCCAACCCTGGCCATTCCTACAATTCCCACGAGGCGTAAATCATTCCAGCGACGCCTGGATTGGCAGACGACACAGCCATTCCAGGCCAGGGGTCGCACGTAGATGAATATCTCTCAGTCATTTGATAATGGAGGCGTGAACATAGCGTCTCGGGACGCTCAGTGGGCCAGAACAGTCATCTTTATTACTCTTTGCTTTCACATCCAATCATTATTGATCTTTTTTCATTCATAAACGTTTAGCTTACTATATTCATACAAGAATACTGAACAATGTGAGTGATGTGTTCCACCATTTTTTTGGTGTATTAGGTAGAGTATAGTGTTAGAACTGCACAACCTTTATATTTGATGCCTTTGTTCAATGCAGAAAAGGTACGAATAAAATACGAGTAATACTATCAAGTGCTTTGTCTTTCAAGTTTTTTTTTACTATATAATTCATTTTAATGAACGAAAATAAAACTATAAGTATATAATTCATTTTAAAAAATCTAAAATAACGAGGAACTCAAACTTGCAAATCGAAGAACATTTTGGACGATTCAGTTTTTACTTTCCTTATTTAGTTCTTCAGTTTTTGCAGGTCCGTCTGTCTGTCTGCTTGTCTTGGGGAACTTCATAAGGGATCATACGAACAAAGTCATCCTCTCATTAAATTTTATCTTCATTTGTCTTCATTCGTGATGAGTTTTCCTTGTGAGAGATTCCCGGAATTTTCGAAAAATATAAATTTTAAGAAACTCTTAGCAGTGGGAATCATCCTCCTCCTCCTCCTCCTCACGGAAACAAAAAAGATCCACCCGGCGAGCAATTACTTGAGTGACTAAAGTGCAGTGTGCAGTGTGTGTGTGTGTACTGTAAATATTCTAGGTGCCTCTTGCCATCTTAGCGAATCACTAAACTTGGATTATTATTATTATTATTATTATTATTATTATTATTATTATTATTTTTATTATTATTATTATTTGACTATCAAGAGGATAAAGCAGACCTAGTGAGATCGGGAACTATAAAATCCAGTTCATTATTGTAGTAGAAAATTAAAACTACGTTTTTATTGCCTATGATACTGGCAGGTGGCAACACTTAATACAAAAGCTCTCGTGTTGCCAACGATTACTAGTTTTTCGATAAGAGAATGAAACATTAAAAATTAGAACCTTATAATTTTGAGGCTTTCGTATGTGTATAATGAAATAGAAGCGAGCGTTAGATCACGTTAACCGGAGAGTGACAGCAGTAAAAATTGGTCACAGACAATGGTGTTTTATGTCCCCATGGCCGTTTAACATTCGTATGAAGAGCCGAAGATGTAAGTGCAAATTACGAATTAATAAAAGGTGGTTAACGTTTGTAGAAAATATGATGTTACTGGTGATATAAAAGAGAAGGTGCAGAAACTGGTGAAGATGTGAAAATGCTTGCTGGCAGAGCTCCAAATGAATATGAGGATCAATGGGAACCTGGGAGGCGGAGCAATGAATGTCAATACGAAAGGCAGACAAATGGGAGTGATGGGAGAAAACCTGACAATAGGTTGTGGAATTAAAAAAAAAAAAGTGAATTATAGAATAGGTGAAGGACAGAAAATACCAGATACCTGCAGAAGGTTTGGCAGGGGAATGTCGACGAAACCGGAAGCTGCAACGTGTGGGCAGGGCCTGACTTCTAAGCAAATTCTGCTTCTATGATAAAGAAAGGATGAATAAGAAAAGTGTGCTAAGCTTTTTCGTGACCAGAGCCAAGAAAATGAGAAGGAAAAAGATGATATTATCAGTCAGTTAAGACAGAATGTCTCATCATGAAAAATAATGAAGTTCAACGATTCTAAAGAAAAAGAGCCTTGTTCCCCGCAAAAAAGTATCACAAATTAACCGAGTAACTCATACGAATGAATACAAGTTATCACGGATATTAGGGTGCGATATTTAGTCATTGCAATCAAAACCACAGAATGCCACCACCACTCCTAGATATTAGTCAGCCATGAATATGGTTACTAAGCCAATGTTCTTGGAAATATGCCATTCTCATTGAAATGCAACATTACGGACTGCTCGTAAGAGCAAGACCCGTTGCTGGAAATAATTATGCCCATGGTTCTATAACTGACTTTTATTTTTCTGGAAGTGGCTAGAGTGACAACTTTATATTCACATTAGTCTCGATGACCTTAATTGCTGCAACACCTGTAGGATGATGCTCACCAACCATTCTCCATTATAAAACGAGAACAGAAGCCTTTTAAAAATCAGAACAAAGAATCCGGATAGTTCCACCCGATGCTGCCATGAACATCAATATATTTTAGATACCGCCAGATGGTTACGTGTACGTGCGCAACCTATCAATGAACGGATATTCCTAATTACGCAACCAAAGCTATTATGCATCCCCCTAATTTACTATAACATAATTTAAAAATTATACACACTCATGCTTATAAATCTACCCACTCATTGTTTCTTCACAAAGACAAGGAGGGTGGGGGGAGGAATGGAACCACACATCTGTTCCAAAATGGAATGCAGGAGGATTAACCCAAGTTACTTTCAAATCACGAAAGACTATTATGTTTTAATCCAGAGGAATGACCAGCGTCTCAGCTGGCCACGCCACAGATGTCCCGCTCTGGTGCAACAACAGGTGAT